>NC_090816.1:127435267-127750267 GCF_000390325.3 Nicotiana tomentosiformis | reverse complement strand
TAGGCAAGCCAACATTAGAATAATTTTATCCATTTTAAAAATAAATTAAATTAAAACAGAAGTTCATTACTGAAATAAAATACGGAAGATCATAACAAACGGATCATCCAAATACATCCCCGAATCTGGTGTCACAAGTGCACGAGCTACTAGAATAATAAAAATAAAGTTCTGAATAAAATTCAAGTTGTTTGAAAGATAATACGCAGGTAAGATAAGATAGAAGGGGACTTCAGAACTGCGGACGCTGTGCAGTTATACCTCAAGTATCCTCTGGGTAGCTGAATCTGAGCGAGTCTATGGTATGCCGCTGGGACCAACTCTAAAATCTACATAAGAAGTGCAGAGTATAGTATGAGTACAATCAACCCCATGTACTCCGTAAGTATCAAGCCTAACCTCGATGAAGTAGTGACGAGGCTATGACAGGACACTTACGCAAACAACTTGTACAAGTATATACAAATACGAAGTAATAATAATACAATAAATAACACTTTATAAATTTGGGAGGGAACATGCGAAGTAGAATGGTATAATAATTTCAGCAGGAGAAGTATCACTTAGCAGCCACTTAATTCCTCAACAATAAAATGAGCAACTGATAACATGAAAATGGCACGACACCACCCTTCGTGCTTTTATTCTCATTCCTCCCATATTTTGATAAATAAATAATAATAATTGGCACGACATCACCCTTCGTGCTTTAACTCTATTTTGGCACGGCATCACCCTTCATGCTTTTACACTCTCTGAAAATGGCACGACATCACCCTTCATGCTTTTACACTAAAAAATGACACGGCAATACCCTTCGTGCTTTTACACTCTTTCTCACCATGACAATGATAGTATAAATAATAAAAATGGCACGACATCACCCTTCGTGCTTTTACACTTCTTCTCACCATATTCAACAATAATTAAATCAATAAAAAATTTCATGAATAATGATCAAATAATCAATAATAAACTTAAGAAGGAATATCTTAATTAAATAAGCAATTATTCAAAATGAAATAAATTCCTCCAGCATGATTTGATTCAACAACAACGCATAAGAACTCGTCACCTCACATATACATTGTACCCGCACATTAAATCACGTAGCAAATAGACAAATAAATCTTACTCCCTCAAGTCAAGGTTAACCACGACACTTACCTCGATTTGCAACCAAATTCAAGATTCCAATAAACCTTTGCCTCAGCCAAAATTGCGCAGGTGCGACGCACCAGAACCTGACCTGTGTTCTTGAACAAAAATAGTCCGAAATTCATCCGAAACTCATCAGAGCACCTCAGGACCTCGTCCGAATATTCCAACAAGTCCCGTAACATAATGCAGACATCCAAAAGTTCATAGATGGGAAATATTTAGTTCATGACCAAAAATTAATTGTGTCGGAGAATATTTATTTTAATGTATCGGTCTAAGACGGATAAGTGATGCTGCATGCAAGATAGCATGGCCCCAAACAGTAGTGGGCAATTTTGTTTTCATAAGTAGTGGTCTTGCTATCAATTACAGGCATTTCATAAATGACTCTGCAAGGCCATTTTGAGTATGAACATAAGCTACAGGATGTTCAAATTTTATCCCAACCGATAGACAATAATCATCAAAAGCTTGAGATGAGAATTCTCTAGCATTATCAAGGCGAATAGCCTTTATATGATAATCTGGGAATTGTGTCCTTAATCGAATTATTTGGGCTAATAGCTTTGCAAACGCCAGGCTGCGAGATGATAGTAGGCACACATGAGACCATTTTGAAGATGCATCTATTAAGACCATAAAATATCTAAACAACCCACTTGGTGGGTGAATAGGTCCACATATATCCCCATGTATACGTTCTAAAAAGGCAGGGGATTCAATGCCAACCTTCATTGGTGATGGTCTAGAGATCATTTTGCTTCGATAACAAGCATCACAAGAAAATATATTATTTGTAAGAATCTTCAGGTTCTTTAATGGATGCCCACTCGAATTTTTAGTAATTCGTTTCATCATTATTAATCAAGGATGGCCCAAACAGCCATGCCAAAGCACAAAAATATTTGAATCAGTAAACTTCTGGTTTACGATAGAGTGTGCTTCAACTGTACTAATCTTTGAATAGTATAAGCCAGAAGATAAAGTTGGTAACTTTTCTACAATGCACTTCTGGCCAGAAACATTCTTTGTAACACAAAGATATTCCATATTCATTTCATCTATCGTCTCAACATGATACTTATTTCGGCGAATATCTATAAAACTCAATAAGTTTCTTCGGGACTTGAAGGAGAATAATGCATTGTCTATTATTAGACATAAATATAGTGGCTCTTCCTGAGCCTTCAATCAAATTTATATTACCAGAAATTGTTGAAACATATTTTGTTCCTTCCATTTTCACTACTGGTGGTAAGGAGGGTTCTTTGGTGCATTATTATTACCATGATTAGAGTTTCTTCCCCGACCACGACCATGACCACGTCCTCTTCCACGCTTAGCTTGGTGGAAGTTCATCTCATTCACTTCAGGGAATGGACAAGAACTAGTAGGCTGGCTTTCATGGTTTTTCATTAATAGCCTGTTATGTCGATGCGGCTACAAGAAGATGTGAGATAAGTTCAGAATACTTTTTGAATTGTGTCTCTCGATATTGCTACTGCATGAGCATATTCGAGGCATGAAAAGTGGTGAAAGTTTTCTCCAACATATCATGATCAATAATATTATCACCACATAATTTCAATTGGGAAATAATTCTGAACATAGAAGAATTATACTCACTGATAGATTTAAAATCTTGTAGCCTTAGATGAGTCCAATCATAACGTGCCTGTGGAAGAATGACCATCTTCAGGTGGTCATATCTATCTTTCAAATTATTCCACAGTATGACTGGATCTTTAATAGTGAGATATTCCATTTTCAAGCCTTCATCAAGGTGATGGCGTAGGAATATCATTGCTTTGGCAGGGTCTTTGTTTGATGATTGTTTTTTGTCCTTGATGGTGTCTGCCAGACCCATCGCATCAAGATGTATTTCAGCATCAAGCACCCAAGACATGTAGCTTATGCCCGATATATCCATGGCTATAAATTCAAGTTTAGAAAGATTTGAAATTATTTATGTGATGACCCAAAAGGTCATCTTATGTTTTAGAACTCGAATATGCGCTCTTAAGCCTTAAAAATCTCATTTTTACCCTCCTCAACTTGCATGCGCAGTCCGGGTAGGTTTTCGGAAAGCTTTTACGTTGAAAATTCATGAAAATAAGAATTTATGCCTTAAAAGTTGATTTTAGTTGACTTCGGTCAAGTTTTTTGGTAAACGGGTCTGGATCCATATTTTGATGGTTCTGGTGGGTCCGTATCGAATTATGAGACCTGGACATATGCCCGGAATCGAATTCGGAGGTCCCTAACTCAAGTTATGAATTTTTGATGAAAATTAAAAGTCTGAAAATTATTTATTTTTAAGAATTAATTGATGTTTGGCATTGTTAGTACCGGGTCCGTATTTTGGTTTCGGAACTCGGTAAAGGTTCATTATGATATTTAAGACTTGTCCGTGAAATTTGGTGAGAAACAGAGTTGATTTGACATGATTCGGACCTTCGGTTGAGAAAATAGTAACTTTAAAGTGTTCTTGAGAATTTCATTTGATTTGGTGCTAAATTTAGAGTTCTAGGTGTTATTTTGGCGATTTGATTGCGCGAGCAGGTCCGTATGATATTTTTAGACTTGTGTGCATGTTTGGTTTGGAGCCCCGAGGGCTCGGGTGAGTTTCAGATAGGCCACGAGATATTTTGGACTTTGGAAATCTGGTTTTTTCTACAGAGTCTGGGTTCTGGCATATCCTTCTTCGCGTTCGCGAAGGTTCTCTCGCGAACGCAAAGAGTAAACTGACGAGGCAGGGATTTCTTCTTCGCGAACGTGAAGGCTTGGTCGTGAACGCAAAGCAATGGGGGCGTTACCCTTCGCGAACGCGACAATCCCATCGCGAATGCGTAGTGTTAGGCACTAGGGAAGGGGAGTCAGCCTTTTCTTCATCGCGAACACGAACACTGTCTCGCGAACGCAAAGACCAGGGAAGGGTAGCCTACGTGAACGCGAGCACTGTATCGCGAACGCGAAGGCTTGGCAGCCTATACTCTTCGCGAACGCGACAGTGCTTTCGTGAATGCGATGAACACTATCGCCCAGCACTTAACAGAATCCAAACACGGGATTTAGCCAAAAACTCATTTTTCTCAAAAACCAAACGGTGTGAGGCAATTTTTCAAGAGTCATTTCCTCCCCAAAGTGTTGGTAAGTGATTCTAAACCATTTTCTTTCAATTACCCATTACATTTCTTGAATTTTCAACCTAAAATCTAGAGTTTTTATGGTAGAATTAGGGGTTAGGGTAGAATTAGGGATTTTGGGAATTTGGAGATTTAGACCTCAATTTGAGGTCGGATTCCAAAACCAATTATATATTCGGGATCGGGGATGAATGAGTAAATGTATTTTGGTCCGAACCTCGGGTTTTGACCAAGTGTGCCCGAGGTCGATTTTTCGTCTTTTTGGAGAAAAATTTGGGAAATTTAACTTATGCAATATAATTGATTCCTTTAGCAATATTTGATATTATTAAGTCATTTTTGAATAGATACGAGCGCTTTGGAGGTGAATTCCAAAGGAAAAGCTGTGATTGAGAATTAAGTGGCCTTCGGAGCGAGGTAAGTGTTGTGTCTAACCCTGACTTGAGGGAATTAGGAACCTTAGATTACTTGCTAAGTGAAATCCATGTGAGCGGCGTATATGTGAGGTGATGAGTACTTATGCGCTGCCAATTTACCTGTTTTCCATGTTTCTCAGTTTTTCTTATATTGTCTCTTTCCTATGCCAAATTGCGACGTGTTATACTAGTGTTATTCAATTTATCGTTCTTATCATGTTTACGGATTTTCTGGTGATAATTAAGTTTTTATTTCAAAGTTGAGATTGATATTATGGAACCAAATGTTGAAGTAAGGTTTTTACTTGTTATTCTATCTCCCTGTTGTTATTTATGCATTGCATTATGGTAAGGGAGAGTGTTAATGCACGAAGGGTGATACCGTGCTATATTGTGAGTGTTAGTGCACGAAGGGTGATGCCGTGCCATATTGTGAGTGTTAATGCACGAAGGGTGATGCCGTGCCATATTGTGAGTGTTAATGCACGAAGGGTGATGTCGTGCCATGATATGAGAGTTAATGCACGAAGGGTGATGCCGTGCCGTTTCTATTAATTTTATGGTGAGATTGAGAGTAAAAGCTTGAAGGGTGATGCTGTGCATTTTTCCTTACTGTATTCACTATTCCTGTTGATTCATGGTATATTGACTGCTCCGGTGATCATTTTGTTGTAGTTCTTTATCTTGTATTCCCCTCAGTATCTTCCCCTCCCGACAATTCCTGTTTAGTTCTTCATTTCTGTTATTTGTATATACACTGTTAAATTATACAGGTTGATTTGTAGGTGCCTTGCCTTAGCCTCGTCACTACTTCGTTGAGGTTAGGCTCGACACTTACCAGTACATGGGGTCGGTTGTACTGATGCTGTACTATGCACTTTCTATGCAGATTTTGATATCGGCTCAGGTTGATCGAGATTTTGTTATTGGTCCGCTGTCCGGAGACTCAAGATAGATAGGTCGGCGTTCACAGACCTTGAAGTCCCCGTCTATCTTTTATGCCCTACTATTTTCTTTCATTCAGACAATTGTATTTCTTTCAGACTATTATGATATTCTGCACTTATTATATTTCATCTTAGTTAATTATTATTAATTACTGAATGGGAATAAGGAATTAGTTTAATGATTCTCTAATATTGGCTTGCCTAGCAAGTGAAATGTTAGGCGCCATCAAGGTCCAGTCGGTAGGAAATTTCGGGTCGTGACAATTTATATGTAATGACTCGACTGATTATTTTGAGTATTACAACACCGTTCCTCTATTTACTGCTCAATTTGTGCTTTACAGTTGTTATATGACTTGCCGGGGTAATTGGTTCAGGTCTGGTGAGGTTTTGGAATGAATTGGAGCACTTAGTTCCAAGGTTTAAAGCTTAAGTTAAAATCATGACCGGATATTGATTTATGCGTAAACGACCCCGAAATAGAATTTTTATGATTCCAATAGCTCCGTATGGTGATTTTGGACTTAGGAGTGTGTCCGAAAAATTAATTGGAAGTCCGTAGTTAAATTGGGATTGAAATGGCTAAAATAGAAATTTAAGTTTAGAAGTTTGACGGGGGAGTTGACTTTTTGATATCGGGGTCAGAATCCGATTCTGAAAATTGGAATAGATTCGTTAGTTTCACCTGTGTGTGTATGTACATCGGTAGGCGATACTATTGTTGTGGACCATGTGTATCGGTCGTGTGTGGTAACTATTGGGGGACTGGAGACTAGCGTTGATCTTTTATTGTTCAGTATGGTTGATTTCGATATAATCTTGGGTATGAATTGGTTGTCTCCAAGACATGCTATTCTGGACTGTCACGCAAAAATCGTGATGTTGGCGATGCCGGGGTTGCCGAAGGTCGAATGGAGAGGTTCTCTAGATTATGTTCCCAGCAGGTTAATTTCTTATTTGAAGGCCCAACGTATGGTTAGGAAGCTATGTTTGTCATATTTGGCCTTTGTGAGAGATATTGATGCAGATACTCCTACTATTGATTCAGTACCGGTAGTGCAAGATTTTTCAGATGTATTTCTTGCAGACCTACCGGGTATGCCACCCAACAGGGATATTGATTTCGGTATTGACTTAGTGCCGGGCACACAGTCCATTTCTATTCCTCTGTATCGTATGGCACCAATTGAGTTGAAAGAATTAAAAGAGTAACTTTAGGAACATCTTAATAAGGGGTTTATTAGGCCTAGTGTGTCGCCTTGGGGTGCACCGGTTCTGTTTGTGAAAAAGAAAGATGGTACTATGCAGATGTGCATCAATTACAGGCAACTGAACAAAGTTACAATCAAGAATAAGTATCCTTTGTCGCATATTGATGATTTATTTGACCAGCTTCATGGAGCGAGGGTATTCTCCAAAATTGATTTGAGATCCGGGTATCACCAGTTGAAAATTCGCTATTTGGATATTCTAAAGACGACATTCAGGACCCGTTATGGTCACTATGAATTTCTCGTGATGTCTTTTGGGCTGACCAATGCCCCAGCAGCATTTATGCACTTGATGAATAGTGTATTCCAGCCATATCTTGATTCATTTGTCGTAGTATTAATTGATGATATCCTGGTGTACTCAAGTAGCTAGGAGGGGCATGCACAACACTTAGGTATTGTATTACAGAGGCTGAGAGAGGAGAGACTGTATGCCAAATTCTCTAAGTGTGAGTTCTGGCTTAGTTCGGTGGCATTCTTGGTACACATAGTGTTCAGTGAAGGAATTAAGGTGGATTCGAAGAAGATAGAGTCAGTTCAGAGTTTGACCAGGCCATCTTCAGCTACTGAGATTCGGAGTTTTCTCGACTTGGCCGGTTATTATCGTCGTTTTGTGGAGGGTTTCTATCACGACCCGAAATTCCCACCTTCGGACCGTGATGACGCCTAACATTTCACTTGCTAGGCAAGCCAACGTTAGAATAATATTATCCATTTTTAAAACAATTTCTAAAATTATTAATAACAAAGAACAAATGCAAAAGTAAAGTCTGAAATGTAGTGAATAATACATAAAAAAATAACGGTGTCTAAATACCATCCCAGAATTGGTGTCACAAGTGCACGAGCTTCTAGAATAATACAAATAAAGGTCTGAATAAAATAAAGTTGTCTGAAAATAAACACACAGCTAAAGTAAAATAGACGGGGACTTCAGAACTACGGACGCCATGTAGTTATACCTCAAGTCTCCTCTGGGTAGCTGATATCCGAGCAAGTCTACGATATGCCGCTGGGACCAACTCCAAAATCTGCACAAGAAGTGCAGAGTGTAGTATCAGTACAACCGACCCCATGTACTGGTAAGTGCTGAGCCTAACCTCGACGAAGTAGTGACGAGGTTAAGGCGGGTCACTTACATTAACCTGTATGCAATATTAGTAACAACAACAAATAATAGAAATAAATCAGGTAACTCATTTATAATAATTGAAGCCAATTCAGCAGTCGTAACCAATTATTATTTTCATCAAATCTGTTGCAGCGTGCAACCCGCTCTCACAACATATTCACATTCAATTCTGTTGCAGCGTGTAACCCGCTCTCCCAATATATTCCTTTTAATCAAGTATGTCATATATTTATTTCAATCAAGTATATATAGACTTTTAAATAAGTCTGTTGCGGCGTGCAGTCCGATCCCCCAATATTGACTTTTAAAAAGTCTATTGCGGCATGCAACCCGATCCTCCAATATGGACTTTTTAATAAGTTTGTTGTGGCGTGCAATCTGATCCCCCAATATTGACTTTTAATAAGTCTGTTGCGGCGTGCAACCCGATCCTCCAATATGGACATTTTAATAAGTCTATTGCGGCGTGCAACCCAATCCTCCAATATGGACTTTTTAATAAGTTTGTTGCGTCGTGCAACCCGATCCTCCAATATATCTATTTCAATCAATTTTGTTGCGGCGTGCAACCCGATCCTCTAATATATCCATTTACCAATTCTTATAGAAGAAATTTCCCCAATAAATGCAACAATTAATATAAAATTATAAGACAACAAGCATACAATAATTATGATTTAATTATGAAACAAACAATGTCAAATAGCAAATTATTATGGAAATCAGGGAGAAAATAGGCAGTTTAATATTTAATATGTTAAATGTCAAATAACAATTAAAACACATAATTCAAATAGCATGTAACAATTAATGTAGGAATTCAAAAATTAATATTTGACAAAGAATAGGAGAGAAACAATAATTATAATAATTAATTTATGATTTAAAATAATTTATGATTTTTCAAGTAAGCAGGCAAACAATTAATTTGACGACGTATAGACACTCGTCACATTGCCTATATGTCGTTCACATACATTTCACATAACAAATAATTTAAGGGTTCTATTCCCTCAAGTCAAGGTTAACTACGACACTTACCTCGCTTTGTAAATTCCAATCAATTACTCGACCATAGGTTTTCCTTTTAAATTTGTCTCCAAAAGCTTCAAATCTCTTTGATGAAGAACTTGAGGAATTTCTTGTTAGGAATGTCCAAATGATAAAAGGTTTGAAGCATTAGAAACTAGACTCAAAGATCTTTAAGTTATGCTCTTGTGAGAGTTATGCTCATTTGAAGTTAGATCTTGTGCGAACTTACTTAATTGAGTGAGTGATTGCTTCGAGCTCGAACTAAAGGTATCATAGCCCGTAGGCTTTTTATGATCGAGTGAGTGATTGCTCGAACTCGAAGTAAGATAGTCCTTAGGCTTAATAATTGAGTGAGTGATTGCTTCGAACTCGAAATCAAAGTATCGTAGCCCGTAGGATTTTTATGATCACTCGTATCAAAATTCTTTCGATGGTGGTTGGCCTTTAAGCCTGTTTGAATCATGAAGTATGGTTCGGAAAGAAGGGCAAGTTGAGCCCCAGGTATATCGGACCCTTTGAAATTCTTGAAAGGGTGGGTGAAGTAGCCTACAGGCTTGCATTACCACCTAGTTTATCAGCGGTTCATCCGGTGTTCCATGTGTCTGTGCTCCGAAAATATCATGATGATCCGTCCCATATGTTAGATTTCAGCTCAGTCTAATTGGACAAAGATTTGACTTACGAAGAGGAGTCGGTGGCTATTCTAGCCCGGCAGGTCCGACAGTTGAGGTCTAAGAGTTATCCTTCAGTTCGAGTGCAATGGAGAGGTCAGCCAGTAGAGGCATCTACCTGGGAGTCCAAGTCGGACATGCTGAGTAAATATCCACACCTTTTCTCCAGCTCAGGTACTTTTTCTAACTCCATTCGAGGACGAACGTTTGTTTTAGAGGTGGAGAATGTGATGACCCAAAATGTCATTTTTAAATTTAATAAGTAATTATGTGTTCTAAGACCTTGAAAAGCACTATTTATCATTCCCCAACTTGCATGCGCAGTCCGTAAAATTTTCCGAAAAATATTTATGTAAATAATAGATTAAAATATGAAATAGAGCCTTAAAACTCAACTGAGTTGACTTTGTTCAATATTTTGAGAAAACGAACCCGGATCAGTGTTTTGATAGTTCCGGTAAGTCCGTATCATGATTTGGTACTTGGGCGTATGCCCGGAATTTAATTTGGAGGTCCCTAGCTCAAGTTATGACCATTTAACGAAAACTAGTAATTTAAAGGCTAAAGATTTCCAAGTTTGACCACGGGATTGACTTTTGATGTCGGAGTCGGAATCCAGTTCCAAAAATTTTCATAGCTCTGTTATGTCATTTATGACTTGTGTGCAAAATTTGAGGTCAATCGGACTTGATTCAATAGGTTTTGGCATCGAATGTAGAAGTTGGAAATTTCATAAGATTGCCAAAATAATTCAACAACAATATTTTTTCACAATAAAGAGCTCACGGCTCATGTCAAAATAAATCATCAATAATAGTTTGCCACAATAAAGAGCTCACGGCTCATGCCAAAATAAATCATCAATAATAGTTTTCCACAATAAAGAGCTCACAGCTCATGTCAAAATAATTTATCAATAATATTCTTCCACAATAAAGAGCTCACGGCTCCCTCACAATGAGTATAAAAATATTCAGGAGTAAATAATTTAGGAAAATAATATTTCAAAATCTTTACTACGTTGCTTCAATATCAAGTTTAAAAATATCAAATACTTCATATTAACGTGGTCAAAAAGGAGATTATCAAATGGTTGGATGTCGGGGTGGTCTACCCTATTTCCGACAATTCGTGAACTTCTCCGGTGCAATGTGTCTCAAAAAAAGGGGCATAACAGTGGTCACCAATGACAAGAACGAATTGATTCCCACAAGAACAGTGATCGGGTGGTAAGTGTGTATGGACTATCGGAGGCTAAACAAATTCACAAGCAAAGACCATTTTCCACTCCCCTTCCTTGACCAAATGCTAGATAGGTTGGCCGGCCATGCTTTATATTGCTTTCTAGATGGATATTCGGGCTACAACCAAATCCTTATTGCCCCGGAAGATCAATAGAAAATAACTTTTACTTGTACTTTTTCTTTCAAGCGGATGCCATTTGGCTTATGCAATGCACTGACAACTTTTCAACGGTGTATGATGGCGATCTTTACATATATGGTAGAGGAGTACCTTGAAGTCTTCATGGATGACTTTTCGGTAGTCGGGGATTCCTTTGATGATTGCTTGGCAAATTTGGATAGAGTATTGGCAAGGTGTGAAGAAACAAACTTTGTGTTAAATTGGGAGAAATGCCATTTCATGGTCGAGGAAAGCATTGTCCTTGGCCACAAAATTTCAAAGAATGGCATAGAGGTCGACAAGGCGAAGATAGAGGTGATTTTTAAACTTCCACCTCCAACTTCAGTGAAAGACGTGAGAAGTTTCTTGGGTCACGCGGGGTTCTACCGGGGCTTCATAAAGAATTTTTCTAAAGTGGTGAACCCATTGTGCAAGCTCTTAGAGAAATATGATAAGTTTCACTTCAATGATGATTTCATGAGAGCTTTTAAATTGCTAAAGTTCAAGTTGACAACAACTCTCATTATCACTGCTCCTAATTAGACTATTCCTTTTGAGCTCATATGCGATGCTAGTGATGTAGCGGTTGGGGCAGTTTTGGGGCAACGTATCAACAAGAGTTTTCATCCGATCTACTATGATAGTAAGACCATGAATGATGCCCAAGTTAATTACTTCATTACTGAAAACGAGCTCCTTGCCACTGTGTTTGCAATTGAGAAATTCCGCCCATACTTGATGGGTGCAAAAGTTATTGTTCATACGGATCATGCGACACTTCGCTATCTTATAAGCAAGAAAGATTCAAAAGCTAGGTTGATGATATGGGTTCTATTGTTGAAGGAGTTTGGTATTGACATCCAAGATTGAAAAGAGAGTGAAAATCAAGTGGCAAACCACTTGTCTCATTTGGAGGAGGAGGGGAGGCCGCATGATGGCCTTGAAATCAATGACTCATTCCCAGACGAGCAACTCTTGGCTATTTTAATGAAGGAGGTGCCATGGTTCGCGGATCTAGCAAACTTTCTTGTGTATGGAATTATCTCGGATGAGTTATCTTCAAATCAAATGAAGAAGCTCAAACGGGATTGTCAAGATTAATATTGGGACGAGCCATACCTTTTCTGGATTTGCACGGATGGGGTAATTAGAATATGTGTACCGGATGAAGAGCGGAATGTTATTCTTGAGGCTTGCCATTCTTCGCCTTATGGTGGTCACCATGGCGGAGCAAGAACTGCGGCTAAAATGCTAAGTTGTGATTTCTATTGGCCCACTCTCTACAAAGATGCAAGTGATATGGTGAAAAGATGTGATGAATGTCAACGAGCCGGTGGAATCTCTAAGAAGAATGAAATGCCTCTCACTACCATTTTGGAGATTGATATCTTTGATGTGTGGAGTATTGACTTCATGGATCCTTTTGTGAGTTCTTTTGGAAACACCTACATCTTGATCGCAGTTGATTATGTGTCTAAATGGGTTGAGGCCATTGCTTTACCCAACAATGAAGCTAGAAGTGTGGTGGCGTTCTTGAAGAAGAATATTTTCACAAAATTTGGTACTCCATGGGCTATCATAAGCGATAGGGGGTCGCATTTTTGCAACAAGGCTTTTGACACTTTGCTTAGTAAGTATGGTGTCACTCATAAAGTTACGACACCCTATCATCCACAAGCTAGCGGTCAAGTGGAAGTCTCCAACCGAGAGATAAAGAGTATCTTTTCCAAAACAGTGAATGCTAACCGGACGGATTGGTCAAAGAGACTTGATGATGCACTATGGGCTTATCGGACTGCGTTCAAAACTCCTATCGGGATGTCTCCATGTCGGTTGGTGTTTGGAAAAGCTTGTCATCTTCCTGTGGAACTTGAGCACAAATACATGTGGGCTTTAAAGAAATTGAATCTTGATTGGGATGCAGCCGTTAACTTACGGGTTGCACATTTGAATGAATTGGATGAGTTCCGGTACCGTGCATATGCAAGTTCGTTCTTGTACAAAGAGAAGATGGAGTACCTTCATGACAAATACATCCGAAACACAGAGTTCAAGGTGGGCAATCTTGTATTGTTGTTCAACTCATGATTGAGGATATTTCCCGAAAAGCTGAAATCTAAATGGAGTGGTCCCTTTGAAATTGTGGGAGTGACACCTTTTGGCGCATTGGACTTGAAGAACAAAAATGATAAGGTATTCCGAGTCAATGGTCACCGGGTGAAGCATTATTTAGAACAAGCTGATGATAGCCACGTGGTGGCAGTTATTCATTTGATGTGATGGTAATCTGCATCGTGCCGCGACGTTAAATCAGGCGCTTCTTGGGAGGCAACCCATGTTTTCCTTTTCTTTTTCTTTTCTTCTTTTGTAGATAGGTGTTATTTGTGTGCTAACTAGATTTGAAGCGTGTTGCAGGAATGAGTATGATTTACAGGAACTGTGCTCAAAAAATTGGCTAAGTGTGGAAAAAGTGTGGACCACATGTGTATTATGGGGACCGCACAATTGTGATTGCTACAGCAGAAGGGAACCGTGGCCGCACAATTACAATGCGGACCGCACAAATTGGAAATGAAAAATGCAAACTCTCTGAAGTTTGGTCTGTCAGAGAAATGGCCAAAGTGCGGCCGCACAGCAAAATATGCGGTCAGAACTAGAAATCTGCGGCCGCACCACAAATTCTACGGACCGCAGATTAGCAAGGGCATTTGAGCCCCAGGTAACAGAGTGCGACCGCAGAAGGAATTCTGCAGCCGCACTCCTCCCTTGTCCCTCAAGTTTGACCGTCCAAGTATAAATAGTAACCTTAGGGCTACTGTACATTTTTTCCCTCTCTAAGCAGTCTAAACTCTAAAACTTTGAAATCGTCTGTTCAATATACTGCCACACTAAATCCACATATGTGATTACTCATCTGCATTACTTCATATCTGGTATGCTTCCATTACTCATAGAATCTTTCAAATTTTTTTAGTTTGATTTACAATTTTTAGGTAGTTTTAGGCCATTTGTCAATAGATTTCAATTTTACTACCATGTGGAGTTTAAAATATGTTGGGTTAACTGATAATTGCTCTATGGGGAATGGGTGATTTGTTTTTCATGCTTAAGTGTTCATACCATGTCGAATTTGTGCAAAATTTTGTAAACCCTAGGAGTCTAATCGATTTTTGTTTGAAATTGTGCGGCCGCACAAGAAATTGTGCGGTCTGCAGAAGTTAAGACTAGGGTACTGTAAGTAAGGCTGAATCTGTGGCCGCACTTGAAATTGTTCGGTCCGCAGAAATCCCATAGCGACCGCAGAAAAGTGAGTGCGGACGCAGAACATCGTAATCTCTGTCATCGGAGAGTTTCCACTTTTGGTATATCTAATGTGAGGCCGCAATGATAAAAGTGTGGACCGAACTTCAAATCTGCAGTCGCACTCAAAATTGTGCGGACCACGGATTCATTGTTGTGGCCGCAAGTTCAAATTATGCGGTCCGCATAGCCCAGCCTGCGGCCGCACTTCCCCACCCTGCAAATATATTTTATATTGTGTGTTCACTGTCTGTTGCTCTTGACTTACAATTGACTCCTGCTATTGCTTGTTACAGAAAATGGTGAGATCTCGAGGTCGCGGAGATACGTCAAAGGAGAGGGGTGAACCTTCCAAAGGCCAAGGCAAAAGTACTTTACCCCTCGCCCTCCAAACGATAATCACAAAGAAGGCTACAGTCGGCCGAGGAAGAAATCCAGAGCCCTCCGAATATAGTTCATATGCCCCATCTCGGGAAGCATCGGAGGGTGAATCAGTGCAAGAGCAGCCTGTTGTCCAATCACAGCCACAGGGAAGGTATCAACTCCGGGACGAGCCTTTCTCCTCACATAGCACCTCCGAGGGTTCGGAGAGTGCCAATCAGGCTTTAGAGCCCTCTTCTACACCTATCCCTGAGGCACCAGCGGCTATTGTTGATGATATTCCAGATGATGGCCGAGGGGGTGATACGACAGTTGCCGGCCTTGAGAGGTCGAAAAAGAAAGAGGTCTGGAAGGACCATTTTGTAAGTCTAGCCGCCTTCACCAGCTTTCGTGGGTGGTGGCCTGTGAGATCGCTCACTCTTGAGCGACAATTCCAACTCAAAGATCTTGACAAGTATAATCCAGCAGTATTAAGATAGTTCCGAGAGTGGAAGGGGTGGATGTGGTTCACCCAGATTGTTATGGACGCCAAGGAGTATTTGGTCCGGGAGTTCTACACCAATGTAGCGCACATCAAGAAAGGGACCAAAGTGACAAAAGTAAGGAATCTGAAAGTGAGATTTGACCAGCACACACTGAACTCCTATTTGGGGTTTGAGGATGTGGAGTATGCACAGTATTTGGAGAAGCTAGAGATGGGTGATGCAACTCGCCCATGTCTAGCTGAGCTTCTTACAGCCCCAGGGCCACCACCACCATGGATCACTGCAGGGGTTCCTATTCAGTGGAACACCCTAAACTTCGAGGCGAAGGGATGGCAGACCTTCACTAGACACTTGCTAGAATGAAACTAACCTACCTATTCCATGGGCAGTTCTAGTCGCCTCTATTATGGTCGGGTACCCAAAAAATGTCGGCCAACATATCAGTGGTCTCCCGGCTAGCTGATACCTCCTACCCGTATCCCAACACCATCACTGAGTACCTTACGGATGCACGGGTAGAGACTATAGATTTTGACACGAAGGTTCGAGCAAAGAAGCCTTTCTCTTGGTATTCTCTAATGGATACACACAACCCGAAGAGAAAGGATCAGCCGTCTACTATCGTAGGCCAATCTGATTAGCCATCGGTGGTAGCTGCAGAGTCAGTAGATTTGCCTTCCACTTCAGCAGAGCCTTCAGCCAGTGCAGCTGCCATGCCTCCACCTTCAGCCTCATTGCCTTCCACCCCGGCTTTGAAGCCGGTGCCAATGCCCACTGCTCAATTGACTACGATGTGAGTCTCCCAGACTCTGGCGAGCCTCAACAACTGGATACAGACAGCTACTGCAAAGCTGTCTGACATATCTAGTCATGTTGTAGCACAGTCGTCCATTCCGGCACCCCAGATTCCCCCCACAGTTGATGAAACCTTAAAGAAGCTTCTAGAAAATCAAAAGACTATTATGGCTACTCTAGTACAGCATGGGTCCGTGATTGAGGAGCTGGCCAAGGAAATGAAGAAGATGCGGAAGTCCCAGGCCTCTAAGAAGTCAGTGGACAAGATCCGACGACAAGTTACCAAGAATACAGCAGCCGGAGACATTCCAATTGATATGCTGATAGACCCGCACCACCCAGGCCCAGATCCTACGGCACCTACAACATCAGCTGGCCAGTCTGAGGAGCCAGACACTGCTGCTGACACTGCTGTGGCAGTCCCTCAGATGTTCACCAATCCAGCCACTCTCGGTCTTGACGATGATGAGATCCAATTAGATGAGGCTGAGGTCGATGCCACTGTTGGGGACGCAGAGATGGCCACAGAGCCATAGGGAGTTTTCTTCACTCTCACCCTTCTTTTACTCTTATGTTGTTAAGCATTGGGGACAATGCTTAGTTTTATTCGGGGGTGGAGTTTCTTTGACTCATTTTGATGATTATGTATTTTGATAACTATGAGACATTTGGCCTGTAATTAACTTATTACTATTTTCTTCTTCTTTCTCATTATTTATATATTCTCTCTTTCATTATGTATATATTCATTACGCCTTCAATTTTTTTTCTTTTGCTTTATAGCTTCTTTATCTTTATGTTTGTTTTCTTTTTGAATTAGTAGCTTCTTGTTGATTTAATAGCTTCTTTCTATGTTTTTGTGGATAAATAGCCTTTGGTTTTCTTAATGCCACGGTTCTTTCCAAAGGTAGTTTTTTGTGTTAATCGGATGACTCTTTCCAATAATGGATGGCGTGACAACCTTCTTAAGGGATTGAGTCTGTTTTTGGTGTTTAGGTAATAATAGTAGTGGTAATGAATAAAAAGACCTAATTGAGTCATGATCGAAGAGTCAAACATGCTTCACTTGGTACCAACACACTTAGCTACGTGTTTATGGCTCATAACAAGGTTTTTGGAAAGAAATAGCTCTAGTTAGTGACCTTGTGACTCTTGTATTTACTTAGACAATCATCGAGTGGTTCAATCGAACCATAGTGATTTTCAATCTTGAATATGGTCGTTGTGGGTCCTTGACTCTATCATCTTTAACAATCCAGTTGCGTGAGAGGTGAGATGTTGTTGTTGCAAGTCCAAGTACCCGTGCTAATGGTCTAGAACTTGCCCCGAATGTGTTTCTAGGCAAAATTTTAAGTTTTGCTTGGCTTGAGAAGTGATTGTAGGCTCTGTTTGACCCGATTGAAGTTTTCCATTGCCCACCAATGTGTTGTTATCCCTAGTCAACCCATTTGAGCCTAAAACCAATCTCATTTGATAACCATTTTGCAAGCCTTTACCCGTTTTGTCGTGACCCTCTATTGGCACCCGAACTTTCCTTAACACTCTTGTGAAATAATTGGCTAAAAATGTAAGTTTGGGGGAGAGACGAGAAACTTGAAAGAGGTATAAAGGCACAAAAAGAGAAAAGAAATGATGAGAAGGAAATGCAAGAAAAAGGAAGAACAAAAAGAAAAATGCAAAAAGAAAGTGAATAAGGTGAAGAGTTGGAGGGATTCAAAGAAAAGTAATGAGGAAAAACATGGAGAAACCAAAGAAGGAGAAAATGAATATCATAATCGAGAAAGAGTGATGTTAAGTCTCTCTAGTTCCCCCAAGGAAAAGAAAATGCCTCAAAGAGTTGGCAAAGCATGAGCCGAGAAAAGAAAATGGAGTGCTTAAGGAAAGATGAACCCGTTCTATCATAGCATATCCAGCCTTAGTCCAAAAGCCTTCATTGCATTCCGAAAAAGCCCTATGTGATTTCAAGCCGAGTGAGCTTACATTAGTGGTGATTTACATGAGGGGCAAGCCTATGATACTTAAATCCGTGCTTGCGGCATTCTTTTGAGAGAGATAAGTGAATCTTTCGCAAATCTTTGGATTGAGTACTAAATTCTTAAGTGAGATAGGCAAATGGAGAGTAGAGGAGGAGGAGTTTGGGATCCATAATGACCTACATAAAATAGCGAGCTTCCTTGATGAATAAAGTCAATTCTTGATGCTCAAGTGTCACATTAGAACTATTTGTGCTTAAAAGTTTAACTTGTTGCCTTGTTGATAATTCATAAGTGGTGTGGGTAATTGTTGGTCCCAATTGATGTGTGAATGACTCACTTTGATTTGTTGGAATGGCTCTTAACTTGTGGAGGTGGAAACCACTTTATTTGCTTAAGGACAAGAAAAAGCTTAAGTTTGGGGGAGTTGATAAGTGGAGATTTTGACTACTTATTAGCACCTTTTAGCTTTCGTTTTAGTCCAAAAATGTTTAGTTGTCTTCCCGAAAACTGATAAAATTTACTTAATTGCAGGAATATTGGAAGATGAACTCCCGAGATGAAATCCAACTCAAGTAGGAGTAATCTGAACTCAAGAACAAAAAAGTCCCAAAAACTCAATTGTGCGGACCGCAGAATATCATCTGCGGCCGCAAGTTATGAAGGAAAATCCATCAAAGACTGGTGCAAAGTGCGGTCCGCACATGAATTGTGCGGCCGCAGAAGCTGGGTCCGGGAGCAAATTTCAGAGAATCTATATTTCAAGTCCATTAAAAGTGCGGACCGCACAATTATTGTGCGGCCGCAGAAGACGAACTATGCGGCCGTAGTTACAATTGTGCAGACCGCAGAAGAGCAAGATGCGGCTGTAGTTACAAAAGTGCGGACCGCAGAAAGAGTGCAGTGCAGCCGCAATTCAGAATTATGCGGCCGCAGACTTTCAATCCTATCAAGCTAAAGAAAAGTGCGGACCGCACATGGAATTGTACGGCCGTAGAACTTCCGAAAGGGCATTTTTGTCCAAAATTTCCAGCCCTGTATAAATAGACAAGTTTCACATTTTTAGGTCAAATTTTGACATCATCTGCTATAGTAGACGTTTCCTTTCTCTTTTTAATAGTTTTTCATATTTTGAGCTATTTGAACATAGATTTTATCATTCTAATTATCATTTCTTCTTCTATTTCTTCCATTTCAAGCATGAGTAGCTATATTTTTACTAGGGTTGTGACCCAACCCTAGTGTGTAAACTTAATGGGTGTTTGATTTAATACTTGTTTATGGTAGGGTGTTTATTATTTTGCCTTGTTCTTGCTTTTATTTGTGGAATTAATGGTTGCAAACATTAGTTCATGCCTATTTGACTTGGTCTCTACTTGAGAAAGAGAGACTTGTCTAGAAAAACTTGACTAACAAGAAATTGGGTCAATCGAGAGGTATTGAGTGGGTAATTGAGTGTTGATAGCTATAATACACCCTGTCACACCTCCTTTTTCCCGAGGGGGATAGGGGATATGGGAGTTTTTTCAATTAAAGTGACATTGTTCAAGATGGGATTATTTATTTAATTAGAGTCACCACTTGGAATAATTTATGGTGTCCCAAGTCACCAGTTTATTTTAAATCCCAAATCGAGAAAATTTGACTCTGTTTTAAGTCTGCAAAACCAGAAAATCGGGTAAGGAATTCTGTTAACCCGAGAGAAGGTGTGAGACACTCCCGAGTTCCGTGGTTTTAGCACGGTCGCTTAACAATTATACTTAGCTTGATTATCTGATTATTACATATTTTGAACCTATGTGCATTTTAAACTTCTAGCCATTTTCAATTAATTTAATCGCCTTTTAGTGTTTATGGAATTTATTTGAACAATTCACGAAGTCGCGCACTCGTTGTTTTTGTACACATTGCAAATCGCGTCACGTGAAATGCACCTGCGACTTACAACATGTTTATTATTATTATCATTTGAAGTTATGGTCGGGTCACATGAAATGCACACCCGAATTGGAATTTACGTATCGTGACCATGCCACGGGAACTGTACCCATAGTCACGATGATTTATTATTAATCGCGCCTAAAGCAAGCTACGATATTCATTAATGATTATTTCCTAAGGTTTGAGACTGCACGGGTTCAGTCCTAATTGTCATAAGAGGAAAGACATATGGGCCTTTATCCAGGCCCAAGTAGCATCCAAATGAGTTCTGTTAGGTCGTTTATTTAGACTGACCCAAACGAATTAGCCTGACCAAGGATTTTCAACATTCCATTTGTAGTTTAAACTCAACATTCATACAATAATTTTTTAATCCAGTAGGATCCATACACAACTAAATTCAACTGAACACAAAATTTGTGTTAACCCTTCTTCAAAACACAACAAATATTCGCAGATACTATGTATATTGATTTAAATCTGCTTGGTTTACCAAATATACCACTGGTTTATTCTCAAACTCCAAATTGAAGTTATGGTCGGGTCACATGAAATGCACACCCAAATTGGAATTTACGTATCGTGACCATGCCACGGGAACTGTACCCATAGTCACGATGATTTATTATTAATCACGCCTAAAGTAAACTACGATATTCATTAATGATTATTTCCTAAGGTTTGAAACTGTGCATGGGTTCAGTCCTAATTGTCATAAGAGGAAAGACATCTGGGCCTTTATCCAGGCCCAAGCAGCATCCAAATGAGTTCCGTTAGGTCGTTTATTTAGACTAACCCAAACGAATTGGCCTGGCCAAGGATTTTCATCATTCCATTTGTAGTTTAAACTCAACATTCATACAATTATTTTAAAAGTTAATCCAGTAGGATCCATACATAACTAAATTCAACTGTACACAAAATTTGTGTTAACCCTTCTTCAAAACACAATAAATATTCGCAGATACTATGTATATTGATTTAAATCTGCTTGGTATACCAAATATACCACTGGTTTATTCTCAAACTCCAACGAGCAATTCCCGTAATGTCTTGCCATGCTGCCCGTCTTTTACACTATTTAATTGTACGTTGAACACATGTGAACAATAGCCTCAATTTCTCCTTTTATGATAGACGAACAGTCGGCTAATTTAGCATTCATAGATCTGTCATTTATTAAATCCGAACATGCTAACATATAGATTCACACAACATGAATTTGAACCAAATTTCATTTTATTCGCACAACTAAAACACAAAAGAAACTCGGGTGTATATGTGTACCTAGTTTAGAAGCCGGAACAAAATAAACTCTGACAGCAACCAAACAAAAACGAGATCTACAAATTGGAGCTCAGCTTCAACCGTATCGAGACAGAGATTAGCAAATCAAGCTCACAAACAAACAGTTCCAGCAGCTTGAAAGTTGTTCCAAATCCCAGAAGAAAAGTGAAGCTAACCGGTGAAAATAGAAGCAAAAAAAAAATGACCTTGTCTCTTCTTCCTTTCCTTTTTTTTTCGTTTCTTTTCTGTATTTTCTCCTAGAACTCCAGATTTTTCCCTTTTGTTTTGGATAAAAGACGTCTCTATTTCTGTTGAGTCAGTGTGACTTTTCTCTGAGAGTGAGGAGAAAGAATGAAGAACAGGGGTGGCGGCTCGGATTTTTATGTGTAAAGGGGGTCTGATTCTGTTCGTTCTCCTCTTTGAAAGAGAGGTGAAAATTAGGGTTTCCTTTGGAGAGGGGGAGATGGGTGTTTTAAGAGCGGGGTATGGGCCAAGCTATGGGGTGGATTAGGTTTCTAAAGGGATGGGTTGAAACAATTACAAAATTAGTCACTTTGGACTCAAATTTTAATTTAAATCACATTTTTTTGTGTGGCTAGTCTATTTATTTATTTTACCTAATGATGGACTAATGCAACTAATTAATTAATTAACTAACCTAAGAATGCACTTTATGATTTTATGTATTTAACTAATGCATTTAACAATGTAATTAAATTCTAAAATGCAATTTAAAATCTAGAATGCTATGAAATTAAGATTTGAATATTTTTTTATGATTTTCTTGATTTATGATATTCCTAACATGTATAACAATGCGAATAAGTGCAAAAACAAATAAAGGAAAACATCTAAAATCCATAAAAATAATTAAAATTATTTTTGGATTATTTTTAGGAGTAATTTTATATTAGGGCAAAAATTACGTGCTCACAGCTGTCCCTCTTTGCTCGGAAATGAAGAGTTTTCGGAAAAAGATAAAGTGAGCAATTACGAACAATTTTTGCCCATTTGACGCTCCATTCGGAAGTATTTTGAAAAAGTTTGACCGAACCTTGCTTCGGAGGTTGCCTACATATCCTTGGCTATAAAGTAATCAGGTCAGTGTAGTTTTGGAAGTTTTGGTAGCTGGGACTACCGAGAATATGTGATTTCACTGTTGTTGCTGTTGTTACTGTTTGATGAGCTCCTTATTACACCAAAATCAAAATGAAAAAGAAACTAACTAAGCCTATAAGCTATGAGTTATAAGATTCCTATCTATGAGTTTTTTGAAGTTTGATCTTGAGTCTTGGCTGGTTCTTTAAGCAGACTCTGATCCGAATCTTGATGCTTGCTAGCTCCAGGTGTTAGTTCATTCTTCTTTAGGTTTTCGAATCAATACGGGACATGCAGAGCTTGTGGCTTCAGTCATGTATTGAGCAGTCCACATCTTTTCTCCGCTTCTGCACTTTGGATTCACTTCTTTCTTTTCTTTTCTTTTCTTTTCTTTGGATCGAGACATCTTCATTTGGTCATCTCGAACCCTGTGCCTCGAGGTATAACCTGCTCAAGCACCAAAACAAACGAACGAAATTTTTTTGTCCCAGTTTTCACTAGGAAAATTTTGCGAGTTATTTGTAACAAAACTCTATACTACTTCATTATTTAAAGCAATAAAAGGCTGGGATTGGTGTTCCCTGGGAAAACAAAGACTAGGGAGTGGAGACCCTATGTCTAAAATAAAATCAACTAGGGAGTGGAGACCCTATGTTGGGAAAAGCGACTAGGGAGTGAAACTAGGGAGTGGAGACCCTATATTGGAAAAACGACTAGGGAGTGGAGACCCCATATCTAAAATAAAATCATAAACTAGGGAATGGAGACCTTACATTGGAAAGTAGACTAGGGAGTGGAGACCCTATGTCTAAAATAAAATTAACTAGGGAGTGGAGACCCTATGTTGGAAAAGCGACTAGGGAGTGGAGACCCTATGTCTAATAAAATCAACTAGGGAGTAAAGACCCTATGTTGGAAAAGAGACTAGGGATTAGAGACCCTATGTCTAAAATAATATCAACTAGGCAGTGAAGACCCTATGTTGGAAAAGAGAGCAGGGAGTGGAGACCCTATGTCTAAAAATAAAATCAACTAGGGAGTGGAGACCCTATGTTGGAAAAGAGACTAGGGAGTGGAGATCCTATGTCTAAAAATTATCAACTAGGGAGTGGAGACCCTATGTTGGAAAAGAGACTAGGGAGTGAAGACCCTATGTCTAAAATAACTTCAACTAGGGAGTGGAGACCCTATGTTGGAAAAGAGACTAGGGAGTGGAGACCATATGTCTAAAATAAACATCAACTAGGGAGTGGAGACCCTATGTTGGAAAAGAGACTAGGAAGTGGAGACCCTATGTCTAAAAATCATCAACTAGGGAGTGGAGACCCTATGTTGGAAAAGCGACTAGGGAGTGGAGACCCTATGTTGGAAAATGCAGCTAGGGATTGGAGACCCTATACTACCATGATTTTGAACTTTCTTCCTTTTCTTCTTTTTTTTCTTTTTTTTTAAAGATAATGAGTAAAATGTGGGAAAGAACTCGTAGAAAACTTTCCTTTTTGGGTTGTTGCTGCTGCAGGGCTATTTTAGTCTCCGCGCGGTTTCTTTTTAGATGCACCCGCTTTTTGCAAGGTTACTTTTGGATTGCACCTGTTTCTTGCAAGGTTGCTTTGGATTGCACCTGTTTCCTGTGGTTCAAACAAAGAACAATTGTTAGTTTGAAACGGTGGTTGGTTTTTCGGCTTTGATTGTTTCAGTCACTTGATCTCTGTAACGACCCGACCGGTAGTTTTGAGCCCTAGCACGTCGTTCGGTGGTTTGAGGCCCTGAGCAGCTTGACTTCAGGTATTATGACTTGTACGCGTGGTCGAAATTTAATTTCGGAAAGTTCGGAGATAATTTGGAAAGAAAATTCTCATTTCGAAAGCTTTAAGTTGGAAGAATTGACTATGGTTGGATTTTTGAGTAAACGACCTCGGAATTAGGATTTGAAGGTTCCAGCAAGTGATGTGGGGTTTAAGAAGAGCCCTAAGTCTAAGTCAAGTTGGAAATTACATGATAGACTAAAGTTCCAAATGAGTACACACAAAACCTAACTTTGGACGAGCATGCCTCTCTATATATATATATATATATATATATATATATATGGTGTACAACCTATCTAATGAAAGATCTTCGAGTCTAGTTTCTAACGCTTTAAACCGTTCTTCATTTGGATATTTCTACAAGGAGTTATGGACATTTTAATAAAAGGTGTCAAGCAGGGGAAAACTTGTAATACGAGGTACAACCTGGAGAGCGCAGAGTATAACTCGCTGAAGCACCTGTGCCTGTATAAGGCAGTCACGGGCAGCAGCCATTTTTGGGGATTTTCTTGAGCTAGGGATTGGTTCTTGCATGGTGGATTCGACCTTGGGACTACTTAAGAATACAAGGCGAGTTTTTTTGGATATTTTAAGTTAATAACATCCTATTAACACTAATATTAATATCCTTCAATCTTTGAAATCCCTAGAAATCTTTCAAGTTGTTCAAGAACACCAAATTTCCCAAATATTGGAATTTTAAGGAAAATCTTCAAGAAGGTAATACTAATGCTTCAAGCTCATTTCTTATGAGTCGGTGAGAGTAATTCTAATATTTGTTTCATGTTGTTATGGTTGGATAATTGATTTCATAAACCCTAGTTCATGGCATGAATAGTGTTCTTGAGAAAATGAGAGAAAGATAAATAGTGTTCTTAGAAATGAAATTAAAGGATGCAATGAACCTATGGAATTATTTTCTAGCTTAGTTGGAAGTGTTCAACTAAGTAATCACCAAATTGAATGTTTTGGAAATGTTGGTTAAGGAAGACGATGAATAGTAATTTGGCGGTGTTGGAGAATTAATGTAGTATCATTGATGACTTCAAATGGGTATTAAATGATAAGAGTGGAGTTGAATGTGCTAGTAAGTGAACATATTAGACGATTTGAGCTGGAGGCTTGTAGCCAACTTGTGAGCCATAAATGGATATTGATAAATATTTTTGAGTCATATTTTGATTGTAATTGGGATTGTAACTGTAGATATCAATTTGTTGGTGGCGTATGAGCATTTTGCTCAATGTTACGATGTCGGAGGAGGATTAAAAGCTTGTGAATGTTAATAAAGCGAAAGCGAGTTTTGGAGCGTTGGGCATCGGTCGAGTTGTTTGAAAGGCTTGGGAGCCGGCTATGGAACTTCAGAGCGAGGTAAGTCTCTTTTCTAACCTTATAAGAGGGAATTTACCCCTAGGTGATTTAAATTAATAATTATTGCTAATTGTGGGGCTACGTATGCACGAGGTGACGAGAGTCCGTGCGTAGCTACTAATATTGCTAAGTCCGGGTAGTTTAGGACTCAAATCATGAATTACTTGTGATAATTGCATCTTTCAGTTAATTGAAATATTGGAATTTTTGTTGCAAATTGTTAGAGGAAATAATAAGAGACTGAAATTTCACATACTTGAATTTTTGCTCAAATTATTTAACTGTTGCTATAAATTGTACATCCTGGTATGTAAATCTTAATAAATATAAATATATTCTCATTCCGGAGGTACATAAGAAAATGTCCTCCTTTCTTGTGGAGCGGGCCGTCTACAATTGGATTGCATAGTTGTCTATTTGTGAGGTTTCTGGTTATCGGTGTATTGGTGGGTCATTACAACTAAGGAAAGAAAACATCAGTGGTAATTTGAGCAAAGGATTTGGGGAATGTGTGCCATATTTGGCCTTATTGATTCATGTTCAGGCTTTGGGAATACTCTAAGTCTATGCTTCGTGTTGATGTGATGTACAAGGAAGGTGATTCGGTCGGGTGCTTCTTTGAGAGAGTGTTCAATTGCTAGCAGAGCCTTGGAGTTGATTATATTTGGGGCCAGGTCGGAATGGGTGACTCTCAACAATGGTCCTAGTGGATTCAAAACGTTATAGTGCGCTGCCTAAGGATTTCGAGCCTGTAGTATGGTTAAGTATCGAGCTTTTGCAGCAAATTATGAAAAGGGTTTGGGGTGTTCTATGTTATCTTCAGTCTGCGGTATAGCATTGGAGGAATGGGAGAAAATGACTTCGGATTCATAAAGAAAATATCAGAATGAGCGTATCAGTTAAAGATGCGAATGTACGCACAAGGAGGGTATGAGATGGTTTGTGGGTTTTAAGACAATGTGGTCTCGTGAAATGGGGTCACTCGGGATGAATGCGGATTTGGTTCGTTACGTTGGAATGGAGCTATTGTTACTATTTCTAAGGAAAATAGAGAATAAATTGGAAAAAGCGGGGTCGGTTAGTAATGGTTGAAGCTGGATGGTTGTGGCAATGATCAGTTTCTTTAGCGTGAAGTTATACATGTAGTTTGTGGTTATACACTTGGGCTTGAGTGCCGCCACCACTTGGTTGATTTGGGAGGTATCTGATTCGAATGGCTTTATTGTGTAAATGGATCCCGGAAGAGTTATGGCGGCTTAGATCATGACTTGAGGTTTGTATTTTCTGTGGTTTGAGAATTCAGTTACGTGTTGCAATAGTTCTCCTGAAACGAGTAAAGTGAAAGGTTTCTATATGATGAAGTTGTGTATCCTATTAGTGGTTCAGGAGTTATGATGAAATTCTTGGGTTTTTGCGTGTTGGTAAGGTGGGTACGGTGAGCGGCACGAAATTTGAAAATTTAGGATCAAGGTTGCAGTTCGGTGTTGACAGGAATGTCACGAGCTCGGACGAGCAGGGAATGATTCAAATGTTTAGAGTAAGTTGGTATTGTTTTTATCGTCACCTGAGATTGGTGTCCTGTGTGAGAGGCTTTGTGTATTGATTTGTGGATTTTCGATTTTGCTCTACAGCATTTGTATGGCCGGCGGTATGGATGTGCAGACTTGTTGCCTGGTACAAAAGGTCGTGGGAGCATATCCCACGGGAAGATTGTATAAGTGTGACATGTAGTCACCTAATTGAATAAAGATTTAAAACCAAGTATGGAGATTGTGGTACTATCGTTCATGTGAGAATTTATGCCTGAAGGGCGCTCGGTTTATTTGGTTGTGAGTTGTGGAAGTTTGTTCCGGATTCGATAGTTGTTCTTACGTGTCATGGAAAAAGGGTCATTGTGGATCCTTGAGAGATTATTTACCCAAATATGGTATGATCAGAATCGGTTTGAGGTCCGTTGATGGGTCCAAATATGGATGTGTACTCTATACCAGCCTGGGTGTGTTCATTTGGCATAGCATTCCTTATGGAAGAATATTAGGGCATGGGATGTTAATTTAGTCGCCAGCTATTTCATGTGATACTTTATAGTGTCGTGTGGGCTGTGAGACGGCTTGATTATTTGTACAATGTGTTGAGGTCCCGCACAACGGTGGTGTTATGTGAGCAGGATGGCTCTCGAGATGCAGATCATATATCGCACCTTAGTTGTGCTCGAGTTTTATACCGCATGACGCTACCCGTCTCCCCAGGATTTGCATTATGCACTTGGCGTGCTTATGGTTGATATTCGGACATTAGTGAGTATATGCATTATGGTTCGTTGTGTGTTTTCCTTAGATTATTAAGCGTGGATCGGGTTGCACTCCGCAACGGTATCATATGTGAATTGGGTTGCACGCCGAAGTAGCGTGATGTTGAGCACCCCTCCCTATATCTATTCCTGTGTTTTTGTCCGCATTTTCTGAGAAAGATTCATGACATCTTTTCAGTTGTTAAATTAGTTGCACGGGTTGAGTAGTTCTTTCCAGAGTTCATTTTTCCGTATGTATCAAATTTGAATTTGGAACATGTTGGCGCATTGTTGGCGTCATACGAAATCTTGGTCAGTGTTTGAGGTGGCTTATTGCCTGTGTAGCTTATACTGGGTGAGACAAGACTACTGGACCTGAAATCAGTGCAATCAGATTTATATAAGGTATATTAAAGAACAAATATCGCTATTCAGTTCAGAATGAGGTGATGGTCCTTGTCAGGAGGAGAGACTCCATGATTTGTTAATTCGGCAGTTGGTTATGAATTTCTACACATCTCTTCCGTCGTGGCAGCATTTCAAGAGTTGGAGCATGACTTATATGTGTCATGAGGTGTGTTGTGGGCATCAAATTTCTGGAATTTCGGCTATTGTTATCCGAGTATGTTATTATGGTTATGTGAATTATGCGGTGCATGGTGTGGATTTAGCAAAGGTATGCAACCATGTATTGGTGCACCGTGTAATGATTGATACGGTGTTCGGATGATGGAAAAAGGCCTGGTGAAGAATTTTGGATGTTGGAATTGGGCTCTAAGGCTTATTTGACTAAGAAAAAAAAAGGAGAATCTTTAGACTGGCTCGAGCTAGTGAGCTCAACTAAGTTATGGTAGCACGGGTAGGTGCACGATGTGTTAAACAATGATTTCAGACAACTCCAGAGCAGTTCTTAGCACGTTTGAGGACGAACGTATGTTTAAGTGGGAGAGAATGTAACAACCCGACCGGTCGTTTTAAACCCTAGTGTGTCGTTCGGCGGTTTGAGGCCCTGAGCAGCTTAACTTCAGGTATTATGACTTGTACGCGTGGTCGAAATTTAATTTCGGGAAGTTCGGAGTTAATTTGGAAAGAAAATTCTCATTTCGAAAGCTTTAAGTTGGAAGAATTGACTATGGTTGGATTTTTGAGTAAACAACCTCGGAATTAGGATTTGAAGGTTCCAGCAGGTTCATATGTTAATAAGTGTACGAGTCATATTATAAGTGATGTGGGGTCTAAGAAGAGCCCTAAGTCTAAGTCAAGTTGGAAATTACATGATAGACTAAAGTTCCAAATGAGTACACACAAAACCTAACTTTGGACGAGCATGCCTATATATATATATATATATATATATATATATATATATATATGTATGGAGTTATATGGTGGACAGCCTATCTAATGAAAGATCTTCGAGTCTAGTTTCTAACTCTTTAAACCGTTCGTCATTTGGATATTTCTACAAAGAGTTATGGACATTTTAGTAAAAGGTGTCCAGCAGGGGGAAACTTGTAATACGAGGTACAACCTGGACAGCGCAGAATGTAACTCGTTGAAGCACCTGTACCTGTATAAGGCAGTCACGGGCAGCAGCCATTTTTGGGGATTTTCTTGAGCTAGGGATTGGTTCTTGCATGGTGGATTTGACCTTGGGACTACTTAAGAATACAAGGTGAGTTTGTTTGGATATTTTAAGTTAATAACATCCTATTAGCACTAGTATTAACATCTTTCAATCTTTGAAATCCCTAGAAATCTTTCAAGTTGTTCAAGAACACCAAATTTCCCAAACATTGGAATTTTAAGGAAAACCTTCAAGAAGGTAATACTAATGCTTCAAGCTCATTTCTTATGAGTCGGTGAGAGTAATTCTAATATTTGTTTCAAGTTGTTATGGTTGGATAATTGATTTCATAAACCCTAGTTCATGGCATGAATAGTGTTCTTGAGAAAATGAGGGAAAGATAAATAGTGTTCTTAGAAATGAAATTAAAGGATGCAATGAACCTATAGAATCATTTTCTAGCTTAGTTGGAAGTGTTCAACTAAGTAATCACCAAATTAAATATTTTGGAAATGTTGGTTAAGGAAGATGATGAATAGTAATTTGGCGGTGTTGGAGAATTAATGTAGTATCATTGATGGCTTCAAATGGGTATTAAATGATAAGAGTGAAGTAGAATGTGCTAGTAAGTGAACCTATTAGACAATTTGAGCTGGAGGCTTATAGCCAACTTGTGAGCCATAAATGGATATTGATAAATATTTTTGAGTCATATTTTGATTGTAATTGGGATTGTAATTGTAGTTATCAATTTGTTGGTGGCGTATGAGCATTTTACTCTATGTTATGATGTCGGAGGAGGATTAAAAGCTTGTGAATGTAAATAAAGCGAAAGCGAGTTTTGGAGCGTTGGGCATCGGTCGAGTTGTTTGAAAGGCTTGGGAGCCGGCTATGGAACTTCAGAGCGAGGTAAGTCTCTTTTCTAACCTTGTAAGAGGGAATTTACCCCTAGATAATTTAAATTAATAATTGTTGCTAATTGTGGGGCTACGTACGCACGAGGTGACGAGAGTCCGTGCGTAGCTACTAATATTGCTAAGTCCAGGTAGTTTAGGACTCAAATCATGAATTACTTGTGATAATTGCATCTTTCAGTTAATTGAAATATTGGAATTTTTGTTGTAAATTATTAGAGGAAATAATAAGAGACTGAAATTTCACATACTTGAATTTTTGCTCAAATTATTTAACTATTGCTATAAATTGTACATCCTGGTGTGTAAATCTTAATGAAGTCGAGTAGTTGCTTAAAGGAGAGGATTTGACCAAAGTGGGAGAGTGAAAAGGTAGCATATGGGTTACGGGGTAGGATAACTACACGTCTTGAGGAAAGTTTGGAGTGATTTGGGATTCATGGTGGACAGTGACTAGGTCTATAGACTTAATTTGGAATGTTGGCTGTTATACTAGGGAAGATTGGATACGACAGAAATGAGTTTGCCTGATATGAAGAGGAATGCAACATGACTTCGGGTTGGGATGTATCATCGCACTTGTAGTTGATGTCAAGGGGGAGTGAAAGGACTTGTACAGATGTTGAACGAGCACGAGCTCAGGATGGTTTATTGGTTTCATGGTAATAGTACTCGATGAAACATTGTTGGAGGATGTCGGCATGGAATTTCCACAGGTGGGATATCCAGTAAGAGGTCAAGTATGTGAATGTGGCTAGTGATTCAGAATGTTCATGAAATGTTTAACATAAGGATTTCGAGGAATTTGGTGGGTCGATTATGCGAGATTATGTCAATGGGGGGTAAGGAGTCTTGGTGGGTTCCAGAGTTATGTAATTGTAGCTTCAAGCTAAGTGGGAGAACCCCACCGTCTACAATTGGATTGCATAGTTGTCTATTTGTGAGGTTTCTGGTTATCGGTGTATTGGTGGGTCATTACAACTAAGGAAAGAAAACATCAGTGGTAATTTGAGCAAAGGATTTGGGGAATGTGTGCCATATTTGGCCTTATTGATTCATGTTCAGGCTTTGGGAATACTCTAAGTCTATGCTTCGTGTTGATGTGATGTACAAGGAAGGTGATTCGGTCGGGTGCTTCTTTGAGAGAGTGTTCAATTGCTAGCAGAGCCTTGGAGTTGATTATATTTGGGGCCAGGTCGGAATGGGTGACTCTCAACAATGGTCCTAGTGGATTCAAAACGTTATAGTGCGCTGCCTAAGGATTTCGAGCCTGTAGTATGGTTAAGTATCGAGCTTTTGCAGCAAATTATGAAAAGGGTTTGGGGTGTTCTATGTTATCTTCAGTCTGCGGTATAGCATTGGAGGAATGGGAGAAAATGACTTCGGATTCATAAAGGAAATATCAGAATGAGCGTATCAGTTAAAGATGCGAATGTACGCACAAGGAGGGTATGAGATGGTTTGTGGGTTTTAAGACAATGTGGTCTCGTGAAATGGGGTCACTCGGGATGAATGCGGATTTGGTTCGTTACGTTGGAATGGAGCTATTGTTACTATTTCTAAGGAAAATAGAGAATAAATTGGAAAAAGCGGGGTCGGTTAGTAATGGTTGAAGCTGCATGGTTGTGGCAATGATCAGTTTCTTTAGCGTGAAGTTATACATGTAGTTTGTGGTTATACACTTGGGCTTGAGTGCCGCCACCACTTGGTTGATTTGGGAGGTATCTGATTCGAATGGCTTTATTGTGTAAATGGATCCCGAAAGAGTTATGGCGGCTTAGATCATGACTTGAGGTTTGTATTTTCTGCGGTTTGAGAATTCAGTTACGTGTTGCAATAGTTCTCCTGAAACGAGTAAAGTGAAAGGTTTCTATATGATGAAGTTGTGTATCCTATTAGTGGTTCAGGAGTTATGATGAAATTCTTGGGTTTTTGCGTGTTGGTAAGGTGGGTACGGTGAGCGGCACGAAATTTGAAAATTTAGGATCAAGGTTGCAGTTCGGTGTTGACAGGAATGTCACGAGCTCGGACGAGCAGGGAATGATTCAAATGTTTAGAGTAAGTTGGTATTGTTTTTATCGTCACCTGAGATTGGTGTCCTGTGTGAGAGGCTTTGTGTATTGATTTGTGGATTTTCGATTTTGCTCTACAACATTTGTATGGCCGGCGGTATGGATGTGCAGACTTGTTGCCTGGTACAAAAGGTCGTGGGAGCATATCCCACGGGAAGATTGTATAAGTGTGACATGTAGTCACCTAATTGAATAAAGATTTAAAACCAAGTATGGAGATTGTGGTACTATCGTTCATGTGAGAATTTATGCCTGAAGGGCGCTCGGTTTATTTGGTTGTGAGTTGTGGAAGTTTGTTCCGGATTCGATGGTTGTTCTTACGTGTCATGGAAAAAGGGTCATTGTGGATCCTTGAGAGATTATTTACCCAAATATGGTATGATCAGAATCGGTTTGAGGTCCGTTGATGGGTCCAAATATGGATGTGTACTCTATACCAGCCTGGGTGTGTTCATTTGGCATAGCATTCCTTATGGAAGAATATTAGGGCATGGGATGTTAATTTAGTCGCCAGCTATTTCATGTGATACTTTATAGTGTCGTGTGGGCTATGAGACGGCTTGATTATTTGTACAATGTGTTGAGGTCCCGCACAACGGTGGTGTTATGTGAGCAGGATGGCTCTCGAGATGCAGATCATATATCGCACCTTAGTTGTGCTCGAGTTTTATACCGCATGACGCTACCCGTCTCCCCAGGATTTGCATTATGCACTTGGCGTGCTTATGGTTGATATTCGGACATTAGTGAGTATATGCATTACGGTTCGTTGTGTGTTTTCCTTAGATTATTAAGCGTGGATCGGGTTGCACTCCGCAACGGTATCATATGTGAATTGGGTTGCACGCCGAAGTAGCGTGATGTTGAGCACCCCTCCCTATATCTATTCCTGTGTTTTTGTCCGCATTTTCTGAGAAAGATTCATGACATCTTTTCAGTTGTTAAATTAGTTGCACGGGTTGAGTAGTTCTTTCCAGAGTTCATTTTTCCGTATGTATCAAATTTGAATTTGGAACATGTTGGCGCATTGTTGGCGTCATACGAAATCTTGGTCAGTGTTTGAGGTGGCTTATTGCCTGTGTAGCTTATACTGGGTGAGACAAGACTACTGGACCTGAAATCAGTGCAATCAGATTTATATAAGGTATATTAAAGAATAAATATCGCTATTCAGTTCAGAATGAGGTGATGGTCCTTGTCAGGAGGAGAGACTCCATGATTTGTTAATTCGGCAGTTGGTTATGAATTTCTACACATCTCTTCCGTCGTGGCAGCATTTCAAGAGTTGGAGCATGACTTATATGTGTCATGAGGTGTGTTGTGGGCATCAAATTTCTGGAATTTCGGCTATTGTTATCCGAGTATGTTATTATGGTTATGTGAATTATGCGGTGCATGGTGTGGATTTAGCAAAGGTATGCAACCATGTATTGGTGCACCGTGTAATGATTGATACGGTGTTCGGATGATGGAAACAGGCCTGGTGAAGAATTTTGGATGTTGGAATTGGGCTCTAAGGCTTATTTGACTGAGAAAAAAAAAAGGAGAATCTTTAGACTGGCTCGAGCTAGTGAGCTCAACTAAGTTATGGTAGCACGGGTAGGTGCACGATGTGTTAAACAATGATTTCAGACAACTCCAGAGCAGTTCTTAGCACGTTTGAGGACGAACGTATGTTTAAGTGGGAGAGAATGTAACAACCCGACCGGTCGTTTTAAACCCTAGTGTGTCGTTCGGCGGTTTGAGGCCCTGAGCAGCTTAACTTCAGGTATTATGACTTGTACGCGTGGTCGAAATTTAATTTCGGGAAGTTCGGAGTTAATTTGGAAAGAAAATTCTCATTTCGAAAGCTTTAAGTTGGAAGAATTGACTATGGTTGGATTTTTGAGTAAACAACCTCGGAATTAGGATTTGAAGGTTCCAGCAGGTTCATATGTTAATAAGTGTACGAGTCATATTATAAGTGATGTGGGGTCTAAGAAGAGCCCTAAGTCTAAGTCAAGTTGGAAATTACATGATAGACTAAAGTTCCAAATGAGTACACACAAAACCTAACTTTGGACGAGCATGCCTATATATATATATATATATATATATATATATATATATATATATATATATATATATATATGGAGTTATATGGTGGACAGCCTATCTAATGAAAGATCTTCGAGTCTAGTTTCTAACTCTTTAAACCGTTCGTCATTTGGATATTTCTACAAAGAGTTATGGACATTTTAGTAAAAGGTGTCCAGCAGGGGGAAACTTGTAATACGAGGTACAACCTGGACAGCGCAGAATGTAACTCGTTGAAGCACCTGTACCTGTATAAGGCAGTCACGGGCAGCAGCCATTTTTGGGGATTTTCTTGAGCTAGGGATTGGTTCTTGCATGGTGGATTTGACCTTGGGACTACTTAAGAATACAAGGTGAGTTTGTTTGGATATTTTAAGTTAATAACATCCTATTAGCACTAGTATTAACATCTTTCAATCTTTGAAATCCCTAGAAATCTTTCAAGTTGTTCAAGAACACCAAATTTCCCAAACATTGGAATTTTAAGGAAAACCTTCAAGAAGGTAATACTAATGCTTCAAGCTCATTTCTTATGAGTCGGTGAGAGTAATTCTAATATTTGTTTCAAGTTGTTATGGTTGGATAATTGATTTCATAAACCCTAGTTCATGGCATGAATAGTGTTCTTGAGAAAATGAGGGAAAGATAAATAGTGTTCTTAGAAATGAAATTAAAGGATGCAATGAACCTATAGAATCATTTTCTAGCTTAGTTGGAAGTGTTCAACTAAGTAATCACCAAATTAAATATTTTGGAAATGTTGGTTAAGGAAGATGATGAATAGTAATTTGGCGGTGTTGGAGAATTAATGTAGTATCATTGATGGCTTCAAATGGGTATTAAATGATAAGAGTGAAGTAGAATGTGCTAGTAAGTGAACCTATTAGACAATTTGAGCTGGAGGCTTGTAGCCAACTTGTGAGCCATAAATGGATATTGATAAATATTTTTGAGTCATATTTTGATTGTAATTGGGATTGTAATTGTAGTTATCAATTTGTTGGTGGCGTATGAGCATTTTACTCTATGTTATGATGTCGGAGGAGGATTAAAAGCTTGTGAATGTAAATAAAGCGAAAGCGAGTTTTGGAGCGTTGGGCATCAGTCGAGTTGTTTGAAAGGCTTGGGAGCCGGCTATGGAACTTCAGAGCGAGGTAAGTCTCTTTTCTAACCTTATAAGAGGGAATTTACCCCTAGGTGATTTAAATTAATAATTATTGCTAATTGTGGGGCTACGTATGCACGAGGTGACGAGAGTCCGTGCGTAGCTACTAATATTGCTAAGTCCGGGTAGTTTAGGACTCAAATCATGAATTACTTGTGATAATTGCATCTTTCAGTTAATTGAAATATTGGAATTTTTGTTGCAAATTGTTAGAGGAAATAATAAGAGACTGAAATTTCACATACTTGAATTTTTGCTCAAATTATTTAACTGTTGCTATAAATTGTACATCCTGGTATGTAAATCTTAATAAATATAAATATATTCTCATTCCGGAGGTACATAAGAAAATGTCCTCCTTTCTTGTGGAGCGGGCCGAAAGCCTCGGCAGTATAGATGTATCTATGGATCGCGCCGCACGTCCCTCGGCAGTGTACACGACACTCTGGATCGGGCCGAACGACCTCGGCAGACATCATGCCTAATAATAATAATTAGACGATACTTTGCTATTTATTGCAGCTTGTGAAATTAATTAATAAATTAGAAATGGTCGCATTTGAAAGAATTTAATTATTTCTGCTGGTTAAAGAAAATTATTGTTAATCCTATAAATCATGTTGATTTAATATTTCTATTTTTAATATTATTGACCCTTAGTGAGTGTCAAAATCGACCTATCGTCACTACTTCTTCGAGATTAGGCTTGATACTTATTAGGTACACGTTGTTTACGTACTCATGCTACACTTGCTGCACATTTTTGTGCAGGTACATATATGTCTAGCGGCCTTGTGGGCGCATAGGTGTGGTTAATGTGGAGACTTAGGTGAGCTGCATTCTATATTATGATCCGTAGCCGGTAGAGTCTCCTTCAGAGTTATTTATATTTTTCCTGTCTAATTTGTATTCCGGAAAGTTGCTGTATTTTATTTTATATTCCTAGTAAATGCTCATGCACTTGTGACACCAGGTTTTGGGAGAATTATGGGTTGTTCTGTATTGAATTTGTCAAAAGTATTATTATTTACTCTGTAAATCCCCATTATTTACTATGTATATTAAAGGAAAATATGATTTCAAAAGTAATAAAAAATGAGAACCCAATTTAGTATTTATTGTTGGTTTGCCTGACAGTGGTGTCCGGCGCCATCACGACCTTAATGTATTTTGGGTCATGACAATCTCGGCCTGGTTCCTTTGATGATATTTTTCAACTGCAACTTGTTGTTTCTTGAAGACCGATTTCATTTCTGGCTCCGGAGAACCTTTGGCTTTTCCAAACTTTGCCATGATGGTTGGTCGTGTGGGACTCAACCTTTTTTGACTTTATTTTGCCTTTATAATCCTTTCACTTTTGACTTGTCTTTCTTCCAATTTTAATTTCAGAGCATTTGGGGTACCTTGGCTTTTCAAACCTTGGCAGGACGGTTAGCCACGTGGGACTCAACCTTTTTAGCTTTATTTCCGCCCTTGTAGGCATTTCAATTTGATTTCCTTCTTTCGAGAGTTTTCAATTTCAAAACATCAGCCACCATGGCCAGTCGAAGTCGACTTGGGTGCCTCTACCGAGGCTTGGTGCCTTTCTGAATATTATCTTGTATCAAATGAGAGCCTTGTAAATCAGTCTTGCCATCCTTTCTTTGTCTTAGTTTCGGAACAGAGTAAGACCGAAAGGGATTCAAAGAAAAACAAACAATGGAATGGACAATGAATTTATATAAGAGGTATCCCTTTCGTGGAAAAGGATAGAAGGACTTATCTGGAGTACATGCGAACCTCAATGAACATGGCATGCCTTTTGGACTGGATGCTTGATCTGTGTAAATCGCCTGACTCTCAAAAATTCATCACAACTTTTGCCTCGAAACCGAGAAACCTTGCCCAGGACTGTGTCAATGTCAGTGACTGAGAATCCTTTTTTTTTATCAGTGGCGCCTTTTGCGGGTTTTCACCAGCTAACCTCTCTCATTTCTCTTCTCATTGTCGCCTTATAGTGCTCTTTGCGAGTTTTCACTAACAAGACTCTCTCATTTTTAATTTCTCTGCTTACTGTCGCCTTACGGTGCCCGTGAGGATTTTCATCAATAATACTCTCTCATTTTATTTCTCTCATTTGGTTGCATCAGATCCAAGTAACTGTATCCTCCTATTTTAAACCTCTTTGTCGATCGATCGGAAGGACTTGAACAGGATTTTAGGGTAGAAAGCATTTGGATTGAATTACAACTTTGGAACCTTTCAGGCGAGACCATCGCAGAACCATTATAACATCTGCCCCAGTTTCACTTTTGGGAGAATTTGGATTTTTATTTTGGTGTGACTGAACCCCAGAGAGAGGCTACCTACGTATCCTTTCGAAATCAAGTCGAACATAGTTCAAGAAACTTTGTTTCTTTTTTTTTCTTTTGCTTTTTCTTCTTCTTTTTTTTTCACTTTCCCTTTTTTTCTTTTTTTTCTTTTTTCATTTCTTTTCCTTTTTTTTAATAACACTTTCAGGTTCCAAAGAGGGTAATCAAAGAAGAGTAACCAGCTCAAAGGGTTTACAAAAGGGTTAATGATGTTTGGGTAGCGAGAATGAAAGCCTTCGTCATCCCAACCGGAGAACATTAATATTTTATGGAGGATCAAACATAGTACCTTTTGATTGCCCATGCGTTGACGGTTGTTTCAAAGACATTTCCTTTGATGTTTCCCAGGTGCAACACTCTCTTTTGACAGTACATCTTGTTATAACGTATGGACCATTCCAATCCGGAGCCAATTTTCTTTAGCTGCTCCGATTCTTTGTTTTATTTCCTTAACCCTATCTTTATTGCATTCTGATTCTTGATTCATTATTTCAAAGTCGGACAACGTTTTAGGATCTGGGCATGAAGTCCGAAAGCATGTCACGTTATTAAAATCTGCATTAACAGAAACTGAAAAGAGAATAAGAAAACTGACAAGATTAAGAAAAGAGACATTCCTGGATAATGAAATATTAATTTCATTTGATTTTTTTTTTTAAATTTTAAAGATAGAAGGGTTTACATCAGAAAGTAAGACAACAAAGTAAAATATCCGGATCACACCCTGAGATAATTCGGACACAGAAAGGATAGCAAGACTGACTACCGAGACTCCCATCTAATGGGGGAAATGTTCAGGCTTGGTGACCGTTTTTTGGCTTTTCTCCTGTCTAGGCAATGGCTGCAATGGCCTTTAGTGCCGGATCAAATTCCTCATCTTCACAAATCATTCCGACTATTGGCCCAGTGTGAGCAGGCAGAGGATTGTTCATCATATTAAGGTCATCTTCATCCCTAAGCACTATTGTCTGGACCTCGATGAGGTCTTCCACTGCTCTTTTAAGAGTCCAACAGTCTTCAGTATCATGTCCCACTACTCCAGAGTGGTATTCACATCTAGCATCAGCCCGGTGCGAGGGAGACTCGGGGTTCGGCTGGTTCGGGGCCACTGGCTGCAGCAGACCTATCCTAGCCAACTTTTGGAACAAGCTAGAGTATGATTCACCAATATGGGTGAACTGATTCATTCTGGGGGGGCTATCTTGGGCGAGGATTGTATTGGGAAATATTTGGTTGGGAATTATACGGAGCTTGGTAAGGATGGGCATTTCTGGGATGTGGAGCTCGGTTTTGTGTATAATGTTGTGGCCGCGTGTAAGATTGTGCATTCATCACCGCATAGGGAGGCGGTGCCACAGCAGAAGTAGCATCTTGATGGGGGTAATAATGTTAAGGGGTTCTTGGCGGCACATATGATTGGTTGAATGGCCTACGAGCCCCCCTCAAGCTCGAAGCCATCATGACTCCCTCTTCTCTCACGTTTCTGTTCATCAAACCCCCCGAACCATCCTGAACGGCCTGTGATGTGGCCTTAAAAGCATCTTGACTCAAGATTCGGCCCATTTTTAACCCATTTTATACCATCTCCCCAATTTTGATGGCCTCGGCGAACGGCTTTCGCATGGCAGACATCATATTCTGGAAGTAGTCTGCCTCTTGAGCCTGCAGACTGACCGTAACCATCTCCACTTCATCCATTGGAGGCTTTACCCTGGCGGCCTGCTCCCGCCACCTGATTGTATACTCACGAAAACTTTCCGCAGTTTTCTTTTTAAAATTGGACAATGAGCTTCTATCGGGAGTGATGTCCACATTATACTGGAACTGGCGGACGAAATCTCGAGCCAGATCATCCCAGACATGCCAATGGGCGATCTCTTGATCCATGTACCACTCGGAAGCAATTCATGTGACACTATCTACGAAGTAGGCCGTTAACAGCTCATCCTTCCCACCAGCGCCCCTCAACTGGTTATAGTATCGTTTCAGGTGAGCGATCGGGTCTCCGTGCCCGTTGTACTTTTCAAATTTTCGCATCTTGAAGCCAGCTGGAAAATGGACATTTGGAAACATGCACAAGTCTGAGTAAGAGACACTTTTTTGGCCACTTAGGCCTTGCATGTTCTTCAAACTCTGTTCCAAGCTTTTCATTTTTTGAGCCATTTCTTCGTGCTCGGGATTTCTAACTGCTCTTTCTGGTTCAATTGGAAACTCATATTGTGGTTGTTGGGCATACGAGTCCGGGGTGACATTAGTCATATCATGCTGAAATTGCAGACCTTGGAAGGTGAATGTTGGGGGTTCGAAACACAGCCTAGGCACAGTTGGCTGCCATGTGGTGAAGACAGGCGCTACGGAGAACAATACTGGAGGTGCCCTTGAAACTGGCGCCTGGGGGAGAACCACAAAAGGCATGCCAGGACCGTTAAACGGCATTGGAGGGTGCCCACATGGGATGAGCAGGTTGGGCACAGGGATGTTGGTAGCCTCACCTGACCTTGGGATCAACTCGGGGAACCCAGGAATTGCACTCGGCGGTTCCCTACCATTAGACTAGGCGTCCCACATTTCTGACATGCGAAGACGCAACATCCTATTCTCTTCAGTAGTTGCTAATTCTGATTGTGGAATAGCCGTTGCCGGGCTAACCTCTGGATTGATAATTGGTAGATGACTTTCGGAGGCCATAGGAACCCTGCCTTTGGATCTTGTGAAGTAAGGATGGGAAGCCAGATTACCAACAAAATTAACCACCTGAACTGAACCTAGCTAATTTGCACACCCAACAACCTTGTTAGTTATGAGCCGCTTAATAGATAGGAAATCGCACGTTGGGATGCAATGCACCTAAACAGTTAAACGCCTCTACCATGTGTTTGAATGGTTGCATGTTTCATCCCGGCCTTAAACTAACCCATTTTCACTTTGTACCTCTTTTCTTTCATTTTTGCCTTTCCTTTATCATTCTTCATTTTCTCATTTTGTTTCTGTCGCTCTATTATTTTTGGCACTCTTTTTCTCTTTTTTGTTTTTTTCACTCTTTTCTTTCTTTTTTCACTCAATTTTTTTTTCTTTCTTTTTTTTCAGTTTATTTTTCACTCAATTAATCTATGGTTATGGCCGAATCCGATGTGGATTGCCTATGTATCATGACGCCGCATGAATCGGATCATTACGTTATTTAGAAAAATCAGAAATGGAGTAAATAAACTAACTCTCTCTTTTTTTTTACTTTTTATAACACTCAGACAATGAAAGCGTTTAGAAAAAGAATATATATTTTTTGCATTTAGTTTTTTTTTTTTTAAAAAAATTTCGAAAGAAAGGCTTTGAAAGAAGAAAGAAAATATTTTTGGATTTTTAGTTTTGATATTTTTTTTCAAAAGTTTCAGAAGAAAGACTTCTAAAGAAGAGAGAAAATATATTTTTTTGTTTTTGGATTTTTGATTTTTTTTTTCGAATTTTGGGGAAAAGACTTCTTAAAAAGGTAGAAAATATTTTTTTGGATTTTGATTTGATTTGTTTACTTCTTTTTTTCGAATGAAAGACTTCTACAAAGAATATATTTTTGGGTTTAAAATTTTTTTCTTATTTTTATTTGTTTGGGATTTTCTAAGAGAAGATCCTAAAGAAGGAATTAAAGAAAAATATTTTTGAATTTTTAAAAATTGGGGCCGGAACCGATGAGGTCTGCCTACGTATCTCACATCCGGTGAGAATCAGACCCATGTAGTGTGGTAAGTTTTGATGCAACAGGAAAATGTGATTTATTTTGAAATGACTTTTTCTTTCTTCTTTTTTTCAAAATTTCGGCAGAGTTTCGGGATATTTTGAATACCGGGATTTTCAGCACCGAGTGTTTTCTCTCCTATCTCACTCTTGATTTTTCTTGATTTTATTTTCCTATTCTAGAAGCCGATCAACATGCAACCCGAAACAAATAAATGCACAAGTAGCACGTAAAATGCATCAGGATGGTCTTTTTATTTCGGGTACACTTGTCATAGACGGACCTAACCCTTGTGTTGAGTCCCCAAAGTCAAATGCGCGTGATACAAACAAGTGTTCCTACTAGGGATCCGGCATGAGGCTATGTTATTCTAGGTTTAAAACCTGGGTGTATTGTTCTAGACCTGGCTTACCCGAGCGGACAACTCGAGCCCGGGGGGGCAACGTACCGGTAACCAAAAGATCATCCGATTTTGTAACTGATCCGATCCTCGTTCTAAATTAGGGTATGACACTAACAGAAAAGAAGTCACGCCAGCGTGCACTTCCCAAAAGATTTAGAATATTCAGAGAGAAGAAGGGTTTCATAACAGTTTTATGTACAGTTCAAACAATATCAAAGTGGTAAAAAGAGGCATTTAGCACATTAGGCCCAAACATGTAATATCAGACAATCACAAGAAAGCCAAGTATAACAGTTATTCTAAGCTCGAATTCTGAACCCTGGACCAGAGATTCTGGGTTCGAGTCCCCAGCAGAGTCGCCAGAGCTGTCACACCTCCTTTTCCCGAGGGGGATAGGGGATATGGGAGTTTTTCTAATTAAAGTGACATTGTTCGAGATGGAATTATTTATTTAATTAGAGTCGCCACTTGAAATAATTTATGGTGTCCCAAGTCACCGATTTATTTTAAATCCCAAATCGAGAAAATTTGATTCTGTTTTAAGTCTGCGAAATCAGAAGACCGGGTAAGGAATTCTGTTAACCCGGGAGAAGGTGTGAGGCACTCCCGAGTTTCGTGGTTTTAGCACGGTCGCTTAACAATTACACTTAGCTCGATTATCTGATTATTACATATTTTGAACCTATGTGCATTTTAAACTTCTAACCGCTTTCAATTAATTTAATCGCCTTTTAGTGTTTATGGAATTTATTTGAACAAGTCGCGAAGTCGCGCACTCGTTGTTTTTGTACACATTGTAAATCGCGTCACGTGAAATGCACCCGCGACTTACAATATGTTTATTATTATTATCATTTGAAGTTATGGTCGGGTCACATGAAATGCACACCCGAATTGGAATTTACGTATCGTGACCATGCCACGTGAATTGTACCCATAGTCACAATGATTTATTATTAATCGCGCCTAAAGCAAGCTACGACATTCATTAATGATTATTTCCTAAGGTTTGAGACTGTGCACGGGTTCAGTCCTAATTGTCATAAGAGGAAAGACATCTGGGCCTTTATCCAGGCCCAAGTAGCATCCAAATGAGTTCTGTTAGGTCGCTTATTTAGACTGACCCAAACGAATTAGCCTGGCCAAGGATTTTCAACATTCCATTTGTAGTTTAAACTCAACATTCATACGATGATTTTTTAATCCAGTAGGATCCATACACAACTAAATTCAACTGTACACAAAATTTGTGTTAACCCTTCTTCAAAACACAACAAATATTCGCAGATACTATGTATATTGATTTAAATCTGCTTGGTTTACCAAATATACCATTGGTTTATTCTCAAACTCCAAAGAGCAATTCCCGTAATGTCTTTCCATGCTGCCCGTCTTTTACACTATTTAATTGTACGTTGAACACATGTGAACAATAGCCTCAATTTCTTCTTTTATGATAGATGAACAGTCGGCTAATTTAGCATTCATAGATCTGTCATTTGTTACATCCGAACATGCTAACATATAGATTCACACAACATGAATTTGAACCAAATTTCATTTCATTCGCCCAACTAAAACACAAAAGAAACTCGAGTGTATATGTGTACCTAGTTTAGAAGCCGGAACAAAACAAACTCTGACAGCAACCAAACAAAAGCGAGATCTACAAATTGGAGCTCATCTTCAACCGTATCGAGACAGAGATTAGAAAATCAAGCTCACAATCAAACAGTTCCAGCAGCTTAAAAATTGTTCCAAATCCCAGAAGAAAAGTGAAGCTAACCGGTGAAAATAGAAGCAAAAACAAAATGACCCTGTCTCTTCTTCCTTTCCTTTTTTTCGTTTATGTTCTATATTTTCTCCTAGAACTCTAGATTTTTCCCTTTTGTTTTGGATAAAAGACGTCTATGTTTCTGTCGAGTCAGTGTGGCCTTTCTCTGAGAGTGAGGTGAGAAGAATGAAGAACATGGGTGGCGGCTCAAATTTTTATGTGTAAGGGGGGGTCTGATTCTGTTCGTTCTCCTCTTTGAAAAAGAGGTAAAAATTAGGGTCTCCTTTGGAGAGTGGTGGAGATGGGTGTTTTAAGAGCGGGGTATGGGACAGGCTATGAGGTGAATTGAGCTTCTAAAGGGATGGGCTTAAAACAATTGCAAAATTAGTCACTTTGGACTCAAATTTTAATTTAAATTCCATTTTTTGTGTGGCTAGCCTATTTAGTTATTTTACCTAATGATGGACTAATGCAACTAATTAATTGATTAACTAACCTAAGAATGCACTTTGTGATTTTATGTATTTAACTAATGTATTCAACAATGTATTTAAATTCTAAAATACAATTTAAAATCTAGAATGCTATGAAATTAAGATTTGAACATTTTTTATGATTTTCTTGATTTACGATATTCCTAACAAGCATAACAATGCGAATAAGTGCAAAAACAAATAAAGAAAAACATCTAAAATCCATAAAAATAATTAAAATTATTTTTGGATTATTTTTAGGAATAATTTTATATTAGAGCAAAAATTAGTTGCTCACACACCCCGACCAATAAAATAAGTTTTAAAGTTTATATCCCATTAGGCAAACACCTAGGTGAAGGTCTTAGCCCTAGGCCTTTTTATAACATTTGAAAAACAACAAAAATAATTTTCTAGTTTTATTTCGTAAATTGCAATCGTAGTTTAATTTAGACTTTAAAACAACCCAATTTTGTGGAAGTGCTAATTTAGATATACAAACTCACGCGCTACGATATATACTACTAACCCCCATACATATAGCTCCCTGCAGAATTCGTCCCCGACTCTTGTTGGGTATTACTATTGCATCAACCGTTTTCATAACCTCGAATTGAGGTGTGAACTTGGACGAGATCAGCCCTCTGCAAATTCCACCAAGACCGAGGGCACAAAACCGAAGATTGCATCGCCCTAAGGCAGGAGGTTGTAAACATGTAGGACACCTCAAAGAGTTGTTGAGCGACTGGGGAAGGACCAACTTTGCCAGAGGACGTGAGCAACATCAACGACCACTGAAACCGCCCTCACCAACTCGAACCATTCACATGATCATAGGTGGTGGCGATGATGCTTCCATCAAGAGCGTGAATTTCACCACTACCCACAAGCTCAAATGGTCAATCACTCGCGAACGGTATAACGAACTCAAAGAGAGTATCATCTTCGATAAGTCGGATACCAACGGTTTGTCTTTCCCTCACTATGATGCCCTTGTTATTACTTTATGAATTTTAGATACCGATGTGAGACGCATTATGGTAGACGATGGGAGCGGCAGGTGCATTATCCATCCTCGAGTACTTGCACAAATGAAACTCGAAGATAAGATAGTCGTGTTGTATCACACTAACTAGTTTTAACAATGCAGTCGAACGAACATCTGGTGAAATCACACTCCCCATTCTGGCCGGTGGCGTCACTCTGGAAAACACGTTCCACATCATGGACCAAGACACAACGTTCAACGCCATAATAGGGCGACATGGATACACACCATGAGGGTCATCCAATCCAGCTTATATTAGGTCATCAAGTTCCCGACTCCATGGGGAATATTCAGCATATGAGAAGAACAACGCACATCCCGGAATGCTACAGCATCGTCCTAGATAGCACGGTCACTCAACAAATAAAGGTCAAAGAAAAAGAGGCATAGCAATCAACAGTGTCGAGGTCGATATATGATGATAGCGAGGACGTCATCAGAGACCCTGATATGATTGAAGCCGCAGGATCGACCATAGAATACCTCGACCCCATTCAATTAGACCTCAACGACCACAACAAGAAAGCTTACATCAGCTGCAAACTTCAGGAACCAGGTAAATTCCATCAATTCTTAACTACTAATGCAGATTTGTTTGCTTTCAGCCATGTAGATATGCCGGGTATCCCAAAGAAAATTGCCATACACAAACTGAATGTCGACCTATTCCACCCCCCAGTAAGACAGGTCAGACGTAAGTTTAACTCCACAGTCAATGACGCGGTACGTGAAGAGGTGGAAAAATTGTTGGAGAATGGCTCTATCAGGGAGTCGAAGTACCCCCAGTGGGTCGCCAACGTGGTCATGGTTAAGAAGAAGAATGGGAAATGGCGGATGTGTATGGATTTCAGAGATTTAAACAAAGCATGCCCAAAGGATTCGTTCCCATTACCCCCCACATCGATCAACTCATCGATGCAATAGTCGGGCACAAACTACTAAGCTTTTTGGACGTTTATTCAGGTTATAATCAAATACTCGTGGAATAAGAGGATCAGGAAAAAACCACCTTCATCACCTACCAAGGGACGTACTGCTACACGGTTATGCCCTTCGGGTTAAAGAATGTGGGGGCGCCTTACCAACGGTTGGTGATGAGGATGTTCAAGTACCAACTCGGTATGACGATGGAAGTCTATATAGATGATATGTTGGTCAAGTCCAAAAGGAAAGAAGATCGCATCGACCATCTGAGAGAAACTTTTGACATATTCAGGCGATACAGAATGAAGCTGAACCCCAAAAAGTGTGTGTTTGGCATGGCCTTAGGAAAATTTCTAGGTTTCCTGGAATCACAGAGGGGGATCGAAGTCAATCCTGACCAAATCAAAGCCATAGAGGGGATACCGGAGCACTTGACCACTAAAAAGCAGGTCTAAAGGTTGATTGGCCAGATCGCCGCCTTGTCAAGGTTCATTTCACTATCATCGGATAGATGTCACAAATTCTTTGCCATACTCAATAAGGATAATGGCCTCCAATGGACTTCGGAGTGCGTTCGAGCCCTGAAGGAATTAAAAGCATACTTGTCGTCGCCACCACTACTTTTAAAACCAGATCCAAGAGAACGTCTCCTCATGTATCTCGCTGTATCCAAATTAGTTGTGAGCATAGTCATGGTTCGAGAAAACAAAGGTATGCAAATGCAAACCCCCATCTATTATATTAGCAAAACGTTAGTCGACACCGAGACGAGGTATCCTCACATCGAAAATCTAGCCATGGTCTTAGTCGTAGCTTCGCGAAAGTTTAAACCATATTTCTAGTGCCACCTCATCTCGGTCATCACAAACTCCCCCCTGAGAAGCATTTTGCATAAACCCGAGCTATCGGGAAGGCTAGCCAAATGGGCCATCGAGCTGAGCAAGCACGATATCACGTACCAATCGTGAACAGCGATAAAGTCACAAGTGCTCGCTGACTTCGTCGCCGACTTCAACGCAAAAAGAGAAGCCTCTTAAATTTCCCCCCAAATACAAGACCTCTGAGTCCTATACACCGACAGCGTATCCAATGCATTAGGGACCAGACTGGGACTCGTACTTGAAGTCCCAACAGGCGAAGTGATTCGCCAGTCCATAAGGTGCCCAGATATGACTAACAAAGAGGTTGAGTATGAGGTCGTAATCGCAAGTTTGAGACTAGCACTCAAGTACGAGGCAAGACGATTGAAACTACGTTGTGAGTCCCAACTCGTAGTTAACCAAGTCACAGGGTCTAACCAAATCAAAGAACAAAGATTGCAAAAGTATCAGACTGAAATCTGCAATGTAACGACCCGACCGGTTGTTTTGAGAATTAGAGCCCCGATCCCCTAATATCTTCTTTCCCCATAATTATTTCTACTTTTGGGACTTTCTGGAGTGATTGGTTATGGAATTCAAGGAGTTTTGGGACACTTAGTCCCTAGTTATGAGTTTAAGCCTTAAAGTTTGGACCGTAGTCAGAACTGTGTGAAGACGGATCCGGAATGGAATTTTGTCGACTCCGTTAGCTCCGTTGAGTGATTTTGGGGTTAGGAACGCGTCTAGAATGTGTTTTGGGGATCTGTAGTAGATTTAGGCTTGAATTGGCGAAAGTTAGTTTTTCGGCGATTTCGGTCGATAATGGAAATTTTGATATCGAGCTCGGAATGGAATTACAAAAGTGGATATAGGTTTGTAATGTCATTTGTGACCTGTGTGTAAAATTTGAGGTCATTCGAACTAGATTTGATGTGGTTCGGCGTCATTTGTAGAATTTGGAAAATTTTAAATTCTTAGGCTTGAATCCGTGCTTAATTTATGATTTTGGTGTTTTTTGACGTGGTTTGAAGGCTCGACTAAGTTTTTATGGTATTTTAGTATTGGTTGGTATGTTTGATTGAGGTCCCGAGGGCCTCGGGTGTGTTTCGGATGCATAACGGAATGAACTTGGACTTAGAGGAATTTTTGGAGTTGCTGGTTCTGGTGTTTTTGCACCTGCGGTGGGGAGTCAGCAGGTGCGGCCTCATAGAAGCGAGGATGGGATCGCAGTTGCACTTTTAGGCCAGGGAGTCAGTGGTCGCAGATGCGACGAGTGAGCCGCAGGAGGGGAGCCGCATCTGCAGAAGGGCAGTCGCAGATGCGGAGGTGTGAAGGACCCAAGGTTAAGCAGAAGCGGACGATTGAGCGCAGTTATTACTCAGTATGGTATATTTTGATGTTATCTTGGGCATGGAGTGGTTGTTGCCTCATTATGATATTCTTGATTGTCACGCTAAGACCGTGACGCTGGCCATGCCAGGCTTGCCGAGATTAGAGTGGAGAGGTACCTTAGAGTATACTCCCCGCAGGGTCATTTCATTTCTTAAGGCTCAGCGAATGGTTGAGAAGGGGTGTGATGCGTATTTGGCCTATGTGAGATATATCAGTATTGATACCCCTACAGTTGAGTTAGTTCCAGTAGTGAGGGACTTTCCAGATGTGTTTCCAGCTGATCTTCCGGGCATACTGCCCGACAGAGATATTGATTTCGGCATTGATTTGTTGCCAGGCACTCAGCCCATATCAATTCCACCTTACCGTATGGCTCCTCCTGAGTTGAAGGAGTTGAAGGAGCAGTTGCAGGAGTTGCTTGATAAGGGTTTCATCAGGCCCGGTGTATCACCTTGGGGTGCTCCGGTCTTATTTATGAAGAAGAAGGATGGTTCTATGCGTATGTGTATTGATTATCGGGAGTTGTAAAAAGTTACAGTGAATAACAGGTATCCTTTGCCTCGCATCGATGGTTTATTTGATTGGCTACAGGGTGCCAGGGTGTTTTCCAAGATTAACTTGCGTTCTGGCTATCATCAGTTGAAGATTCGGGAGCCGGACATCCCGAAGACTGCTTTCAGGACCAGATATGGTCACTATGAGTTTCTTGTCATGTCATTTGGGCTGACCAATGCCCCAGCAGCCTTTATGCATTTGATGCACAGTGTGTTCCGGCCTTATCTTGATTCCTTCGTCATTGTGTTTATTGACGACATCCTGGTATATTCCCGGTCTCGGGAAGATCATGAGCAGCACCTGAGGACCGTGCTTCATACTTTGAGGGAGAAGAAGTTGTATGCAAAATTTTCTAAGTGTGAATTCTGGCTTGATTCAGTGACATTCTTGGGCCACATAGTGTCTTGTGATGGGATCAAGGTAGATCCGAAGAAGGTGGAGGCAGTGTAGAGTTGGCCCAGACCGTCATCAGCTACGGAGATCTGCAGCTTCCTTGGTTTGGCGGGGTATTACAGTCGCTTTGTGGGGAGATTTTCATCCATTGCAGCACCTATGACCAGGCCGACCTAGAAGGGTGCTCCGTTCAGATGGACCGAGGAGTGTGAGGAGAGCTTTCAGAAGCTCAAGACAGTTTTGACTACAGCCCCAGTATTAGTATTGCCTATAGGTTCGGGGTCCTACAGTGTCTATTATGATGCCTCGAGGACTGGCCTTGGAGCGGTATTGATGCTGGACGGTAGGGTGATTGCCTACGCGTCTAGACAGTTGAAGGTGTATGAGAAGAATTATCCGATTCATGATCTCAAGTTAGCAGCTATTGTTCACGCCCTGAAGATCTGGCGTCATTATTTGTACGGGGTTCCCTTAGAGATTTATACTGATCATCGGAGTTTGCAGTACTTGTCCAGGCAGAAGGACCTTAATTTGTATCAGTGGAGGTGGTTTAAGCTACTTAAAAACTATGATATCACTATATTGTACCACCCGGGGAAGGCCAATGTAGTGGCCGGTGCCTTGAGTCACCGGGTAGAGAGTTTGGGGAGTTTGGCTTATCTTCCTGCAGCTGAGAGGCCCTTAGCCTTGGATGTTCAGGCCCTAGCCAGACAGTTGGTGAGATTGGATATTTCATAGCCTAGCCGGGTATTAGCTTGTGTGGTTGCTCGGTCTTCTCTTTATGACCGTATCAGGGAGCGCCAGTATGATAATCCTCATCTTCTAGTTCTTCAGGATAGGGTTCGGCGATGTGATGCCAGAGATGTGACTATTGGTGATGACGGTGTGATGATGATGTAGGGCCAGATCTGTGTGCCCAATGTAGATGGGCTTCGGGAGTTGATTCTCGAGGAGGCCCACAGCTCGCGGTACTCCATTCATCCCGGTGCCGCGAAGATGTACCAGGATTTGAGACATCACTACTGGTGGAGGAGGATGAAGAAGGATATAGTTGGGTTTGTGGCCAAATGTCTCAACTGTCAGCAGGTTAAATATGAGCACCAAAGGCCGGGTGGATTACTTCAGAGGTTAGAGATCCCAGAGTGGAAGTGGGAGCGAATCACCATGCACTTTGTAGTTGGACTTCCACGGACTTTGAGAAGGTTCGATGCTATTTGGGTGATCGTGGATCGGCTGACCAAGTCAGCTCATTTTATTCCAGTGTTGACTACATACTATTCAGAGAGATTGGCTGAGATTTATATCAAGAAGATTGTCCGCCTTCACGGTATATCAGTATCCATCATTTCAGACAGAGGTACACAGTTCACATCCTGGTTTTGGAGAGCCATATAGCAGGAGTTGGGTACTAGGGTGGAGCTGAGCATAGCCTTTCACCCTCAGACGGACGGGCAGTCCGAGCGCACGATTCAGATTCTTGAGGATATGCTCCATGCCTGTGTGATGGAGTTCGGAGGGGCATGGGACCAATACCTGCCACTTGCAGAGTTCGCTTACAACAACAGTTACCAGTCTAGCATTCAGATGGCACCGTATGAGGCTTTGTATGGTAGGCGGTGCTGGTCCCCTGTGGGATGGTTTGAGCCGGTGAGGCCCAATATTTGGGTACAGATTTGGTCCAGGATGCCCTGGATAAGGTGAAGGTGATTCAGGAGAGACTTCGTATAGCCCAGTCCAGGAAGAAGTGTTATGCGGACCGGAAGGTTCGTGACTTGGCATTTATGGTTGGTGAGCGGGTCTTGCTTCGGGTATCACCTATGAAGGGTGTCATGAGGTTTGGGAAGAAGGGCAAGCTGAGCTCGAGGTTCATTGATCCTTTTGAGATATTGCGGCGCATTGGGGAGGTTGCTTATAAGTTTGCCTTGCCTCCCAGCCTAGCAAGAGTTCATCCGGTATTCCATGTTTCTATGCTCCGGAAGTATCACGGTGATCCGGCTCATGTATTGGATTTCAACTCAGTCCAATTGGACAAGGATTTATCTTATGTTGAGGAGCCAGAATCCATATTGGACAGGCAGGTCAGAAAGCTCTGGTCAAAGAATATTGCTTCAGTAAAGGTCCAGTGGAGGGGTCATCTGGTCGAGGAGGCGACTTGGGAGACCGAGCAGGATATGCGCAGCCAGTACCCTCATCTTTTCACAGTTTCAGGTATGTCTTTATACTCGTTCGAGGACGAACAATTATTTTAAGAGGGGGAGGATGTAACGACCCGGCCGGTCATTTTGAGAATTAGAGCCCCAATCCCCTAATATATGTTTTCCCCATAATTTTTTCTACTTTTGGGACTTGCCGGAGTGATTGGTTATGGAATTCAGAGAGTTTTGGGATAATTAGTCCCTAGTTGTGAGTTTAAACCTAAGAGATTGGACCATAGTCGGAACTGTGTGAAGACGGATCCGGAATAGAATTCAGTCGACTCTGTTAGCTCCGTTGAGTGATTTTGGGGTTAAGAGCGCGTCCAAAATGTGTTTTGGAGGTCTGTAGTAGATTTAGGCTTGAATTGGCGAAAGTTAGTTTTTCGGCGATTTCGGCCGATAGTGAAAATTTTGATATCGAGCTCGGAATGGAATTCCGAAAGTGGTTGTAGGTTCGTAATGTCATTTGTGACCTGTGTGAAAAATTTTAGGTCATTCGGACTAGATTTGATGTGGTTCGGCATCGTTTTGTAGAATTTGGAAAATTTTAAATTCTTAGGCTTGAATCCGTGCTTAATTCATGATTTTGGTGTTGTTCGACGTGGTTTGAAGGCTCGACTAAGTTTGTATGGTATTTTAGGATTGGTTGGTATGTTTGGTTGAGGTCTCGGGGGCCTCGGGTTTGTTTCGGATACTTAATGGAATGAACTTGGACTCAGAGGAATTTTTGGAGTTACTGGTTCTGGTGTTTTTGCACCTGCGGTGGGGAGTCCGTAGGTGCGGCCTCGCAGAAGTGAGGATGGGATCGCAGGTGAGCTTTTAGTCCAGGGAGTCAGTGGTCGCATATGCGACGAGTGAGCCGCAGGAGCAAAGCCGCATCTGCGGAAGGGCAGTCGCAGATGCGGAGGTGTGAAGGACCCAAGGTTCCGCAGAAGCGGACGATTGAGCGCAGAAGCTCATCCACAGGTGCGGACTCATGCGCGCAGGTGTGGACCCAGCCCAAGTATGTGGACTTCACACCTGCGATGGATTGTCCGCAGGTGCAATCCTAGGTCCGCAGGTGCAAAAATCGCTGGGCAGAAAAGAGGATTTTGAGGGTTTGAAATTTCATAACACAAAATTCGATTTAGAGCTCGGTGGGAGACGATTTCTCGAGGGATTTTGAAGGAGAACTATTGGGTAACAAATTCTAACTCTATTTTGATCATAATACATTTATCTATTATTGTTTTCCTCGTCTAATTAAGGAAATTGAAGGTAGAAGTTTGGAAATGGGGGAAAAGGGTTCCCCAATTGAAAATCCAATATTTGAATGGGAATTTGACGTCGGATTTAGATGATTTTTGTTTGAGTGAACTCGTGAGTGAATGGGTGTTCATAATTTATAATTTTTACCCGATTCCGAGACGTGGGCCCGGGGAGACTTTTTGGGCGTTTTTCCTAAATTCACGCTTTAGCTTCGAATTAATTAGCTAAATTAGTTACTTGTAATTATATTTACATTATGTAATTTATTTGAATAGATTCGGGCCATTTGGAGTCGGATACTCGTGGCAAGAACGTGTTATCGAGGTGATTTGAGCGGTTCGAGGTAAGTGGCTTGCCTAACCTTGTGTTGGGGACTTTCCTTTAAGATGTTTGATATTAATTGATCTGTGGGCGTCGTGTACGTGAGGTGACGAGTACGTACATGGGCTATTATTGCAAAAATCCCATTTTTCCCTTCTAAATCATAAATTATGTTCCTTATTAAATTGCACTAATACGTTTAATTGTTAAACTTAGACTAGAGAAGTATGCTTACGTGTTTCAACTGCCTATTTGACATTCTGTGTGCCATGCTTAGTTAAGTCCCTACTTTCCTTATATGTGTTCAGTATAAACTGTATAACACGATGCCATACCTGTCATTTTATCTTGCATTGCATATTTAAATTGGGACTACGGACGTATTCCGGGAGATCCCCCAACACTGCATATTAGATCTCCCCCCCCCCAGCACTGCATATTTACTTTGGGACTACGGACGTATTTTGGGAGATCCCCCAGCACTGCATATTTACTTTGGGACTACGGACGTATTCCGGAAGATCCCCATGTACTGTATATTCATTCGGAACTACAGGACGGTATCCCGGGAGATTCCCCATTGTGTTTACTTTGTTCTGAGCTGAGGGATCCCTTAACTGTTAAATTTTCGAGAATTTCGTTAACTATGTTATCGTAAATCTTACTTATATCTTTTACTGTTTAATTTATTATATTTACTCCGGTAGGGCCTTGACCTGACCTCGTCACTACTCGACCGAGGTTAGGCTTGGCACTTACTGGGTACCATTGTGGTGTACTCATGCCCTTTCCTGCACATGTTTTCGTGTGCAGATCTAGGTACGAGCTATCAGCCTTGGGGTTAGTGCGTGCTGCTGATTCTAGGAGACTTCAAGGTACTTCTGCTTGCGTCCGCAGATCTTTAGAGTCCCCTTCTACTCCCTCATCTAGAGACTTTCTTTATTATCTTCAGACTTTTGTATAGAGGTACATAGATTATAGCAGCTTGTGACTTAGTGATATTCCGGGTTTTGGGAAATTATTTTGTATATGTTGTTTATCTTTAAGATGTTGTGTTTTATTTACATTTGTTTTTGTAATATTAGGCTTACCTAGTCGTAAAGTCTAGGTGCCATCACGACACATTACGGAGGGTTAATTTGAGTCGTGACATGCAAGATGATGCCCGAGTTCGACGAATGCCAGCTTCACCAAATTCCCCGAGTACAGATTGCTGAGGCAGACGGCCTTGCTAGATTGGTCGCACTCACCAAAAGCATCACAACCGGAGACAAGAACGCAGTCCACCTCCTCAACTCATCGCTTGATCAAATTGAGGTAAGAACCATAAGCTTAACTTGGGACTGGTGCAATCGTATTATTACATATTTACAGGACGGCACACTCCCAGATGATAAAAAGAAGCCAAGAAACTGAGAATGCAAGTGGCCAGATACAGTATCATACACAACGGCCTATATAAGAGAACTTACGGTGGCCCTCTGAAAAAATGCCTGGGCCCAAACCAGACGCGGCGCATCCTTGAATAGCTCCACAAAGGCCATTGTGGAGCTCACTCCGGCAATCGGACTCTGGTCAGATGCCTCATACGGGCAAGATACTACTGGCCCACCATGAAAAAACAACCTGCAGCCTTCGTGAAAAAATGCGAGCAATGCCAAAAGTACGCCCCGATAATTCACCAAGCGGACGAACACCTCCACTCGGTCACCTCACCTTGGCCGTTCATCAAATTGGGAATGGACATTATGGTCCCCCTCCCGGTAGGGTGAGGTAACGTACGATTCCTTTTGGTTTTAATTGATATGCAGCGCCATACCAGGCATTCTGCTCGAGCAGGTCTACACCTCCGTCCCCATCATCCTCGTCGACCTCTGGCGTAACGGGGTCATAACTGCAAGTGACTCGAGCTTCGCGAGCCTTAACACGATCATCTTCGAGGGCGGCCTCAAAAAAAGATCCTGCCGCATGCAAATCTCGAAACACGTCTAACTGCGCCTCGACATGAATCCACTCCTCGTACAACTTTCGAGGAATATTTGGAAAATCTAAAGTATGGGAAGAGGACGGTTGCGCTAGTAATCGTTCTTTCTCGGCCACAAGAGCAACAACTCGGTCGTAGAGGCCAGAAATCTCTCTCTCCAACTCTCCAATCCTCCCATCAAGCCGCTCTTCTTTAAGCCTTGTCGTTTCCAAGTCATTCTCTCGCTCAGAATAGAGAGTCCGGATCACTACCTCAAGAGCCTCCGCCTTCCTCAAAGCCTCCGACCAAGTGAACTCCGCCTTCTCAAAATCCTCTACCTCCTCGTCGACCTCGCCACTTTGAGCATCTACTCTGAATTGACACTCCTCAAACTGGGGACGCAACGAAACCACCTAAGCTTGGAGATCGCTGCACTGGGCTTCGACCCCTTTGCTGACTTCGAGCTCTTCCTCTTTACCTCTCAACATCCCTTCAAGGACGTTGCATTTCTCAATGACCCTCACCAGCTCGTCGTCCTTCTCCTTCAATTCTTCACGAAGGGCATGCAAGTTGCCGCCCTCGCCAAAATGCCTGCGAATCTCCCGGTACTCAATATATTTTTGCTCCAACCTCTCAAATATTTTCTTACACCTCTACTCTCTTCAAGAACTTTCAATCTCTAGGATCATGGTCTGTAATCATAAGAAAAAGAAAATCAAAAATGAGAAATCCCTCACTAGCAAAGGCGACACACTGAACAAAAAACACTACAGTTAGAAAGACGAAGCCCTGAAATACTCACCCTGAGAGCAAGGCCGGCTATGCTCCTCGACAGAGTGACATCGTCCAACTCTTTGAGGGTTTCATCTTCCACTTCGGAGCAAAGAGGGCCGAGGACCGAGACTACATTCTCCATATTTTTCAACAAATAACGATCCATGGGGATCGCAATGGTTCTCGTAGACCCCTCCAACCTCACCTCAAGTTGGGTAAACCCCTCCTTCATCATCCTCAGTTCAGCGGCATTAACGTCCGAGCCCGTTTCATAACTATCTTCGGCAACGCCTTTATCTCTCCCATTAGCCTACAAGGGAGTATCACCGGCTGGCTGCGAAGTCGACGGCCCCTCCTGCAGCAAAGAATCAGAAGCCCTCGCAGCTGGCCCTTCAGCCCCCGTCATCACAGAAGGGCAAGACACGTCTTCGTTAGCCTCCACCAATCTTAGAACCTTAGACGCCAGCTCGACGTCGTCTTCAAGGATAATGGTCGTCATCTCACGAAGAATAAAATCATCCATCACAGAGTCCATGGCTCGGGCAACCTCCATGCCAAGGTATCCACTGACCTCCTCTTACGAGCACCAAACCCCCGTCACTTGGCAACGATTCCTCCACTTAATCCACAAGGAAGTACAAAGGGGAACCCGGAGGTTCCGCTGCCGAAGTATCCGTATATAGAGAAGAAACTGATGCTGAAGCACCAGCAGTGGATCAGAGGAACGAGCAGGCTCAGTCGCGGTTGTAGAAGGGGTAGAAGTCGAAGAGGTAGCAATTTTCCTCTTACGGAATGCAGGTGGGGGATCTCTCGGCCTCCACGAAGGCCCTTGGGCTGGAGTTGAGAGAAGCGCAAAAGAAAAGGTCAACCATAGTGAACCACAAAAGGTGAGTAACCAAGAAGCCAAAGAAAAGAAACTCACCGATTGAGGAAGGAGCAGGCCCAAACTTCTTGAGAAATCCCGGCCACTCACAAATCCTCGCGATGTGAGGGAGGAGCCGGCAGACCCAATCAGAAATGTCCCCGACCAAAGAAGTGGGCGAAGTCTTGGTTGCAAAAGAAAGGAGCAAGAGATCAGAACCCGTGACTAAGCAAAGTAAACCAAATGCCTCGGCACAAAAAGGTTAGACGCTTACGAGTGTAGTTCCAAGTTTCAGGGAAGCCGTCTGCGTTGGCCACCACGTCCTCAGTTCTGACGAAGAAGAAGTTGTGCCAGAACTAGCGGCTAGCCTTGTCATCATACTTCACCACCAGACACTTTTTCCCTCGGTGGCAAAGGTTCAGTATCGTCCCCCTATAGAAACTAGGGGCGAATAAATGCGTCAGATGCCAAAGAGTGATCTCGACCCCGGCCAGCTCCGCGAACTTAGTAAGCATCTTGATGAGCTTATAGATATACGGTGCGAGCTGAGCCACGCAAACGCCATAGAAATGACAAAACTCCTCCGCTAGTGGAAGAAAGGGAAGAGTGTAGCCAACATGAAAAGGGTAAGCGTAGAACGCACAGTACCCCGGGCGGTGGACTTGTACCACATCCCGCCCTGCAAGGACCAACTCGATGCGAGCGGGAATGCTGAATTTAGCCCTAAGCTCTAATAAATCGGCCTTCTTCATCATCGACTCGGAGATTTCGGGTTCAGCTTCAGGCGCCTTTGTAAAATTAGACCTGACTTTCTCACCACGAGGAACTATCTCCTCCACAGTAGGAAAGTTCTCGTCCTCAACGGCAACGGAGATGCCCTCCGCGTGAGGAGGGAAAACCATCGCTAAAGGAACCGGGTAACTATACTCGCTGGGACAAAAAGATACGTTAGACATAGTTCTAACAAAAGAGAAGGTATTCAAAGTAACGAGGAGTTAAAAACAACAGGGATCGCTAGGGCAGGGAAAGAAGATGCACAACAATGGAATAAGAAGAAGAAGAAGGCACAAGGTTTCAATATGGAAAATCTGTAAAACTTGAGTGTGTGCCTTCACATCCCTATTTATAAGAGCTCATATATCGAAACCGAGAAATTAGGTCATCATTACTTAGCAAAACTATCGAAGCGACAGATCTAACCAATAGACGTATGCGAAATGACACAACGCATCGGGAAAATGCACCATAATGACGTCATGACGTCACTTTGATCCAGGTACAACGTAACCCCAAAAGTTGCGGCTCATGAAAGGCCACGTTGCCCACTCGTCCAATCATCTCGACCACGACGAAAAGAATCCGCTTATCAACCTATCTGGCCTCAATTAATGGAGGGACTAACTGTATAGGTCAACAATTGCCCAATAATATTTAAGACAAGATAACGCTAAAGGAAGAGTCTTCAAGCCGTCATCAGTCGAGGTCGACCAGGAAGCAGCGAGATTCGTGGCCGAGATGTCAACAAGGGTCGAGGTCGAGCATCGTTGGCAAAGCTATAACGGCTAGTTTTAGAAATAGGATATTAAAGAGAATGTTCTAGTCTCCACTTGTACTATTAGGGTTTGTTAAGAAAATGTCTCATATAAATAGAAAAGGAGACAATGGTGGAAGGCATGTGACATTCATTATTTGACAAGAACAGACTTTTGATTGAAGATTCTTTCTCTCCCTTACAAAGATACAAATATTACCTTGGGTGAATCACTCATTCTATTTACTTAAATGTCATTTATTGTTATTTATTGCTAGTTGTTGCTACATTATTGCCCATACTTTTTGAAATAGTTAATGCATATTGTTGTCAATCCTCCATCAGATCTGACCAACATTAGTCACCTTTTCGAAAAATATATCTAGAAATATTATTATTAACTAAGTTTAACCCATTATTATATAAATTTAACTGTTTAAACCAAAAGTTACACTTTTTGGTCAAACAAAAGGTTCTAATAGTCTGATTTGGCAATTAGCAAATTTTAAAATAACAAACAAATAAAAGAGGGGAATTTACGTGGTATATAACTTTTAAAGAGTTAATTACATCTCCTGCTAATGGGTAAAAATCATAAAGCCCTATTTACAACTGGTAATTAAAAAATAGTCACAGTTTTAAAAGTAATCGAAATTTAGCCATTTTTCATGTAAAGATAAAATCTGAACAAAAATACTCTTTAAAATCCGAAAATATTCCAGCATAATATGCTGGAATTCGAATTTTTTACATATGAGCTTCCAGCAGAATATGCTGGAATTTTATTATGTGCTGAAATTCCATCATAATATGCTCGAAGTTTATATGCAGGAGCTCCATAATCTCGCATATTATGCTGGAACTTTTCGTGTGCTGGAGTTCCAACATAATATGCTGGAAATTTATACGCATGAGCTTCATAATCCCGCATATTATGCTGGAACTTTTCGAGTTTCACCAAAACAATGGGTATTTTTTAATGACCTCGCAAATGCCGGCTATTTTCGATTACTAGTCTATTTGAAACCTACTAGTACTTCTTAACCTTTTCACACGTGACCATTTTGTTTTTAAGTTTCACACCATTTGTTTAACTTTTTAATTACACGTTATCCACCTTTACAAATCCCTTAAAAAAATGTTTCATCCCGTGTAATTAGGCCATTAGGGAATAAGATAATTTAATCCATACGCATGTGCTATATTATATGTATATAAATAAAGTATTTAACGCATACTATTTATATACGTTTATTTAACTTTGTCATTATCAATTCTTTAATGTTGCTAATTGCCAAAAGAGCTTGGCCAATAGAGCTTTTGTATCATCTACATTTTGGTTGAGAAATTATAGTAGCTATTTAGGCATCTAGCATAAGTTTAGGGCAAAATACAAAACTAGTCGGTCGGTTAAAATTACTTGCATTCGCTAGTCGAAAAGTGTATAAAATATGTATATTTTTGTATATAATACATATATATACAAAAAAAAATATACATTTTATCAGCTATTATCTTTTAGAACAGCTAAAGAGATACATTTCTCCAAGTTGTGTTTATGTAGGGGTAAGTGCATAATTAGTCATTCTTAGGGATGCTATTTAAAGATTAGTCAGTACTTATTTTGTCCTGAAATTTTAAACTAAAAATCTTAATTTCATGACAATTCAGGACAATTTTGTCCTGAAAAATTAAACTGAAAAACTGAAATTCATAACGCACTGGCTAATCCTTAAATAGCAGCCCTTAGAGTGGATACCTGCCGTCATTTCTACGTTTTTTATGTAGTCTCCCCTCTCTACATTTGAACTCAAACAAAATCTCTTGTACGTTTACAACAGAATGATTCTATTGGATTTTAAGAGTTATCTTTAATACCCTGATAGTTTATGTTCATATAATATTTTGATGTTGCATATTTAATTGCAGCGTGGACTAGCATCTGGAAATATGAATTGAGCAGGCCGCTCTAAATACTACACGCTTGGCCTAAAACAATTAAGGAACATGAACTGCTAATCCTAAGGTATATCCATAATCAAAAGGTAACAGTTTCCATTCTTTATTCTTGCTTTACCTACTCACAAGAGTTCCAACTTTTAGCACAAATGATTTCAATTGGGGCAAATGCACATATAGTCATTCTTAAGTATGTTATTTAGAGATTAGTCACCGCTTATTTTGTCCTCAAATTTTAAACTAAAATTCTTAATTTCAGAACAATTTAGGACATTTTTGTCCTGAAAATTAAACTAAAAAATTAAAATTCAGGACACATGGGTTAATTCCTAAATAGCAACCTCTTAGAGTGGCTACCTGGTGTCATTTTTACGGAAAAAATCACAGCTCCTTAGAGTGGCTACCTGGTGTCATTTTTACGGAAAAAATCACCCGATACTTTTTCTACTAGAATTTAAACCTTATAGCATGTTTGGTCAAACTTCTAAAATCAGCTTTTTTGAGTAGAACTTTTCTCAAAAGTGTTTTTCTTAAAAAGTTGGTGAAAAATAATTTGTGTTTAACTAATTAATTTTGAAAAGTACTTATGAACAACAATTAGTGTTTGACTAAGTTTTTTAGAACTGCTTTTAAGTGTATTTTTCTAAAAAAAAAAAATGCTTCTAGGGAGAAACTACTATTTTCTGCTGAAAAAGAAGAGAACAAAGATGGTGAATAAAGTGCTTGATTGGGTTTAAATAACCTTTGACAGGAATACAAATAAGGAAAGACTACAATTACAAGCCTACAAAATCTCCTAATTACTTAATTATATGGATCTGTATGATTACAGGGATTTGTGTATCTTTTTATATTTACATAGTATCAATTCTTGCCATATTTAACACTCCCCCTCAAGTTGGAGCGTACAAGTCATATGCTCATAGCTTGCTACAGATATCGCCAATTCTGGATCCTCGGAGTGATTTTGTGAGGACATCTGCTAGTTGGTCTTTTGAGTTGACAAAACTCGTAACAATACACCCGGACTCAATCTTTTGTCGAATGAAGTGACAGTCTACTTCAATATACTTCGTTCTTTCATGAAATACTGGATTTGAAGTGATATATAATGCGGCTTGATTATCACAAATCAATTTCATTGGCTCGTCCCCTCCAATCTTTAACTCCTGTAGAAGTTGCCTTAGCCATATAAGCTCGCAAGTAGCCAATGCCATAGCCCGATATTCTGCCTCTGCACTTAACCTAGCTACCACATCTTGCTTTTTACTTTTCTAGGATATTAGGTTGCCTCCAATTAAAATACAATAACCTGAAGTGGAACGTCTATCAGAAGGAGAACCTGCCCAATCTGCATCAGAATACCCAACAATGTCTGCATATCCCTTGTTTTCATACAATAAACTTTGTCTCAAAGAACCTTTGACATATCTTAGGATGCGAATTGCTGCATCCCAGTGACTGTCACAAGGTGACTGGAGAAACTGTCTAACCACACTTACAGCAAATGAGATGTCAGGTCTCGTGATCGTAAGATAGTTGAGTTTGCCAACAAGTCTCCGATATCTTCCTGGATCTTTTAGAGGCTTCCCTTGTCCCGGAACAAGTTTAGTATTTGGATCCATGGGACTGTCCACAGGTTTACAGTTCAACATACCGGTGTCTTCCAAAATATCTAAGGCATACTTCCTTTGTGAGATGACAATGCCGCTGCCAGATTGTGCCACCTCAATGCCTAGAAAATATTTTAGTTTGCCCAGATCCTAAGTCTGGAATTGACTTGAAAGATGCCTCTTAAGTTGGATAATACCTTCATGATCATCACCTGTGATGACAATATCATCAACATAAACAATTAGAAAAATACATTTGCCATGAGATGAATGCTTATAGAATACTGAATGATCAGCTTTTGTTCGGATCATTCCAAATTGTTAGACAACAGTTCGGAAACGGCCAAACCATGCCCTAGGAAACTGCTTGAGACCATAAAGAGATCGACGAAGTCGACAGACTAATCCAGACTCCCCCTGAGCAACAAACCCTGGTGGTTGCTCCATATATACTTCTTCAACAAGTTCTCCATGAAGGAATGCATTCTTAATGTCCAACTGAAAAAGAGGCCAATGATTCATCGTTGCCAAAGAGATAAGAAGACGGGCAGATACCATCTTTGCAACTGGTGAAAAAGTATCCCCATAATCAACGCCATACACCTGAGTATACCCTTTAGCAACCAATCTTGCTTTAAGGCGATCAACCGCTCCGTTTGGAACTACCTTAATTGTAAACACCCATCGACAACCAACTGTGGTTTTCCCCTTAGGTAAAGGGACTATCTCCCAAGTACCATTATCGTGCAAGGCAGTCATCTCTTCAATCATAGCCTGACGCCAACCTGGATGGGCCATCGCTTCTTCCACAGTTTTTGGAACCTTGACAGTGGATAAGCTAGTAATAAAGGCATGATATGAAGGTGATAAACGATGATAACTTAAAAAGGTATATGTGGGAGTTTGATTGGCAGTAGTTCTAGTACCTTTTCGGAGAGCAATGGGGAGATCAATGACATCTGATGAGTGCTCAACCGAAGCATGAGACATTGCTGGAGAAGACAATGAGTCACCCGGTGGGCTTTGTGTACCTGCATTAGGATCAGAAGCATCAACTGAATTAGTGGGTTGAGAATTAGGTCGAGGGCGTCTAGAATAGACTTGGAGTGGTGAAGTTGTAGCTGGAGTTGGAGGCGAAAAGGTTAGAACTGGAAGAACTGTGGATATGGCCTTCTGATTTAATGAATTGGGAGAAAAATACGGGGAAGTCTCAAAAAAGGTAACATCTGCTGAGATTAAGTACCTATTTTTAGAGGAATCAAAGCATTTGTATCCTTTTTGTAGACGAGAGTACCCTAAAAAGACACATTTGATAGCCTTTTGCTGAAGTTTGTCTTTTCCCGGGGTAAGCTCATAAACAAAACAAGTAGTAATTGTTGGAGATGGTGAAGAGGAAAAAATCGACTTTCCAGTAATTTGATTTTCAACTGCTTTATCATCTCCCATTGTTGTATTTATTACATAGGAACTGCTGAAAGTAGTGGGTGAGAGTAACTACAAAAACAAGAGATATAGGAAGAAATAGAGAAAACTGAAGAGTCGACCAAGGAGGATCTGGTTCTTCTATAATCTTTTAATTCAAGGAAGAAAAATAAGATGGAGCAGGGACTAAAAAACCCTAGCTTTGATACCATGAAAAAGAAGAGAACAAAGATGGTGAATAAAGTGCTTGATTATTCCCTCAAGCTATTGGGTTTAAATAACCTTTGACGGGAATACAAATAAGGAAAGACTACAATTATAAGCCTACAAAATCTCCTAATTACATAATTACAGGGATCTATGTGATTACAGGGATTTGTGTATCTTTTCATATTTACATAGTATCAATTCTTGCCATATTTAACATATGCTTCTGCTTAAAAATATATTTTTTCTTCTAAAAGCTTGACCAAACACTTCAACTTTGAAAACAAAAAAAAATACTTTTTTTGTGCTCTTGACCTTGAAGATGCTTGGCAAAACAAGCCATTAGTCTTCCATTCATAATCACCCACTTCATTGACCACTAACCAATACTTTAATGCAAAATAAAAGACCCTTAGTTGATAGCTCTTATTCGTAATTTAGGACTATCGGAAACAGCCTCTATACCCCAGAGTAGGGGTAAGGTCTGCGTACACACTACCCTCCCCAGACCCCACTAGTGAAATTATATTGGGTTGTTGTTCCCTGCAGGTTATGTACTTCCACATATCCAGGAAAATGCCATTATAGGATGGATAAGAAATTATGAAATAAGCAAAACTGGCAAGACGGTAGGCAAACACTTTAGACTCTACTGCAAAACATATCAAAATAAAATCCATACATCAAGAAAAGGAGAAATACTGAACCCACTTATACCCTAAACTTACAGTCCAAACTAATTTTAATAAACAGAATGGCTACCGGACAACTCGGACTAATTTTACATGCTGTTCACTTCCACATTGATCTCTGTAGGAAACCTATTTACCTCATTTGGCAAGTTGCTCTGCCCATGTTTTAACTTAGAAACTTTGGTTCCAAACAGAAGCACAGACGCCCCGAGACCACATATAAGTTTTGAGTGGATGGCTGGTAACTGAGTTTATTGGATACCAACAGAACAAGAATGCAGACTAAAATACGGGTAAATTAGAGAAAGCCTACAGACGTTGAGAGGCCATTCTTCGTTTTCTTAGTCGTTCAGCTACGATGAAGGAAAGTTCTAGAGATTGAGAAGCGTTCAATCTTGGGTCACAATGTGTGTGGTAGCGAGAGCCCAAATCGTCGTAGGTTACTGTTCGTGATCCGCCAATGCATTCAGTCACATTTTGCCCTGTCATTTCTAGATGGATACCACCAGGGTGGCTCCCTTCTTGCTCATGCACATCGAAGAAAGCTCGGACCTCAGCCTGCCAGTTTAGTACAATATGATATTCAGATACAGGCTTTAAACTCTACCCAAGAATCAGAATGAGAAAATGCCACAGATGAAACTTACCAGGATTGAATCGAAAGCACGGGTTTTGAGTCCGCATGGTGCCTTTATGGTGTTGCCGTGCATCGGGTCACAAACCCAGGTAACAATCTGTCCAGCTCCTCGAACTGCCCTGATCAAGTGGCAAAGCTTCACTCTCATATTCTCAGCACCCATTCTCACAATTACAGTAATTCTTCCGGGCTTATTGGTTGGGTTCAGGATGTCAATGAGTTTAACGAGCTCATTTGGATCCATCTTTTGGCTCACCTGCAATAAATTTCCATCTTCAGGCAACTTATACATATATAAACAGGCAACTCCATTTTTATTAATATTACGGGAGACGTAAACATCAAATGATGCTTAGATAAAGACATCAGAATAACTAAAGAGATCATATTCATGGCTTATATTTTCGGTCACCACGTATATTCAAGCACAGTTTGAAAGGAAAGCGTATGGGTGCTTCAGTTATTCAGTAAGATTAACTTTATTGATCAATTTCAGCTACAAACATTTATAAATCAAACAAATGGTCCCTCATTTTATCTACTAGTACAAATATTGCTTTGTGCGAGAATTTCCAACAATAACACTAGCAGGCAACATTACACTTCACAATTGTCAATGGGATAAATAAGAGGAAGTGATTAAAACAAAAGGAACTTCAACGGAGATGCATAATTTATTTTTTACAGGAACGTAAAATAGTGGAGAATTGGAGATGCATTAATTCAGAACTTCTTTTTTGAAATGGAAAAAAAAAATTAGAACTAATGCATTAGTTCTAAAATTCTGCTTCCTCCACTGCATTTTACTTCATTCTTACCTACTTGCTTTGCAACGAACAGAGTAAATTAGTAATACTTCTATTAGCATATTGCACTGGATGTCTGAAACTGCTTTAAGCTATGCATACCTTTATGCCAAGTGGGTTTGCTACTCCTCTCAAGAACTCAACATGAGCACCGTCAAGTTGCCTGGTTCGTTCCCCAACCCAAATCATGTGAGCGGAACAATCATAGAAAAGACCAGAAGTTGAATCCTCCCTTGTAAGTGCTTGTTCATAAGGAAGAAGCAAGCACTCGTGAGATGTCCAAAAATCAGTTGTTGCCATGATAGGGTGGTCTACTGTGAGTCCAGCAGCAGCCATGAATCCCAAGGCTTCATCGACTCTGTGAGCTAGTTCTTGATACCTGCAAAATATTCCCCAATATAAACATATTAGACTTAACATCGTCTTCACTAACCCAATCTACACTGCAGAATATGCAATTGAAATAGACACTTGAAGTAGTAAAGGTAAAAACTTGGCAGATTTGGCCAGTGGCGGAGCCGGGATTTCTACTTATGGGTTCTGCATTTTAGAACGACGACTTCAAGTGCTAATAACTGAGTTCTAAATTTAAAATTTGTACATTACTTAATAAATTTCCTGACACAAATACATTGTTTGACCAGAAGCTATTGGGTTCGGCCGAACTTGTATATGAGCTTCTATCTCCGCCCTTGACTTCAGGCCCAAGTCCAATTGAGAAGTCATTAAAATGATATAAAGTTGCAGTGCTATAGACCAAGCATAACCATGGAACTCTTTCCAATTTTCATCTCAGAAAGACATTCGGTAGTCACGTAAAACAAGATTAACTGCTGAAGAAGAGAATCTGCCATAAACTTAAAGATTACAGTTTTCATACCTATCTCCTTGCTCACTGTTCTCCACAAAATCAAGATTCCATTCGGTGACCCTCTGCATTGCAGCATAACCTCCAGTAGCAAAAGCCCTAAGAAGGTTAAGAGTCGCAGCAGATTGCATGTAAGCCCTAATAAGCCTATGAGGGTCTGGAATTCTTGACTTCTCATCAAATGTATCGCCATTAATGTTATCACCCTTGTAACTTGGCAGCTTCACTCCATCAATCTCCTCAAACGGATCTGATCTTGGTTTCGCAAACTGACCCGCCATTCTTCCAACCTATAATTAACCATGTAACAATTTAAGCTTAATTTCATTATCTTTTTTCTATCAAGAAGCTCATTGTAATGATCGTCATCATACCAATTCAAGTAACCAGATATTCTACAATTATTAACTCAGACACTTGACTAAAGCAAATATATTCTACATATACACATTATGTGTATCTGTATACACATACACATAACAAACACACACCACACGATAACAAATATTTACAAACATAACAAACACACACCACACGATAACAAATATTTACAAACATAACGCACCCACACTACCTACATACTCACACACGCAGACACACATATAATTACATTTATATATATACACACCTACTCCCTCGGTTCCATTTCACATAAAATGCTAAATACAGAGTTCAAGATTTTCACTTGGCTTATATATCATATTAAAATATAGGGATGGAAATACTGAAATATTGGTTGAAATAGCTCTACAAAGAACCTCGTCTCAAAGCTTAAAATTTGAATAGCTTAATGAATTAAACTCTTGAAAGTTATAAAAATTGCATAGCAATAGAACAGTGTCAAACATTTTGGAACATCCAAAAATGAAATTACTCTATGACATTTTAAAAAGAAAATGAGTGCAAACACAATAGCCACCATATCCACACAGATCCAAAAAATGAGAACTAAGAAACAGAAGAACCCACATTTTGGCCAATTAAAACACAGAATTTGAGTATTAAGAGTCATAAAAATTGAATACTGGTTACACTAAGCAACAGAAACGCACATTTAGCCAATCATAACACAGAATTAGAATGCAAGAGTCATAAAATTTAATCTTGGTAATCTTAAACAACAGAAAAACACACATTTTAGCTAATCATAACACAGAATTAGAATACAAGAGTTATAAAAATTCAATCTTGGTTAGCTTAAGCAACAGAAAAACACACATTTCAGCTAATAAATTGAATTTAAGAGGCATAAAAATTGAATCTTGATTACCTTAATCACAGGAACTTGACCACCAAACATAAGAACAACACTCATCTGAAGAAGAATCCTAAAAGTATCACGAATATTATTAGCATTAAATTCCTTAAAACTCTCAGCACAATCACCACCTTGTAATAAAAAAGCTTTTCCTAAAGCAGCTTCACCAAGTCTCTCTTCTAAATTCCTAGCTTCACCAGCAAACACAAGTGGAGGATTAGATTCAAGAGTTTCAAGCACAGATTCAAGTTCTTTTTCATCTGGGTATTCAGGTAATTGCAAAGCCTTTTTGCTTTTCCAAGAATCAATGCTCCATTGGGTTTTTTTCAACGGCTGTGAAGCAGTTGCTGTTTTGGCGGGCTCCGCCGCGTGTACGGCGGAGATGGGGTGGCGCCGCCCATGTTGGGGGTTGTGAAAAACGGGAATACGAGGCTGGGGTAAGGAGGGATTGTGGAGAAGGTGAGATTGAACAAGGGATTTTGATGATGACAATGATAAGGTGTTTGATAAAGCCATTTTCTGAATTCTTGATTCCTCTTTTTCTCTTTATAAAAAAAGATGACAACTTTTTCTGTATCTGTAAATAGAGAAAAAGAGGATCTATGGGAGGAGGAGATCTGAAATTGGGTTTAGGATCATTTATATATGATGTAAGATTCTTGGGGGTAGATTTTGCTAACGAGTAGGTGTAGAATTTGGTGGGTGAGTGGTAATTTGGTAAATAAGTTGTAAAAAAAGGGTAAAGATATTTTCGAGTGACAACAAAAGTTAGGGGTGTGTCGGTTGTATTTTGATGAAACTCGAATGGTCGTACTTGTTCCTAGATACGGACATTAGTTTATTTGTTGTTTTATTTTTCCTATTAATGGAAAAGCTTCAAATTTGTCATAATTATTTGAAGAATTCAAGTTATATATATTGTCAGCATAAGAAAAAAAAAATTAACTACCCAAGTAACTCAAATAATATCGATGGACAAGTCTTCTTAAAAAGTGTGAAATTTAAATATTTAAGATAAAATAATTTACCCAATATAATAAATAAATATAGTCTGACAGTGTAAAATTTTTCGATGGGCAAGTCTTCTTAAAAGTGTGAAATTTATATATTTAAGATAAAATAGGTTACCCGATATAATAAATTAATGTAGTCTCATAGTGTAAAAATTTCTTACGCTGATGTTGTATATAACTTAAACTCGTATGTGAAATGGGGTGGATTTGCTCTCTTATAAATGGATCAAATGTGCTCTTATTGTGATCAAAATGGGCCGTATATGTCCTTATTATGGTCTAGCTATATTTAGCGATTTTTTTATTTATATATTTAAGATAAAATAAGTTACTCGATATAATAAATAAAGGTGGTATGACAATGTAAAAATTTCTTATGTTGATGTTGTATATAACTTAAACTCGTATGTGAAATGGTTTGCATTTGTTTTCTCTTATTAAATGGGTCAAATATGCCCTTATTGTGATCAAAATGGGCCATATTTGCCCTTATTATGGTCTAGTTATATTTAACGATTTTTTTTATGGAAGAGTAAGTTTTAAGGCTTAGGATAAAAGTATCAACTATATATATACGAAAAAAGATTATATTTTATATATCATTTATCAAGGACCAAAATAGTAACTCCTATACTTTTAAGGATCATTTGGTCTTTCTTTTTTTTATTTGGGGTACATTTGATCATTTTGTCTCACTACTATAATTATCCGTAGATACTTACTTCCATGCCCTTGTGCTTGTAGGGTTGCTTCTGAACTGATATTTTGACTGTCTTCCCAGTGGCACGCTCTTTTATTCCCGTAATACTCATATGGTACCTTTAACTACCCCAACTCCTATCTGAATATTTATCAAGTATTACAATGACATTACTGCGAGGCTGAATTCACTATATTGGGTTTTACTATGTTTATCTAGCATGATCTGCTGACTCGTTTGTAACCTCCTATTTAGCCATAACAAGGCTCTTCCTGAATCAATTACTAACTACTCGTTGGCCCATTCTCAGATCAATATTTCACGTAATCTATCTTGGGTTATTTCTTTTTTCTTAACTTACATCTCGCACTGACTCGTGAGACCTATGTGAACCCAAGGCTCTGACACCAAGCTGTCATGACCCAATTCCGTACTAGGTCGAGACTGCACCTAATGCCACCGTTAGGCAAGCCCATAAACGAAACTACTATTTATTTATCCCTTTTTAACATATTTTTAATTACATTAGATTTTATGCAACTGTGATAAGTCTTTTCAAACAAAATATCAACATAATAAGTACATAGTCTGCGGTGATAAAAATGGCAAGTACAACAGTACATAAGTTCAACAAATCCCCAAAATCCGGCGTCACAAGTACATGAGAAATCTAGAGAATATACAAAACTACTAAAACTACTGTCCGAAAGTAATAGACAGGAATAGTAAATAAGATGTAAGGAGACTCCGGTGTCGCGGATCGTAGGAAGGCAAGAAGCTCACCCCTAAGTCTCCGTAGATGATCGGCTACGCGCCTGTGTGACCATTGGTGGAACCTGTCTTAGCACGTGCACATTAGTGCAGAAGTGTAGCGTGAGTACAAAGAACAACGCGTACCCAGTAAGTATCTAGTCTAAACTCGAAGAAGTAGTGACGAGGGGTCGACTTGACACTTACTAGAGGTCAATAATAATAATGAAAGTGCATAAAGTAGGCATGGTGAACATACAACAGGTATCAATGAGACAAATAAAAGCAATTACAATAAATACAACGGAGTTCGTAATACATCACCAACATCTCATAACTGGTCGTGAAGACCCTAACTCAGTTATATCCAAACTGGAACCCGTTTCGATTATTAAGCACAAAGTTGCCGAGGCAAACGACCAGATCCCACAAGAATATTGGTACTCAGTTCTGCCTAGATCGAATATTTTTTTTTACGAATGGTCTCTCAATTCCAAGCAAATATTTCACTTTTGGAATTGTGACTCGTGTGCACTTTTCTTTTCTTTCTATTTGTCCTTTTTGTCTCCTATCTTTTTCATGCCAGAAAAAAGAGGACAATGATTTGTAGCCTTTCCATCCTCTAAAACAATGTCATCCACACTCCACTTTTGAACTAAAAATTGGGTTGATTCTTATTTTGAGTCATACAATTTTTCAATTCTAACACAAATACTACTTATTATAAGGTCTATTTTAACTCCGTACATTTTACCCGAAATATAGAAATATGATGTCACGACTAAAGCTCATGACTTCGTTTTGGTTTTGAGCCCACACGGATTTGTCCTTCGGGTTATGTCAGATCGAATTTCAAAAGCGCGTATATCATGTGAAATTATGTTCGTGGGCTTTGCCTCAGGTGGCATGTGAACAAGAGGCGGAGCCAATGTACATATTACGGGTTCGACCGGCCCAGTAACTTTAGTTCAAACTATATATTTATTTTAAAAAATTTATTAAATATGTATAAATTGCTAATTTAGAACTCAATAATTTTAAAGAACTAGAATTCCGAACTCAGTAACTTTAAACTCTGATTGTGCCTCTGCATATGCACCCCTTATTCAAAAGCTTGTCATACTAGAAACCTACCATCCCTACTTGACCCACCCTCGTTAGCGTGGACATTTTGTAATACGAATCTTTCATTAATTACATTTTATAATTTTTGTTAGAATATTTCTGTAGTTGAACTAATTCACATGTTTTTGGCATGAAAAATTTGCGAGGCCTACAAAGAATCCTCAAATGTCTAATCATTAAAGGCAATGTTGAATTATTAATGACAAATAATGAGAATAGCAAATAAAATCTTGGCTTAAAAGGAGAAACGTTTCTTCATTAAAATTGATATGTTATCTTGTGGTTGATAAGATTTTTGGACCAGTTGAGTCATGGACCTCACAAACTGGAATTATTCCAAGAATCTCTCTTTAGCCTCCAACTACCTCCTTAAATAGTTGGCCTTTGAATCCTTGAAAAGGTCTCAATGTTAATGTTAGCTAGTAGGTACTTGACCTACCCACTGCAAAGAGGCGAAGTTAAAATTTTGAGTTTAGGGACTATAAATTCAAAAAGAAATAACTTATTGAGTTTTAAATAAATTATTACTTATAAATATTGTAGATATGTAATTTTTGACCCTTCATGAAATTTTATACTATTTAGAGCTTAGATGTTTATTTTAGACCTAACATTGCTATTTTAATTATTTTTTTACTTTTTGCTTTATTTTATCTTTAAAATTACAAAAATATTTTCTTTTATTTTAGCTTATTGGTATTTTGTCTAGTTAGTTTTGGTTTTAAAAATAATACAAAAATAGTCTTGACATTTTATTTTTACAAAAGATAAAAAGAAAAGTTTCAAAAAATATTTTTACTTATTAGTTTAGTGTGATTTTAAGTTGTAGATTTTTATTAAATATTGAGTAGTAGTTATACTTCTTTAATATAGTTATTTATTTATTTTTGAACTTTAGATAATGAGTATAGTATTCTACGTAGCTATTTTTATTTAAAAGAAAAAGAAATGGAAAAGATCAATTAACCAACTAACATGGCACACTACACACGTCATTTTTGTTTTTCAATATACAATGGCGCGCACACACTCCACTTTATTTTGGCATAAATCATTCTATTTAGACATACATGATACAACACACATTGTCCACTCTTAGGGCCGTTTGGCCATAAAAAAAAAGATTTCTTTTTTCGAATGTTTTTACTTTTTTTTTTTCGAAATCAGTATTAGGCCGTGAAATTTTTTATTTTTACTTAGAAAATAAATTTCGAAATTTTTTGAAAATTTGAAAAAACTCCAAAAAAACTATTTTTCAATTTTTTCACTTCAGATCACTCACAAAAATTCAAAAGAAGCCCAAAATTATATTCACGTCCAAACACAATACTAATTTTTAAATACCATTTTCACTTGATTTATTATTATTTTTTACCTTTTTCCAAAATTTTACAATTCTACGTCCAAACGCTCACTTAGTTATTTTGTTTTCATTCACAGAAAAATGACACTGCATAGCCGCTCTCAAAATAATAGCTAAAAAAATATAAAAAAATTTGTATATATATATTTTGTATGTTATATACAAAAATTATATAAATTTTATACAAATTTCTGGCTACCAAATATAAATAATTTCTGATATGGGATAAAAGTGATAATAAACCTTCATTCACGTCTCACATAGGCACTCACGCACAATAGTATGCAGATAGAAAGTAGGGTTATTCTCACAATTAACTTGCTTCCCAAGCACAATTCTAGTTGTAAATCACCACTCTTATCACAAAACTTTACCACTCCAATATCAAGAAGAATGGCTGCGCCCAAATTCAAAACCCTAGTGTCTTTATTCCGTTCAGCCACTGCCCTTTCCTTGAAGTTTAATTCAGCTATTTATTTGCCAAAACTGTATACAACAACTATATGTTCTAAAAAGTCTACCGGTACTGTATTGAGGACTGATTTTATGTTTGGTAAATTGGGATTAGGGTATAATACTCTAATACAATCCAATTATGTAGACGAAGTCAATGCTCAAATAAGAGAATGCGTACACAATGCCAGATACACCAACGATATAGGTGAGTTTTCAAAAGATTGTCAACTTCTTGAATCAATTAAGGAGCAAGGTTTCCAACTAGAAGAGGAGAGCTATCTTCACATTCTTCAGTATTTTATTGATTTTGGTATGCTAAACAAGTTTCACTTTTACCGTGACCTAATAATAGATGGAAATAATGCTGATTCACATCCAAGATTAGCTTACTACAACATGTTGCTTTGGATTGTAAAGGGAAGGCGAGATAAAATAAAACAACTCGTCAATGATTTTAAACATTATGATGGTATTAATAAATCCGCCATTCTAGAAAACTATCTGTTAGCACTATGTGAATATGACTGAAGTGTTGAAGCTTCGATGCTTTTAGACGCTGCTGACATAACAAAATTTTCATCTATGTATTGTATGGCAAACATCTTCTATATCTTGTCAATGAACAACGTCTATGATGACTTGCCGGACCAAGACTTGGGGTGGAAAATTCTTTGTGAGTTAGCAACAAGTGATATTGGAACAGAAAAAATCTCAGAATGCATTTACTATTATGCAACTAGCTTGCGACATTTATGTATTGATGAAATTGTCCATAAATTCTACTGTTTACATGATATGTTTAAGCTTGTTCCAACTTATTCCCAATTTCATAAGCTTCTTAACTACTGTTGTAACGCAGATAAGTTAGATACTGCACTAGGAGTGACTAATAGGAAACATTACAGTCCGAGACAGTTAATACCATACTATATCAATGTCGTAAATTCTATAAGCATGGCCATTTGGTTGATGAAATATATTCATTGATACTTCGCCACCAAATCAAGCCAGATTGCGAGACCATTGAGATGATGATAAAGTTGTTTGTGGGAATGAACAATTTTAAAGGCGCATATGATATGATAAATGATTTGAAGAAATTTAACCTGAAGCCTACGCCTGTCATGTACGATCTTATAATTATGGGATATCTTAGAAGGGGTAACAAGTATGCTGCAGTGAGGGTTCTCAAAGAATGATATGAAGACAGACCCTCTACTTTTAAACTATGTCAGTGGCTATTCCCTTAGGGAACCCAAGCTTTGGTTCTGACCCTCTTTTGTCTGACTTCAAAATTGTTCACTCAATGTTGTAGGAACGATTGTAACTCGTGACTTGCTCTTTTCATTGATGTCTTATTAAGTTTAACAATTTGTGAAGATGATCTGTTTTCATTTTACGGTCAGACCTCTTTATAAAAATATCTCTATATAATAGTTATTCATTATAAAAGTCGGGTTTTCTCGGACTGATTATTCTGTTATAATGGCACTTCACTATAGTAGAGCCAAAAAAAAATCCAAATCGAACAAAAGAAATTGTTATAGAAAGGTTTGACTGTTTTAGTTTTTTCTATATTTTGTTTCCTTGTTAAATTTTTCATTATTAAGAGAAGGTTCAGTAAATGGGAGAGAAAAAGGCAGAGGTTTAGGGTTTCAAAACTTCTTCTGGGAGTTCACTTTTCAAAATTTTGGGGTTTTCTCTAGTCTAGTTTCTATTTCAAACTCGAAAATATATATAAAAAAATATCACTTTCTTCTTTCGAATCTGGTTTTCAAAGATGGAGTTTGATGCGAGGTTGTTTCGAGTTCGTTGCTGTTGTTTATTGTCGTTCGGTGTTTCCGGTTCGTTGGGACTTTTGTAGTTTTGCTTTTGTGAAGCTGTTCAGAAGTCTTTTAACACTACAAGAAATCAGACAAGTCGCCACACAAGTTTCAAAAGTCGCCAAAATAGGATTTATGTGGCGACAAAGAATAGGCAAACTTTAGGTCTTTTTATTTTATTCGAGGTGAGGTTGTCTCTTAATTTATTGTTTTATCTAGGGAATTCCCGAGAATCTTTTAAATATTTTAATAAGGGGAATGTCTTATAGTACATGTAAACAGAGGCCAAAACCAAACTCATCGTGGGAGCGTTAGTTTAGGATTTTTAGTACTTTCCTTTTATTTCTTTTTATTTAGGTATGGTCAACTTCGAACCATGTTTTGTGTTTATTTTTCTTTTCGTGTGTTTTGCCACAATTCGAATATTTTTAAAAGCCAACTAGATTATGTAAGGAAAATACGAACTATGTCCATTTATAAGTAATTTATTACAAAAATTGATCAATTCGTAAAATATTACTAATATTAGTCAAATATTATCAATATTAGCCAATTAGTTATTTGTAGCCAAAAAAAGATCAATTTTTTGCTTTCTTTTGAGCAGGTATTATTAGAATAGATTTGGTACAATTTAAGGAGCTTGAATCTCAATTTTGAGATGATTTGGTGGAGTTTTGAGGTGGTTTGAATTGAAAATTCGAAGTAGAAGATGAACATGAAAAAAATAACTTGTGTATCACACACATATATATATATATATATATATATATATATATATATATATACTGTATCAAATGTGTATCACATGTATATCCATGTATACTTGCATATGATATACATACATGTGCCGCAGAAGAATTTTTTAAACTCGACTTTAATTATGAATTTTGATACTAAATCACCTCCAATCTTTCTCAAATTTTGTATATTGACTCGTCTATATGTTTTCAATGAATCTCAATCATACCCATCGAAAAAAAAAAATTCTTATATGTTTGGAATCTTGTATGTATATTTTTTCGTATTTTATCACCTTATTTGCTATCTCATCCATGAAATTTCCTTTCCGTCTTGTATCTAATATTGCTAATCACGCTTAAAAATATGGAAGGAGATCTTTGTCTGTGATTCGTAAAGAGAAAGAACCTTATTTCTTTGGGTTATTAATTTTTATATGTGTTTGGCTAATTTTCGTAAGTCTATGATTAATGGCTAGAAGTTGGTAAGTTATGACTTTTTGGGGATATTTCTGTAAGATTCCCGATTATATATGCAGCAGTGACTTTCATGGGACTCGGGAGCCATTTATATTTTTTGGAGTCAAATATGTTTTTAAGGGAGAATTGTTTTTAAAATGGTGACTTGGCACACCGTGATTATGTCAAGTGGTGACTCCAAGAAAATCCCTTTTAAACAAATATTTTGTCACTTTTAATTTTAAAAACCGTTTGAACTTTACAAATTACTTTATTTTCTTTGGTGGGTGGTAAAAAGGGGTGTGACAAATATTAAGTCAATTTTTACCTAACTTTTATAAAGTTATTCCTTCAATCGCTCTTATTTTAACCACATACAATAGCAATTAAAATATGACTTATTACTTAGCTGTACTATATTAAAATTTTTATTACTCCATTAGAGAGGTTTTAAATTAATTATAATTTGATATATAATTTATTAATTATATATAAAATAATTCAATAGGGAATGCTAGTTCTGCTGCCAAAACCCTTTTTCTTTAGCTTCTAAATTAGAAGTGGACAGATTGAATTGGAAATCTTGTTAATCTATTAACAACTTCATGGACAAGCATTAAAATAATTCAAAGGTTTGAATTCGAAAATCAGTTCTTGTGAAATTGTTATTTATTTTGATTGGGTATTATTGCAAATAATTGGGAATATCTTGAAATTTATATCTCAATTTTAAGAGAATTTAATAAAAATTCGAGTTGGTTTTGGTTGAAATTTTAAATTGAAACTAGAAGAAGAATAAATAAATAAATTGTATATATTTTGTATATCTGGTGTATAAAGTATAAACGAGATACAAAATATATACAACTAATATAATTGTATATAAGTTGTATGTAAATTGTAGCTTTTAACCCGATCTTGTACAATATATTCAAGTTGTATATAAATTGTAGCTTTTGACCTGATTTGTATATATTTTGTAAGAAACTTTAGTTGTTTTCTATAAATAGAAAAACATAGCTAAAATCGGATAGATAAGTTTTATATATATATGTGTGTGTGCGCGCGCGCGCGCGTGCGCGTTAAAATACCTTTAAAATAACCCAAACACCTTGTCCAAATTCTTCCCAACTACCTAGCCCAATTCTCATAATTATTAGAGTAAAAACGTAATTAGGCAAAATTTTAGGAAAATTTTCTAAGATGTAGCAGCATTAGGTATTTTACACACAAGGCAATTAAATAATTATATTCCTAGCAAGAAACTTTTAAACCACGTACCTTAAATCACGCATCCAGAGAGTTTCAGTTACGCCGGTTCTCCTCAATTAAGATATTAACATCCTTAGCATCAAACAATTGCAATATTCGTAAGGGCCATAATTCTTGATATTCCAAATATTCCATATATTATATAAAGTGATGAGAAGCAACTAGTAGGAAGCAAACAACTAAAATATCTAGTTTATTTCTTCCGCAATAGATGATTCACAATTTTGGCTCAACATAGCAGGGAATGGGATATGTCAACACATGTTTAAGATTTTTAGCGTCGCGTGTTTGCTTCAACATCCTTATAGTATATTTATAAACATATATGCCATGTTATTGTGTGAATATAATGTACATCAAATGATAAGAGCGGGTTGCTCTAGTGGTGAGCACTCTCCACTTTCAACTAAGAGCAAGGTGGGAGTTCTTGGAGGGAGGGAGCCGAGGGTCTATCGGAAACAACCTCTCTACCCAGGGTAGGGGTAAGGTTTGCGTACAAATTACCCTTCCCAGACCCCACTAGTGGGATTATACTGGGTTGTTGTTGTTATTGTATAATGTACATCAAATACAAGCAATATATCACATATACGGAGTATATATTTCATATATCAAATATACTTCAATTATATATAGATCTCATCAAGTATATATGATCTATACATTAAATATATATTATACATATATCAAATATGTATATATTTTTATACGTCATATATACAAAAATATACGTTGAATAAACATAAAATAGGTTTAGTATAGTCAAATATATATAATATATTCATCACAAGATATTTAAAATTACCTTGTAAAAATATATCACATATGTATATATACACCTTCAAACACGGAATAAAAATGTGGATTACTTTAGACTGTGTTTGCTATAATAATGGAAAATGGAAATTCTAAAGCAACCTATTAGGGGGGAACTTTCATAGGAAATTGATAAGTTTAGATTAATCATGGGAGATAATAGATTAATATGGTTCAAAATTAATTCCTTAAATTGTGGATTGTATTTTAAAATTTGAAGACAAACATAAATGATCTTTAGAAAATACTGTAATTGTAAATAAATGTGCTCTTTTTGAAATAAAGTTGTCACGACCCAATTTCTCCTATAGGTCGTAATGGCGCCCAACGTTAATGCTAGACAAGCCAACCGTGAACTAACTTCGTGATCTTGTCTTTTAAAGATTTGAAATAGTTGATTTTTAATTTATGCATAATTAAGAAGTAAGAGTTTAATAAAAATGAGAGATCAAAATTTTTAAAGCAAGTGAGACAGGTAAAATAACCCAAAACCATCAAGTGTCTACTAGCATAAATCTCCAAGACCTCATGTCACAAGTATATGAGCTACTAGTAGAATATATAAAAGAGTACTACACTGCTGTCTGAAACGAAATAGACAGAAAATAAAGCAAAAAGAAGACTTCGGCTGCTGCAGAACGGGCTCGGAAGGCAGCTCACCACAAAGTATCGTAGTAGTCAAGGATGCGTGCCAGACTGATATCCAGATGCACCTGCCTCAGGTCCTACATATTTAGTGCAGAAGTGTAGCGTGAGTACATAAATAACATGTACCCAATAAGTATCTAGTCTAACCTCGAAGAAGTAGTGACGAGGGGTCGATTTCGACACTTACTATGGGCCAACAATAATATATATAAAAATTCTAATTAAACATTGGGTATATACATGATAATAGAACTCGAAAGCAAGAAATAAATAAACAATCCTTTCACCAATAGTAAGCACCAAATTAACCATATAACCTCTCAAGTCAGTAAAACAATATCAAACATAATAAGGCTCCCAGTATTAGTACGCACGAATTATGCCGAGGACGTACGACCCGATCCAAAATACATATAAATATATTGTGTGCAATGCCGAGGGTCGAACAACACGAATCATAGATGCATTTATTAACCTGCCGAGGAGAACGACTCGCTCCCATGAGAGCAGTGAAAATTTACCCCGCTCGCGGAATATACTTGTGATGCGGTTGAACATAGATTCCTCAAGTTATTATAATATTCCTCAATTCTTTCCAAAACAATAAATTCTACTAGAAATTTTTAAATTCTTGAAATCCCCAAATCTCAGCTCTATTCAAGGAAATTAGTAAGCATAATCAAATAACAGTGTCAACAAAATATAGTGTAAGCCTAAAACTACCCAGACATAAGCATAATTAGTGTCGCGCCCCATTTTTCTCGCAAAATTGGGCTTCTTCATGTGACCATTCTTTTTTATGACGTATTAAAAGAGGAGAGTCGCCACCTAACGGTATAAGGTGCGTTAGGGAACCTATTATGCAAATGACTCAGTTTGACTAGTCAACGCCACCAAAGATCGTGTAAGGGCTCAAGTTAACTCAAAGAGAAAGTGTTAAGCACTCCTCGAGGTCCACAATTATGGGTCCCGACTGAACTTAAGATTATGTGGATTATGATTAAGCTAGGTAATCAAATAAACAAAGGAGTTCAGAAGTCACAGAACTTTATTACAACATAATTGAGACAGATCTTAGTGCGAATATAGGGATACGACTATTTAGATCTAATAACGACATACAAAGAAGAGGAGGGTCCTAAGTTTTTTTAGCTTCAAGGATCACCCCGTGCAACATAAATAATACTTCGTAACTCCCTCAAGATGGGGTTTTGGACCTCTATTTGGATAGTTCTAGACCTTATCTAGGCTGCTCAGAAATGTCAAAACTAGGCGACATTCAAAACACACTAGACTTCACACATAGGCTGTCAAGGCTCAAGTTTGTCTCCACACTTAAGCAACAAATGCACGCAAACACATATGCCGATCAAGAATCTATAGAATCCTATAGACATGCTTTCTAGGCGATCAAATTATACAAGTGATTTCAGATACAAGATATAGCTTATAGATAGAATCATGCGTATATCATAAGCTAATTGTTGGGAGTTTTAAGTTACCAATCATATATGTGCGATGCCTAAGTGATTTACGCAGTTGGGTACAACAGAAACTCCTAGGGAAAAAGTCCCAGAATTATTCATACGACGTGCATGAAGCAGTGCTTGAATGGCCTGGCATTAACCAATTATAGCGAGCAATTATTTCCTATAGGCAGGATCTCTAACGCATAGTACTTCAGAGCTTGTTTTATTTATACTTAGTCCTATGAACAAGATTTCTAGTGAACAATGTGATACAATAGCGAATGAAATAATCAAAATCCCGTAGGCATGATTTCTAGTGAATAACTAAAGTGAATTAAAGGAAAATTCATTTTGTTCCTATAGGCAGGTTTCTAATGCGGTTGAAACCAGTCATGCAAATTGAAAGAGTGCTCACTTCCTATAGGTATGCTGTCTATAAACACGTAGCAGTAGACAAAGCATTTGAACTCATGCTTAATGGTAAACAGGCAGTGCGTGTGTGCTTCTCCTAATGTCATGATCTCTACAGTGCTCATGTAATTGAACAACACATATAGCGAACACATTATCAATTCCTATAGGCATGACATCTACCCATCGCATGTAAATATTAAAATCTACCCCATTCCCTTTTACTAACAACCACAATTATTTATACAAAGATTATTATAAGCCCAACAATGAGTAAAAATATTACATAACAGTGAACATGCCCACGGTAGGCCCAAATAAAATAACTAAATACCCAACCTTACTGGGCCTTCAACAAAGAGCTACGTTCAATACATGATCATGGGTCCATAGAAGAGCCCATACCCATTCAAATGAGCCACATCACCAAGTGTTGCACCACTTAGAACAACCACTTCGGCCTCCAAACGTCCCGAATCTAGCCACAAGAGGATAGTCGCCACCTAATGGTTTAAGGTGTGTTAGGGCACCTATTATGCAAATGACTCTGTTAGACTAGTCAACGCCACTAAAGATCGGGTAAGGGCTCAAGTTACCTCAAAGAGAAAGTGTTAGGCACTCCTCGAGGTCCATAATTGTGGGTCCCGACTGAACTTAAGATTATGTGGATTATGATTAAACTAGGTTATCAAATAAACAAAGGAGTTCAGAAGTCACAGAACTTTATTACAACATAATTGACACAGATCTTAGTGTGAATATAGGGATACAACTATTTAGATCTAATAACGACATACAAAGAAGAGGGGGGTCCTACGTTTTTTAGCTTAAAGGATCACCCCGTGCAACATAAATAATACTTCGTAACTCCCTCAAGATGGGGTGTTACTCATATTATTCAGCGGACACAGACTATCATCTCCTGCTACCCGATTACTATGTTAAAGTTGTTTACCTGAAAGCGTTCTAATTCGATTCTAGGTCGTACCCTATGCGTGCACTACCCGTCCCATACCTATGGTCCAGGAGGTTTTGGACCTCTATTTCGATAGTTCTAGACCTTATCTAGGTTTCTCAGAAATGTCAAAACTAGGCGACATACAAAACACACTAGACTTCACATATAGGCAGTCAAGGCTCAAGTTTGCCTCCACACTTAAGCAACAAATGCACGCAAACACATATGCCGATCAGGAATCTGCAGAATCCTATAGACATGCTTTCTAGGCGATCAAAGCATGCAAGTGATTTCAGATGCAGGATATAGCTTATAGACAGAATCATGCGTGTATCATAAGCTAATTGCTGGGATATATGCGATGCCTAAGTGATTTACGCAGTTGGGTACAATAGAATCTGCTAGGGAAAGAGTCCCAGAATTATTCATACGACGTGCATGAAGCAGTGCTTGAATGGCCTGGCATTAACCAATTATAGCGAGCAATTATTTCCTATAGGCAGGATCTCTAACGCATAGTACTTTAGAGCTTGTTTTATTTATACTTAGTTCTATGAACTAGATTTCTAGTGAACAATGTGATACAATAGCGAATGAAATGATCAAAATCCTGTAGGCATGATTTCTAGTGAATAACTGAAGTGAATTGAAGGAAAATTCATTTTGTTCCTAAAGGCAGGTTTCTAATGCGGTTGAAAGCAGTCATGCAAATTGAAAGAGTGCTCACTTCCTATAGGCATGTTGTCTATAAACACGTAGCAGTAGACATAGAATTTGAACTCATGTTTAATGGTAAACAGGCAATGCATGTGTGCTTCTCCTAATGTCATGATCTCTACAGTGCTCATGTAATTGAACAACACATATAGCGAACACATTATCAAGTCCTATAGGCATGACATCTACCCATCGCATGTAAATATTAAAATCTACCCCCATTCCCTTTTACTAATAACCCCAATTGTTTATACAAAGATTATTACATGCCCAACAATGAGTAAAAATATTACGTAACAGTGAACATGCCCACTGTAGGCCCAAATAAAATAACTAAATACCCATCCTTATTGGGCCTTCAACAAAGATTCACGTTTAATACACGATCATGGGTCCATAGAAGAGCCCATACCCATTCAAATGAGCCACATCACCAAGTGTTGCACCACCTAGAACAACTAATATAGACATGCAGTATATGACAGGGAAGTAGAGTATTAGGGATAGTTTTGGAGGTTGAAAGAATGATTAGGACCAAGCCCTAGTGTGTCAAAGTTCACAAAGGCCTCAATTGGACCTTGAGCAGTGCTCACACTAGGGAGGTCGACAATAGAACCTAGATAACCTTGGTTTTCAGCCGGCTAAGAATGAGAACTCTAAATAGCATGAGTAGCAAATAAGGAGAGTGGATAGTGATAGAGGGACAGAAATTAAGTACTACGCCAAGTTAAGCATACATAGCAACTAATCAAGCAGGCCAACAGGTTCAGCAAGACAGCAAAACACCACATAAATAGTCTCATATTGAAAGAAATTGGGGAAGAAATAGGTTTGCAAGATATACATTATCATTCATGACATTAAACCAATTGGGACCTAAGAGGTTCGGATTGAGCTAAGCATGCATCTTAGTATCATAAGGCAAACATGTTAATTCTCATCAGGAGGCAAGATTGCATTGAAACATGATAGGAAGCACACATTATGACAGTCCAAGCAATCACTGAATGAACAGGGGATTAAAACACATTATGTATGCAAGACAAGCATCATAGAGATTCAGTACATAGTGAAGAGTAAGCTCATGTTAAATAGCACATGTAGGTATTCTAGCATCGACACAATAGACTATTTACCTAAAGAAGGTCCAGATTGTGCTAAGTATAGGTCTTGATGTTATGAAACAGACACGTTAACTCTCATCAGGGAACAAGACAACATTTAGACATGATAGGGGAACACACATTGTGACAAGTTAAGTAATCACTGAAGGAACAAGGAATTAGTGAGACAAAGACATGTTGGGGGACATATTAGCAGGGAAGCAAGGTCATAGTTGATAGAAAAATCTTAACACAGATTAGAACACATTACATATGAAAGATAATCATTGCAAAGATTCATAATAGTGTGAAAATAAACTCATGTCAAATGGCAAACGTAGGCATTCAAACATTGACCAGTAGACTAATTAACTAGGGGAAGGTCTAAGTTATGCCAGGGATTCATCTTAATATCAAAACAGTTCAAACATGGTAGGGAAAACAAGTTGAGATAACTGTTCTATAATTGAAATCCATCATTAAAGGGGTATGAGATCAAGTGGGCATGATGAGTGACACAATAGCAGAGAAACAAGTCATAGTTAACAGAGAAGGTCTTAACACATGTTATTACAGATGTGAGGCATTCATTACAGAGATTCAGGACAAAGCAGGTAAGCATATTCATGAACATTCAGACACCAATACACTAGCTAAACGAGCTTAGGAGGGTTCAGATTATCCAAGTTAGACATAGACAATCTCAGAACTAGCAACATTATGAGGAGTTAAATGCTAGAGAGATTTAAAACCAGTGTAAGGCTAATAGAGTTGTGCATAAAAGTAGCCCAGAAACACATTAAGCCATAGGTTTCAGAAGTGAGAGTACATGCAAATCAGAGACACATAAAATGAAATTACAGAAGATCAAGCGACTTACCAGTTAAACTGATGACAACAAACAACAAAAATTCCACAAGAATCCAGAATCTTAATGCATCAAAGTTCCCAAGAGCTTCAGAATAAATCCGGGCAATGCTCGCACTAAGAGAAAGTTCGAATAACAGAATCTCAGTAGCCTTGGCTTTCAGCCGGCCAAAATGAAGTACAGAACAAGAGAATGAGGGAATCACAAAACAAAGCTCCAATTTTTAGTGAAAGTATATCGATTACAGTCTCTTCAAAGGGGGATGAGGGGGGGTTTTATATAGTGACAGAAATCGAATCAGTAAATAAGGAAAACTGTAAAATCAAACATAAATAAGTAAATATTAGCATGCAGAATCAATAAAAATTGGATTAGGAAAAAAATAGGTAAAACTTAATTGACAAAAATCAAAGATTAACCGAAAATATTGGCTAATCATACCCATATATATCCATGGTCATAATGTATATGGACTAAATACTGTCCAGATTCAAGCGATTGAAGTTGAATGACCGGATTATGAGAGATAGTACTTGCCATGTTTAGGCAAGTACTAGGTGATACCATAGTTTTGTAGAAAATAACGAGATAACATGCAAAAGGCAAGGAAATCATGGAGAGAATCCATGGTTGAGACGGATTTGAAGAGATTTGAGGGGCGACCAGGGTTTCTGTGGAGAGAGGAGAAGGTTCGAGAGGATTTGGGGGGGGGGGGGGGGGGCAGGCGAAAAATAGGTCTTTAGGGTGAGGGGTAATATAAAACGGGTAAGTTAATTATGGGTCGTTGATTATTTGAGATCAACGGTCAGGATCATAAGTGGAACGGGTCGAGTTATTTGAGACAGGTACCGACCGGGTTTGAGACTAAGGGTCATTTGGCTTTGGGCTGGGATGGACTGGGCTAAGGTTTGGGTAGTTTTGGGCCACTAATGTGGTCCAAAATTGGTTATAATGGGATATTATTTAAATACCCAAAATTTTATCAAAATGATTTATAAAAAATGCTTAATAAATAAATAAAAATATTTTTTATGCACTAAAATGCTTAAAATAATAACTTAGTATTATAAAAAAATATAAATATGCTATTTTGACATAACTAATATAAAATAAAGAGCAAAATAAAAAAAAATGTAACCAAGTCAGTAAGGGATATTGAAAGGATGTTTGCGATATTGAATAAATCTGCGTCTTAATATGGGGAACCTCGTTATGCCCGAGGTAGGCCTAAACGACACGTAGACTTGGAGGTTATTGATGCCAATAATTGTGTCATTTCATTAATGCGAAAATAAATCAGATCTATACTAAAACGACAATAATAAGAAAATTACTAATGGCATTTGCCTTATTACAATCGAAATCTAAAACTAGGCTAAAAAGTAGTAAAGAACATCATTTCCTAATCTATTTGGCCCCGGAGGGACCTTCTCCATGGTTGGCCTTCTTGGATCCATCAATCAAGTTCCCCAGGTCGCGCATGTCCAATAGTAGGTAAGCCCTTGCTAGATGCCCTCCCTCATTGCCTTCCATATTCTGACAATCCGAGAGCCTCTTCCTCATCTTCCCCTTGAGTTCCATTAACCCTTGCCCAAAATATTCCATTCTTTCTGTTGATTTAGTAGCAATTTCTTTCCATTCGCCGATAGCTTCCATATCCACTTTGTGTTTCTCCAAATGTCTAGCTTCAGACTCGAAAACCCTCTTGCGCAGCATCCTATACTTGACTTGTGCTTCAGCAGCGTCATCTATAACCCTATTTTCCAGATAAATCCCTGGCTTGACATCTCCCGCTATATCATCTACCAACCATGATGGGTAGAAGTATACATGGCCAGCATGGTACTTGTCTGGCTCGATAGTGTCTTTCTCTACAATGACCTTTTGATTCCACATATGTTGCGCCTCGAACTTAAAGTCTGCTTTATACTGGACCATGTTGGAAACCCGAGGTATAACCTGTTTTCTTCCCGCTTGCCTCATTACTCTTAGAGGAGCATAAGGATAGATTCCTCTTAACTCGATTAGCACTAAATGAGTGGTTTCTCTTGACCTGATGAACTCGCTGCTAGGGAACCATTCGAACATCTAATGTACCCTTTCGTTAGTCAAATTGCTGAAGAAACGCACCAGCTCACAGCATTTCTGGGTTGCGCAAACCTATCTGGGATAAATGTCATTCTTTTTGGATGGTGGTAGGCTATGTAGTCATTCAATGATCATCGCAGAAGTTCCTGACGATATTCACCTCTCTAGAAATGTTCTAATAACCAAACCTGTAGCAACATATTACAGCCCTCGAAATGCACATACCGCTGCTTGCATCGATCTAGAGCTCGATACATTCGGCCAAGATCATGGGGATGATAGTGTAAGTTTTTCCTTCAATTCCTTCCATTAGAGTCCTAGCGAACATGGCTAAACGAGTGTGGATCCTCCCTCTTTCATCGAAAATATCAGCAACCCCAAGAAACAGACAATGAACACAAAAACTCGGTGGTGTGTCCAGCCCAAAGAAGTAATGGCAAATTCATCACGGTGAAGGCGATATGACTTGTTATGCCCATAACGTTCATAAAGAGATTCAAATGGTATGTATGACTCCTTCATACAGAGTAATTCATCATTTTTCTTGAAACCCATAATTTTTAGAAAATCGCATAATAAACTCAGACTATCCCATGGTAGCCTAGCGATGCCTCCTATTTCCTCTAAGAGAGGGGTCATCTCTACATTACCAAAGCGAAAGACAACTCTTTTATCATCCCAAAACATAGTGGCGGCCTCAATCAATGCTGTTATTTGGCTGAATGTCCAATAATGAAGGTAAATTTTCGAGGACCCTTTTCACATGATTCTGGTCACTAGGTGAGAGGTTCTTTCACCAATCAAGCAACAAAGGTGGTATGTTTTGAACCATGCCGAACCTGGGAACTTCGTGTCTCATTTTCTGCAAAACATATAGAGTTAGCCCTTTCCCCCTTTGGGTCTGACTATTTACACATTAATAATCAATATATCGGCATGTTTTCTCCAAGTAATGCACATAACGTGATGGAGTCCGTTGAGATTATGGAAATCCCGTCGGACTTTGGACAAGGCTTATATTAATGTATTGCCATGTGGACAACGTTCTAATCCATACTAGGTTTGACATGATGCATGCACAGTTGATATTGGAGTGAGGTTTCTAGAAGGGTCTAGATCGGTACCCTCAAGTGGACAACTTGAGAGGGAAATGCACGGAACCTTCGACTGCACCGCTGATGGACTAGTTTTACCGCAAATAAGCCTTTCCAAATTAAAAGGGTAATTTTTGGAAGAGCGCAGACACTCATCAAGTGCCGCTATGGTATTAGTTGGGTACGAGTGGAATATGATGCGGAGCATGCTTTGTGCAAATATAATAACACATTGCCAAGTATTTGCATGATAAATATGTAAAAAGCGGTAAATATAGTATTAAGGTAAAACATAAAAGAGAGACAAATGAAGAAGTTAGTCCGTGGAATATATGCGAGAATATAATAAAGCAAACAATATAGTAGTTTTTAAACAAATGAAGAGCAGTTAGAGCAAATAAGGGCGAATAGGGAAAGGGGCGTGCATGTTGTAACAAATTTAAGGAAATAAAGTTGGAGAAGGGAAGGGACGTGCATGTTATAACGGGTTTAAACAAGTAAAGGCGAACGGGAAAGGGATGTGCATGTAATAGCAAAATTTAGCAAATAAATATGGAAAAGGAATGTGCGTTTTACAACAAAGAAAACTAATCCACATAAGCCAAGTTCATTATCTCAATAACCTAAGTGTCCCCAGCAGAGTCGCCATGCTATCGCGCTTCGCGAAATTGGGTTTCGACATGTGACCACTATTTTTTAGGAGGTATTAAAAGAGGAGAGTCGACACCTAACGGTTTAAGGTGTGTTAGGGCACCTATTATGCAAATGACTCTGTTTGACTAGTCAACGCCACCAAAGATCGGGTAAAGGCTCAAGTTACCTCAAAGAGAAGGTGTTAGGTACTCCTTGAGGTCTACAATTGTGAGTCCCAACTGAATTTAAGATTATGTGGATTATGATTAAGCTAGGCGATCAAATAAACAAAGGAGTACAGAAGTCACAGAACTTTATTACAACATAATTGACACACATCTTAGTGAGAATATAGGGATACGACTATTTAGATCTAATAACGACATACAAAGAAGAGGAGGGTCCTAAGTTTTTTTAGCTTAAAGGATCACCCCGTGCAACATAAATAATGCTTCGTAACTCCCTCAAGATGGGGTGTTACTCATATTATTCAGCGGACACAAACTATCATCTCCTGCTACTCGATTACTATGTTAAAGTTATTTACCTGAAAGCGTTCTAATTCGATTCTAGGTCGTACCCTATGCGTGCACTACCTGTCCCATACCTATGGTCCAGGAGGTTTTGGACCTCTATTTGGATAGTTCTAGACCTTATCTAGGCTGCTCAGAAATGTCAAAACTAGGCGACATACAAAACACACTAGACTTCACACATAGGCAGTCAAGGCTCAAGTTTGTCTCCACACTTAAGCAACAAATGCACGCAAACACATATGCCGATCAAGAATCTATAGAATCCTATAGACATGCTTTCTAGGCGATCAAATTATACAAGTGATTTCAGATACAAGATATAGCTTATAGATAGAATCATGCGTATATCATAAGCTAATTGTTGGGAGTTTTAAGTTACCAATCATATATGTGCGATGCCTAAGTGATTTACGCAGTTGGGTACAACAGAAACTCCTAGGGAAAAAGTCCCAGAATTATTCATACGACGTGCATGAAGCAGTGCTTGAATGGCCTGGCATTAACCAATTATAGCGAGCAATTATTTCCTATAGGCAGGATCTCTAACGCATAGTACTTTAGAGCTTGTTTTATTTATACTTAGTTCTATGAACAAGATTTCTAGTGAACAATGTGATACAATAGCGAATGAAATGATCAAAATCCTGTAGGCATGATTTCTAGTGAATAATTGAAGTGAATTGAAGGAAAATTCATTTTGTTCCTATAGGTAGGTTTCTAATGCGGTTGAAAGCAGTCATGCAAATTGAAAGAGTGCTCACTTCCTATAGGCATGATGTCTATAAACACGTAGCAATACACATAGCATTTGAACTAGTGTTTAATGGTAAATAGGCAGTACGTGTGTGCTTCTCCTAATGTCATGATCTCTACAGTGCTCATGTAATTGAACAACACACATAGCGAACACATTATCAAGTCCTATAGGCATGTCATCTACCCATCACATGTAAATATTAAAATCTACCCCTATTCCCTTTTACTAACAACCCCAATTGTTTATACAAAGATTATTATAGGCCCAACAATGAGTAAAACTATTACATAACAGTGAACATGCCCACGATATGCCCAAATAAAATAACTAAACACCCAGCCTTATTGGGCATTCAACGAAGAGCCAAGTTCAATACACGATCATGGGTCCATAGAAGAGCCCATACCTATTCAAATGAGCCACAACACCAAGTGTTGCACTACTTGGAACAACCAATATAGACATGCAGTACATGACAGGGAAATAGAGTATTATGGACAGTTTTGGAGATAAAAGAATGACTAGGACCAAGCCATAGTGTGTCAGAGTTCACAAGGGACTCAATTAGACCCCGAGCAGTGCTCACACTAGGGAGGTCGACAATAGAACCTAGATAGCCTTGGCTTTCAGCCGGCTAAGAATGAGAATTCAGAATAGTATGAATAGCAAATAAGGAGAGTGGATAGTGATAGAGGGACAAAAATTAAGTACTACACCAAGTTAAGCATACATAACAACTAATCAAGCAGGCCAGCAGGTTCAGCAAGACAGCAAAGCACCACATAGATAGTCTCATATTGAAATAAATTGGGGAAGAAATAGGTTTTCAAGATATACATTATCATTCGGATTGAGCTAAGCATGTATCTTAGTATCATAAGACAAACGTGTTATTTCTCTTTAGGAGGTAAGATTGCATTGAAACATAATATGGAGCACACATTATGACAGTCCAAGCAATCACTGAAGGAACAGGGGATTAAGACATACTGGGGGCATATTAGCAGGGAAGCAAGATCACAACTGAGGGAAAAGGTCTTATAACATTAAAACATATTATATATGCAAGACAAGCATCATAGAGATTCAGTACAGAGTGAAGAGTAAGCTCATGTTAAATAGCACATGTACGTATTCTAGCATCGACACAATAGACTATTTACCTAAAGAAGGTCCAGATTATGCTAAGTATAGGTCTTGATGTTATGAAACAAACATGTTAACTCTCATCAGGGAACACGGCAATATTTGGACATGATAGGAAACACACATTGTTACAAGTTAAGTAATCACTAAAGGAACAAGGAATTAAGTGAGCCAAATACATGTTGGGGGACATATTAGCAGGGAAGCAAGGACATAGTTGATAGAAAAATCTTAACACAGATTAGAACACATTACATATGCAAAATAATCATTGCAGAAATTCAGAATAGAGTGAATATAAACTCTTGTCAAATGGCAAATGTAGGCATTCAAACATTGACCAGCAGACTAATTAACTAGGGAAGGTCTAAGTTATGCGAGAGATTCATCTTAATATCAAACCAGTTCAAACATGGTAGGGAAAACAAGTTGATATAACTGTTCTATAATTGAAAGCCATCATTAAAGTGGTATGAAATCAAGTGAGCATGCTGAGTGACACAATAGCAGAGAAACAAGTCATAGTTAACAATGAAGGTCTTAACACAAGTTATTGCAGATGTGAGGCATTCATTACAGAGATTCAGGACAAAGCATGTAAGCATATTCATGAACATTCAGACACCAATACACTAGGTAAACGAGTTTAGGAAGATTCAGATTATCCAAGTTAGACATAGACAATCTCAGAACTAGCAGCATTATGAGGAGTTAAATGCTAGAGAGATTTAAAACGAGTGTAAGGCTAACAGAGTTGTGCATAAAAAGTAGTCCAAAAACACATTAAGCCATAGATTTCAGAAGCGAGAGTACATGCAAATCAGAGACACATAAAAAATGAAATTGCAGAAGATCAAGTGACTTACCAGTTAAACGGACGACAACAAAGAACAAAAATTCCACAAGAACCCAGAATCTCAATGCGTCAAAGTTCCCAAGAGCTTCAGAAGAACTCTGGGCAATGCTCGCACCAAGAGAAAGTTCGAATAACAGAATCTCAGTAGCCTTGGCTTTCTGTCGGCCAAAATGAAGTACAGAACAAGAGAATGAGGGAATCACAGAACAAAGTTCTAATTTTTAGTGAAAGTTTATCGATTCCAGTCTCTTCAAAGGGGGATGCGGAGGGGTTTATATAGTGACAAAAATCGAACTAGTAAACAAGGAAAACTGTAAAATCAAATAAAAATAAGGAAGTATTAGCATGTAGAATCAATAAAAATTAGATTATGAAAAAAGTAGGTAAACCCTAATTGATAGAAATCAAAGATTGACCGAAAATCTTGGCTAATCTGACCCATATAGCCATGGTCATGATGTATATGGACTAAATACTGTCCAGATTCAAGCGATTGAAGTTGAATGGCCGGATTCTGAGAGATAGTACTTTCCATGTTTAGGCAAGTACTAGGTGATACCATAGTTTTGTAGAAAATAATGAGATAACACACAAAAGGCAAGGAAATCATGGAGAGAATCCATGGTTGAGACGGATTTGGAGAGATTTGAGGGGGCGACTAGGGTTTCTGTGGAGAGAGGAGAAGGTTCGAGAGGATTTGGGGGCGGCAGACAGGCGAAAAATGGGTCTTTAGGGTTTAAGGTGAGGGGTAATATAAAACAGATAGTTTAATTATGGGACGTTGATCATTTGAGATCAACGGCCAGGATCACAAGGGGAACGAGACGGGTTATTTGAGATAGGTACCGACCGGATTTGAGACTAAGGGTCGTTTGGCTTTGGGCTGGGATGGACTGGGCTAAGGTTTGAGTAGTTTTGGGCCACGAATGTGGTCCAAAATTTGTTAGAATGAGCTATTATTTAAATACCCAAAATTTTATCAAAATAATTTATAAAAAATGCTTAATAAATAAATAAAAATATTATTTATGCACTAAAATGCTTAAAATAATAACTTAGTATTATAAAAAATATAAATATGCTATTTTGACATAACTAATATAAAATAATGAGCAATTGTGTATGAATATAGGTCATTATTGCAAAATTAGATAAATAGTTTAAAAATGCTAATATAATTATATGGAATGAAATAAAATATTTGAAACATATATTATAGGTGCAAAATAATAATTTTAGGTAACTAAGTCATCACAAAATAATTTAAAGGGATAATTACTAGATATTTATATAATTTAAATGCAAGAAAATTAATTTAAGAGCTCTAAAAATATGAAAAAGTATAGGAAAATATAGATTTGTAAACTAAATAATGATGCATAAAATGCTATTTTGAAGGCATGTATATATATTTTGAAAAATATGAGGGCAAAATTCGGTATCAACAATTTGTAGCTACGTACGGACTCTCGTCACCTCGTGCGTACGTAGCCCCCCACAAATAGAAGCACATATTAATTAAATTCACCTATGGGATTAATTCCCTCTTACAAGGTTAGAAAATAGACGTACCTCATCTCAAAGCTTACTTTTTGGTCCAAGATTGTGCTTAAACCCTCAATTCGATGCCAAACAACTTGATACTAGTCAAATGTTATATAAAATAGTCAATACATGCTCAAAAGCTCATATCCTAATTATTAAAGTGATTACCCAACCCCACTTGAAAAATTCCTAAAATTCACCTCCGGAAATTTTCGAAGGAAATTGTTACCCATAAATTCATGAACTCAAATATATGATTTTCACTAAATTCCATAACCATTTTCGTGGTAAAATCTCATTTTTATCAAAATGTAGGTTTTTCATCTAAACCCATATTTTTCACAAATTTACATATTAAAATCTACCCATAATCTATATATTAAACTCACATTAGGTAGAAATTACTTACCTTCAAAATCTAGGTGAAAAACCCTCTCCAAGAGCTCCAAAATAGCCCCCAAGAAGTGTAAGAAATGAGCAAAAATGCCGAAGTCTCATTTTTAAAATATGTTTCTACCTAGTGGTCCTTATACGCGATCGCGGCCAAGCTCTCGCGATCGCGAAAGCTAAACTGAGGACCCCAGGAAAAAGGCTCTACGTGAACGTGAGTGGATCCATGTGAACGCGGTGCACACGCGAACGCGAGACTCAACACACGAACGTGTAAGGCAACTAGGTTGCTGAGGCCCAGGCTACTACGCGAACGCGGCCTGCCCAATGCGAACGTGAAGGAAAAAAGGGTCCAGGCCTCTGCGAATGCAGCCCTGCATACGCGAAGGGAAAAATCCCCCAGTCCCCAAATCTTCATCGCGAACGCGAGGATCTTTCCGGGTTCGCGAAGAAGGAAACCAGAACAGAAAATTTAGTGTTTTCAACTTAACTCTGGGCGGTCTGAAATACACCCGAGAAACTCGTGACCCCGTCCAAATGTACCCACAAGTCTATAAATATAATATGGACCTGCTCGAACTCTCGAAATGCGTAAAATAACAACGAAACTAAGATTCGCACCCTAAAACTGAATTGAATCAAAATATAAACTTCAAGTTCTTCAATATAGTCCCAATGCGCCGAAGCGTACTTAACCTACTTGGAATGATGCCAAATTTTGCTTGCAAGTCTTAAATGACATTAGGAACTATTCTCGGTCTCGTTATCCCAATTGGACCTCAATAACACCAAAACCTACTCTAAACCAAATTTAAAAAACTTTAAAACTTTCAAATAGTCAACTTTTACTATTAGACGCCGAAATGCTCCCAAGTCATCCAAAACCTCCGATCCGAACATACGCCCAAGTTTGAAATCATCATACAAACCTATTGGAACCGTCAAATCCCGATTCCGAGGTCGTTTACTCAAAATATTGACCGAAGTCAAACTTAGCCTTTTAAAACAAAACCATGGAAATAGGTGTTACGATTTCACCCCGAACTTTTTCAAATCCCTAACTAACTATCCCCGCAAGTCATAAAATAGATAAAGAACATACGGGGAGACTTATTTAGGGGAACGGGGTTCTAAAAAGTAAAACGGCTGGTCGGGTTGTTACATTCTCCACCTCTTAAACAAATGTTCGTCCTCGAACGCATCTTGGATCATACCTGGAGTGCTGAATAAGTGTGGATATATGATCCACATGTCCTCCTTCGACTCCCAAGTCGCCTCATCGACTGGTTGGCCCCTCCACTGAACCTTTACCGCAGAAATCCTCTTGGACTTCAACTGGCGAACCTGCCTATCAACAATGGCAACTGGCTCCTCCCTATAACCCAGGCTCACATCTAACTGAATCGTGCTGAAGTCTAACACATGTGATCTGTTGGAATGATACCTCTGGATCATAGACACGTGGAAAATCGGATGAACTCCTGATAGACTGGGAAGCAAAGCAAGCTCATAAGCAACCTCCCCAACTCGTCTCAATACTTCGAATGGACCTATAAACCTTAGGCTCAACTTGCCCTTCTTCTCGAACCTCATGATCCCCTTCATTGGCAAGACTTTCAAGAGAACATTCTCGTCCACCATGAATGATAAATCACGCGCCTTCTGATCCGCATAACTCTTCTGTCTGGACTGTGCTGTGCGAAGTCGCTCCTGAATCAACTTTACCTTTTTCAAGGCATTATTCATCAAATCAATATCATATAGCTTAGCCTCGCCAGGCTCGAACCAACCGATGGGGGAACGACATCGTCGACCATATAAAGCCTCAAATGGATCCATCTCGATGCTGGACTGATAACTGTTGTTATAAGCAAACTCGACCAAAGGCAAGAATTGATCCCACTGTCATCCAAAGTCAATCACACATGCCTGAGCATGTCCTCCAAGATCTAAATTGTCTGCTCTGACTGACCCATCGGTATGCGGATGAAATGTTATGCTGAGCTCTACCCGGGTCCCCAGATCACTCTATACTGCCCTCCAGAAATGCGAAGTGAACGAAGGGCCTCTATCTGATATGATGGAAACATGCACAATGTGCAATCGAACTATCTCCTACATATAAATCTAGGCCAACCTTTCTGAAGTATACGTGGTCATCACCGGAATGAAGTGTGTCGACTTAGTCAACCTGTCGACAATGACCCAAACTGGATCAAACTTCCACAAGGTCTGCGGCAATCCAACTACGAAGTCCATAGTAATGCGCTCCCATTTACACTCAAGTATAGTCATCTGCTGGAGTAGGCCACCCGTCCTCTGGTGCCCATACTTAACCTGCTAGCAATTTATACACCTTACAACATACTCAACTATGTCCTTCTCCATCAGTCGCCACTAAAAATGCTGCCTCAAGTCGCGATACATCTTCGTAGCACCTGGATAAATAGAATACCGTGAACTGTGTGCCTCCTCTAGAACCCTCTCCCTCAAGCCATCGACATTAGGAACACATAGACGACCCTGGAGTTGCAGAACACTATCATTACCGATAGTAACCTCCTTGGCACCACCCTGTAGCACCGTTTCTATGAGAACCAACAAGTGCGGATCATCAAATTCTCGAGCCTTGTTCTGCTCCAATAGTGAAGACTGGGCAACAACGCACGCAAGAACTCGGTTGGGCTCTGAAATATCCAACCTCACAAGTATGTTAGCCAAGGACTGAATTTCCAAAGCTAGTGGCCTCTCCTCTATTGAAATAAATGCCAAGCTATATATACTCTCCTCCTTCCCTGCTCAAGGCATCCGCAACAACATTTCCCTTGCCCGGATGATTGAATGGTAATGTCATAATCCTTTAGTAAGTCAAGCCACATGTGTTGCCTCAAATTGAGATCCCTCTACTTGAACAAATGCTACAAGTTGCGATGATCGGTGTAAACCTCACAGGACACCCCATAAAGATAATGCCTCCAAATCGTAGGAGCATGAACGATAGCGGCCAACTCCAAATCGTGTACATGATAATTCTTCTCATGGGGCTTCAGCTGACGTGAAGCATATGCAATAACTCGTCCCCCATGCATCAATACACAACCCAAACCAGCGCGGGAAGTGTCGCAATACACAGTATACATCCCCGAACCGAAAGGCAAAACTAGAACTGGTGTTGTAGTCAAAGTTTTCTTGAGCTTCTGGAAGCTCGCCTCACAATCATCGGGCCAACGGAATGGAGCACCCTTTTGGGTCAATCTGGTCAAAGGTGCTGCAATAGATGAGAAGCCCTCCACAAATCGGTGATAATAACCTGCTAACCCCAAGAAGCTCCTCATCTCAGTCGCCGTAGTCGGACGAGGCCAACTCTGAACTGCCTCAATCTTCTTGGGATCCAACTTAATACCCTCGCCCGATACAACATGCCCCAAGAATGCTACAAAATCTAGCCAAAACTCACACTTGGAGAACTTAACATATAACTTCTGTTCCTGCAAGGTCTGAGGCACCACACTCAAATGTTGCTCGTGCTCCTCCATGCTGCGCGAGTAGACCAAAATGTCATCAATGAAGACAATGATGAACAAATCAATATATGGCATGAACACCATGTTCATCAAATCCAGAAACGTCGTTGAAGCGTTAGTCAGACTAAAGGACATCACTAGAAATTCATAATGGCCATATCTAGTCCGAAAAGCAGTCTTCGGATCATCCGAATCCCGAATCTTCAACTGATGGTACCCCGATCTCAAGTCGATCTTAGAGAACACTGTATCACCCTGTAACTGGTCAAACAAATCATCAATCCGCGATAATGAGTACTTGTTCTTAATGGTAACTTTGTTCAACTGGAGGTAATCAATGCACATCTGCATAATTCCATCTTTCTTCTTCACGAATAATACTGGTGCACCCCAAGGTGATACACTCGGCATGACGAACCCCTTTGCTAACAACTCCTCAAGTTGTTCCTTCAACTCCTTCAACTATTTCGGAACCATATGGTACGGTGGGATAGATATAGGTTGGGTACCTGAAGCCAAATCAATGCAGAAATCGATTTCACGATCTGGTGGCATCTTGGAAGATCAGAAGGAAACACATCGTAGAACTCCCGGACTACAGGTACTGGATCAATCACCGGAGTCTTTGCGATAGTATCTCGTAAGCTAGATAAGCCAAATAACCCTTCTCGACTATGTGTTGAGCCTTCATAAAAGATATGATCCGACTAGGTGTGCTGACAGACGAACCCTTCCACAACAACCTAGGTAACTCTAATATCGCCAAGGTAACAATATTGGTATGACAATCAAGGATGGCGTGATATAGAGATAACCAGTCCATGCCCAGGATAACATCAAAGTCGGTCATATTGAGCAAAAGAAGATCTGCTCTAGTCTCATAACCATAGAATGAAACAATGCAGGACCGACAGACCCGATCCACAACAACAGAATCGCCCACCGGAGTGGGCACAAAAACATGATTGCCCAAGGACTCACGAGGAACATCCAGGAAGTGAGCAAACAGAGATGACACATATGAATAGGTGGACCCTGGATCAAATAATACCGAAGCATCCCTACCACAGACATAAATAATACTTGTGATCACGGCATCTGAGGACACTGCGTATGGTCTGGCCGAGAAAGCATAGAATCTAGCTGGAGCGCCACTTGCCTGACCTCCACCTCTAGGACGACCCCTACCCACCTACCCTCCGCCTCTGGGCGGCCTGGTGCTGAAATCATGGGCTGTTGACCCTGCTGCACTGCCTTACCCCGAAGTCTGGGACAAAATCTCTTCATGGGGCCAGGATCTCCGCACTCGTAACAACCCCTCAGAGCGGTGGAATGCTTCCCTGAGGTCTGACCTTGATGGCCCGAATACCCACTGGAAGAACCATGAACAGTTGGTGAGCGGTAGGAACTCTCTAGCATGGTGCTGAAATAGGGTCGAACTGGAGTACCCCGAAGAAGCGACGCTAGATATGTAGGTCTAGTCGACTGACCTCTGCCCCCAGATGGAGCACCACTGAATCCTCCCGAATGACGGAACTGCTTGTCCCGCGACATCTGCTCTTGGTCCCGCTGATGATAACCCCCAATCCTCCGAACTATCTCCATAACCAGCTGGTAAGAGGTCCCCATCTTAACCTCTCGGGCCATAGTGGCCCAAATACCGGAGTGCAACCCCGCAATGAACCTCCGTACTCTCTCTATCTCAGTAGGAAGTATCATAAGTACATGGCGAGATAATTTAGAGAATCTCGCCTCATAAATCGATCACTGACATCTGGTCCTGCTGGAACTGCTCAAACTAAAACCGCAACTCTTCCCTCTGAGAGGGTGGAATATACATATCCAAGAAAAAGTATGTAAATTGATCCCAAGTCATGGGAGGAGAACCTTCCGGTCTGCCGAGAAGATGTGTCTGCCACCACCTGCGGGCCCTGCCCTATAGCTAGAAAGTAGTGAAATCCACCCCGTGGAACTCTAATATCCTTATGTTGTGCAGTATGTCCCTGCACCAATCAATGAAGTCCTGGGGATACTCGTGTTGCTCACACCAGAAAACAAGAGGGTGTAGCCTAGTCCATATGTCTAATAGCTTCTGCGACTCACCGACCGCAGCTGGTCTGGCCTCAGGTACGACTGCTGCCACTGGCTGGGCTTCGCCTACGGGTAGTATACCCGGGGTCTGATATAGAGCAGTTGCATGCCCAGGAGCCTGAGAAGTAGGGGTATGTGCTCCCCCTCCCACCTGAGATGTGGTTGGGTCTGCTGGAAATAAACTAGCCTGGGTCATAGTATCCATGAACTGTAGCATACGACCCATAACCTCCTAGAAGCTTGGTGCTGACATGAAATCTACCGGGGCTGGCTCTGCTACAGGCACCTCGCCCTACTCCTCAATGGTGGGATCCTCTACTGGATCCGCTGGTGATATAGTTGGGGCCACTCTGGGATGTCCTCGTCCCCTACCTCGGACCGGTGCCCTCCCCCGGCCCCTGCCTCGGCCTCTAGCAACAAGGGGAGTGGCTCCTCCCGGGTCTGGAACATATGTCGTGCGCGTTCTCACTATCTGTGAGATAATAAGAGAAAGACACATAGTATAACATTAATTGCACGATAGGAGATGAAGAAATAGTAGTTTCCTAACACCTTATAGCCTCTCGAAGATAAATACAGACGTCTTCGCACCGATCCACAAGACTCTATTAGGCATGCTCATAACTTGTGAGACCTACGTGAACCTAGTACTCTGATACCATGTTGTCACGACCCAATTTCTCCTATAGTCTGTGATGGAGCCCAACGTTACCGCTAGGCAAGCCAACCGTGAACTAACTCCGTGATTTTGTCTTTTAAAGACTTGAAATAGTTGATTTTTAATTTATGCATAATTAAGAAGTAAGAGTTTAATAAAAATGAAAGATCAAAATTTTTAAAGCATGTGAGACAGGTAAAATAATCCAAAACCATCAAGTGTCTACTAGCATAAATCTCCAAGACCTGGTGTCACAAGTGTATGAGCTACTAGTAGAATATACAAAAGAGTACTACATTGCTGTCTGAAATGAAATAGACAGAAAATAAAGCACAAAGAAGACTTTGGCTGCTGTAGAACGGGCTCGGAAGACAGCTCACCGCAAAGTCTCATAGCCAGAGGCGGATCTAGAATTTCAACTCTATGGGTTCAACTTTAAATTTTTTTAGCATTGAACCCATTATATTTTTAAAGTTATGGGTTCATATCTACTACGTTTGTAATTTTAATAAATTTTTACATATAATATTTTACACTGTATCGAAAATTATGAGTTCGATTGAATCCGTCTAGTATACTCTACATCCACCTCTACTCGTAGCAGTCAAGGATGCGTGCCAGACTGATATCCAGATGCACCTGCCTCAGGTCCTGCACATTTAGTGCAGAAGTGTAGCGTGAGTACATAAATAACATGTACCCAGTAAGTATCTAGTCTAACCTCGAAGAAGTAGTGACGAGGGGTCGACTTCGACACTTACTATGGACCAACAATAAAATATATAAAATTTCTAATTAAACATGGGGTATATACATGACAATATAACTCAGAAGCAAGAAATAAATAAACAATCCTTTCACCGATAGTAAATACCAAATCAATTTCCCTCATTTAACCATATAACCTCTCAAGTTAATGAAACAATATCAAACATAATGGGGCTCCCAGTATTAGTACGCACGAATTATGCTGAGGAGGTACGGCCCGATCCAAAATACATATAATATACTATGTGCACTGTCGAGAGTAGAACGACACGAACCATAGATGCATCTATTAATCTGCCGAGGCGAACGACCCACTCCCATGAGAGTAATGGAAATTTACCCCGCTCGCGGAATATACTTGCGATGCGGTTGAACATAGATTCCTCAGGTTATTATAATATCCCTCAATTCTTTCCAAAAAAAGAAATTCAACCAGAAACTTTTAAATTCTTGAAATCCCCAAATCTCAGCTCTATTCAAGGCAATTAGTAAGCATAATCAAATAACAATATCAACAAAACATGGTGTAAGTCTAAAACTACTCGGACATAAGCATAATTAGTAGCTACGTACGGACTCTCTTCACCTCGTGCGTACGTAACCCCTCACAAATAGAAGCACATATTAATTAAATTCACTCGTAGGGTTAATTCTCTCTTACAAGGTTGGAAAAGATACGTACCCCATCTCAAATCTTACTTTCTGGTCCAAGATTGTGCTTAAACCCTCAATTCGGTGCCAAACAACTTGAAACTAGTCAAATATTATATAAAATAGGCAATACATGCTCAAAAGTTCATATACTAATTATTAAAGTGATTATCCAACCCCACTTGAAAAATTTCTAAAATTCACCTCGGGCCTACGTGCCCGGATTCCGGAAATTTCAAAGAAAATTGTCACCCATAACCTTACGAACTCAACTACATGATTTTCACTAAATTTCATAACCATTTTCGTGGTAAAATCTCATTTTTATCAAAACCTAAGTTTTTCATCTAAACCTATGCCACAAATTTACATATTAAAATCTACCCATAATCTATGTATTAAACTCACATTAGGTAGAAATTACTTATGTCACGACCCAAACTAACCCTGTCGTGATGACGCCTATCGTGGAACTAGGAAAGCCGACTCATTTCCCAAAACAAAATGATATTTTTTTTCAAAGATAATCTCAAGGCTATTTAACATAAAAACCTTCGTAAAGGAGTTCAAATCAAAACAAAAGTGAGGAAAAGAAAAGCCCGACATCGGGGTGTCACTAGTCATGAGCATCTACTACAATTTGTCTGACAATATCGAGAATAACATAGTCTGAAAAATAGCTAAATATAACTAAAAGAAGATAAGAGGGAGAAGAACAGTGCTGCGATCGCCAGACAGCTACCTTGCTATCCCCAAGAAAACCTGCAACCGGAATAGTCAACAGCCGCTACCATGTCTAGTTACACCTGGATCTGCACACAAGGCGCATGGAGTAACGTGAGTACGCCAACTCAGTAAATAACAATAGTAAATAAAGACTGAGCAGTGGTGACGGGCAATAAAGCATATAAAGTCCACATCATGAAATCTCAGTAAAACACAACATGCTTTTAAAATCAGTGTTTGAATCAAATCATCTCGTTTAAACCCAGTTTCAGTACAAAAATCATTTGAAGATATTTTTCAATAGTTTTCAAACAGAGGCTCAATGCAAAGGTGAGCAAAAATAATGAAATCATAATCAGCCCCTCGGGCAAAACATCACTCATATACAACCCCTCGGGCAAACCTTACAGTCACTCGTGAAAAGCCCCTCGGGCATACCTCACCATCACTCATAAACAGCCCCTTGGGCATACTTCACCATCACTCATGCCTCCCAGTCACTCAGCATTCGGAGGGGCTCTTTCATCCCAAGCGCTATATCAAGCCAAATCATGGCATAAATCAATCAGGCCCCTGGGCTATATCAAACATGTTGCAGCGTGCATTCCGATCCCATAAATATTCTCACAAATTAGGCCCTCGGCCTCACTCAGTCACAAACCTCTCAAGCCATTTGGGCTCTCAGTAAAAACAGGGTACTCAGCCCAAAACAATATTTATATGCATCAAAACAGAGTAATAAAACTTAGTTATGCAGTAAACAGGTATAACCATGACTGAGTATAAATTTTTAATCAAAAATAGTATGAGGATAGTAAGAAAAAGGCCCCAAAGGGTCCAAAAAATACTGGCACAAGGCCCAAACATGGCATTCCGCCCAATTTACAAAGACTCATTTCTAAAACTCATAAGTATCATATAGTTTCAACAAAATATGCAACTTTACAGTTGCTACGGTACGGACCAAGTCACAATCCCCAACGATGCACGCCCATACGCTCGTCACCTAGCATGTGCGTCACCTCAAAATAGTAAAGTGATACAAAAAATCCGGGGTTTCATACTCTCATGACTAGATTTATAATCGTTACTTACCTCAAACCGGTCAAATCTCTACCCCGCGATCCTCTTGCCTCTCGACTCGGCCTTCAAATGCTCAGAATCTATTCACAATCAGTACAATACCATCAATATACACTAATGGAATAAATTTCACAAGAAAAACTATAAAATTAGCCCAAAACCCAAAATTGGCTCAAACTCGCCCCACCGGGCCCACGTCTGGAAATCTGAAAAAATTTACAAAACTAGAAAGCCCATTCACTCACGAGTCTATACATACGAAATTTATCAAAATCCGACATCATTTGGTCCTTCAAATCCTTAAATTACTCTTCAAAATCTCAAGCCCTAACCCCTCATTTTCACCCCTAATTTCCACTAATTACATGATTAAACAATGGGAAATCACCATATATAGGAGTATTAGAGCCCAAACAACTTACCAAAATCACTCCAAAAGCTTCAAAAACCGACTTGAAAATAGTGGAAATGAACCAAAATTCGCGAAGTGTTCTATTTATGGTTTCTACCCAGGTCTTCGCACATGCGGCCTATTTTCCGCGCCTGCGGTCAAGGCGCTGCACCTGCGAGCTCCACTTAATTTCCCAGCTTCCGCACCTGAGCCTCATGCCTCGCACGTGCGGCCAATCCTTCGCGCATGCGCTCCAGCCTTGGCCTCCCACTTTCCGCATCTGCGCTGCAAATCTCGCGCCTGCGGAAGCGCACCTGCGCGCCCACACTTCGCTTCTGCGGAAACTGACCAACATCCTCTTTTCCACATCTGCGCACCTTCCCTCTACGCCTGTGACCTCGCACCTGCGGCCTCCCATCCGCAGGTGCAGAAAAACACCAGAAGTTAAAAAACCAATAGAAACAACAACTCACAACACCAAAATCAACCCGTTAACCATCCGAAACACACCCGAGGCCCTCGGGACCTCAACTAAAAATACCAACAAGTCATATATCAATATACAAACTTAGTCGAACCTTAGAATTACTCAAAACAACATCAAATTACCAAATTACCCTCGCATTCAAACCTAAGAACTTTTAAAACTTTCAAATTCGACAACTGATACTGAAACCAACCAAACTACGTCTGAATGACCTCAAATTGTGCACACACGTCACAAATGACACTACGAACCCACTCCAACTTCCGAAATTTCATTCCGACCCCGATATCAAATTTTTCATTGCCGACCAAAATGACCAAATTTCCAAATTTCGCCAATTCAAGCCTAATTTTACCGCGGACCTCTAAATCACAATCCGGACGCACTCTTAAGTTCAAAATCACCTAACGGAGCTAACAGAATCATAAAAAATTCAAATCCGAGATCGTTTACACATAAGTCAATATCCGGTTGACTTTTCCAAGTTAAGCTTCAACTTTAGAGACTAAGTGTCTCATTCCACTCCGAAACCACTCCGGACCCAAACCAACCAACCTGATACAACACAATACAGCTAAATAACACATAAAGAAGCAAAAATAAGGGAAACATGGCTATAACTCTCGAAGTGATCGGCCGGGTCGTTACAACTTACCTTCAAAAGCTAGGTAAAAACCCCTCTCCAAGAGCTCCAAAATCGCCCCAAGAAGTGTAAGAAATGAGCAAAAATGCCTAAGTCCTGTTTTTAAATGATGTTTCTGCCCAGTGGTCCTTATACGCGATCACGGCCAAGCTTTCGTGATCACGAAAGCTAAACTGAGGACCTCAGGAAAATGGCTCTATGCGAACGCGAGATGATCCATGCGAACGCGGTGCACACACGAGCGTGGGGCCAGGCTACTACGCGAACATGGCATGCCCAATGCGAACGCGAAGGCCAAAAGGTCCAGGCCACCGCGAACGCGGCCCTGCATACGCGAACGCGAAGGGCAAATGCCCCTAGTCCCTAAATCTTCATCGCGAACGCGAGGGTCTTTCCACGTTCGCGAAGAAGGAAACCAGAACAGAAAATTTGGTGTTTTCAACTTAACTCCGGACGGTCCGAAACACACTCGAGCAACTCGGGACCCCGTCCAAATATACCCACAAGTCCATAAATATAATACGGACCTGCTCGAACTCTCAAAACATATAAAACAACAATGAAACTAAGAATCGCACCCTAAATCCGAATTGAATCAAAGTATGAACTTCAAGTTCTTCAATTTACTCCCAATGCGCCGAAACGTACTTAAACTACTCGGAATGACGTCAAACTTTGCGTGCAAGTCTTAAATGACATTCCGTAACTATTCCTGATCTCAAAATCCGAATTGGATATCGATAACACCAAAACCTACTCCAAACTAAATTTAAAGAACTTTAAAACCTTCAAAGAGCCAACTTTCACTATTAGACTCCTAAATGCTCTCAGATCATCCAAAAACCAATCCGAACATGCGCCCAAGTCCGAAATCATCATATGAACCTATAGGAGTCGTCAAATCTCGATTCTGAGATCGTTTACTCAAAATGTTGACAGAGGTCAAGCTTAGCCTTTTAAAGCCAAACCATGGAACCAAGTATTCCGATTTCAACCTGAACTCTTCCAAATCCCGAACTAATCATGCCCGCAAGTCATAAAATAATAAAAGCACATACGAGGAGCCTTATTTAGGGGAACGAGGTTCTAAAAAATAAAACGACCGGTCGAATCGTTACAAAAGCAAAAGTAATATTTTTTATATAAATATTATTTAATGAGTAATGACAATGTAAAAAACTAAGAGTGGCGTCTACATGTCAATTTCCCATTAATTAACTATTTCAGACTCATCTTTGGCCTAGTCCAACCCCAAACAACTTATTTCTAGCCTATCCCAATAAGATGCACTAAAACCAAGCATTTCCAAAAGATAGCCCCCTTTTCAATTCATTAATTCATCTTCCTTATTTATTTTTTCTTTTCTCCCTTTTTCTATTTTTTAATTTATTTCCTTCATTCTTCTATCAATTCATTAATTCATCTTCCTTATTTATTTTTTCTTTTCTCCCTTTTCTATTTTTAATTTATTTCCTTCATTCTTCTATCGATTTCTTACCAAATTTCATAGCAAAATCTACTCTCTAACTACAAAAAATCAGAACCTTTTCTTTCTCTTCCTATTTTCCGTTTCAAGAATGTATTTGTAAAGAAATAACAAAAAATCAATCTGATTTTCAAGATCAATTCCTTTCCTTTTATTCAATCTCTGAATTTGATTGTTTAGACTTTTGATACCATAATTTTCAAACAGTCTTTTCTTTTCTAGTTTAGAATCCTAGGAGGACCAATTTTTAGCTATAAATAACGCAGTTAAACTACTTCTTTTTATACACATATATATTATACACCTACGTTTATCTACCGATTACGCTTTTGCTCTATGACATCACATAAGTAAAATTGTATAACTTAAGGATATTGGTGTATCGATGCAAGACATGTAGTCCATATCACATCAAACCAAGGTCTACGAGGACCAAAAAGGTCCATCACGACAACTCATTGGTTTGATGTGAAAATCTGATGACAAGTGTTGCAACGGTAAATTAATATTCTTGACTTACACAATTTTGCTCATTGATAAATACATTTTCTTGGCGCAAAAGAGTTAATTTTTCATGATTTGGTGAGAAACTAAAAAAATATATCTTAATTTGAAGGATAAGAATACGCGCTAAAAAAAGTGTGTTTGCATATACCCAAAGATAAGCAAGATACACAATTAGATGTATAATGTATTAATTATATTTAGGGATTAATATTTTTTTTTCTTTCAAAGTACAATGTATATCTTACTGTTTTAAAGTTCTTTCTATATCGTAAACCAGACAAGGTGAAAGAAGGGATTAACAAAGATCTCATAAAAAGGATAAATTGCACAATAAGTACCAAAAATCAAACTATTACCCATCAACACTTTCACATAAAAATTTCCTCACTAAACTTAAATATTGGTTGTAGCTCATTATGTTATGTAGTCCCATTTATGTCTAAAATGGTTTCCTGATTTAAGAAATAAATAAAAAACACACATAAGAGAAAAAAAATTCATTTTCTTTTCAGAACTTGAAAAGAACATATAGAGTAATTATTTTGCCTTTCTATTCTCTAATTACCCCTATAAAGATTGTGGCATCTAAATAATTTTTTGTTGTCTTAGAATTGGTGTAAAACCAAAAGTTTGGGGATTATATTAACTTATATAAAAGTTAAAGGAGCTATAGTGTCTTTTGACTTTAAGTAATGGGGTGGTAATGACACATTTCACATTTCAGGCGCATAGTAAAGCAATCAAAACTACAAATATAAACTAACGTGCGCACAGTGCGTAAATAAACCTCCTCGGCGCCAACTATTTAACTTATCGACAACACAATTGTATTCACAGTAGTCAGGAACCTGAATTTATTTCATTTCTCAATTGGGGGTTTTTCAATAGCCATGAATTCATCAATCTTGTTAGTTAAAATCTCAAAATATCAAAAATAGCATAAATTCTTGGCCAATTCTTCGAACCCCAAATAATGTCAATCATACCCCAGAATTCATTTTATTTCAAGAACCCAAAATTTTCAACCTCATTACACTTGAAACCTTTGAAATCTCCTCTATATTTCCCTACAGAAAAAACCAATTTGCTAAAAATTGAATCTTTGCAATGCCATCAATGGAAAATCAAGGCCTTTGAGTCAGTGGGAACTGTCAAGGCTCAATCTGTAGCTAAATTTGAGTTCAAGAACCCAATATTTTCAACCCCGTTAGACTTTAAACCTTTAAAAAACCGTTTATGTTTCCCGACACAAAAACTCCATTTGCTAACCATTGAATCTTTACAGTGTCATCAATGGAAAGTTAAGGCCTTTGAGTCGGAGGGAGCTGTAAAGGAACAATCTTTAGCTGAATTTGAGTTCAATATTGATGCTTTTCTTTCGATTCTTGAGTTTTTGTGTTTGTTTTCTTCAGCTGTGGTGTCTATTGGTTATGCTGTGAATTCTTGGTTTTTGGGGTCACAGAAGTGGTTAGGGAATAGGGTATTAGCGGCACAGTGTGTTGTGTTGGTGGGTGGAGTGGTCATTGGTTCTGTAATTAGGAGAAGGCAATGGAGTAGGATTTGTATGGTTGAATTTTCCAGGTCAGGGAGTGGTTCTAGAGGGGTTAATTTGGTGGAGAGGATTGAAAAGTTAGAGGAAGATTTGAGGAGCTCAACGACGCTTATTCGGGTTCTATCGAGGCAGCTTGAGAAGCTGGGAATTCGATTTCGGATTACAAGAAAGACTCTCAAAGATCCGGTTACTGAGGTAACAATGTTATTTTAAGCATATGCGATGAATAATGTAGAGGTCACATGGATCTAGAGCAAGCTTTAGTTTATCTGTTAATCAGTAAACATTTTAATCTTATGAATGTAGTTAGTGTTATCCTATAAATAGAGGATGCATGCTGGTTCTCAGATGTATAAGCATTGTATTTGTGCTAGAAAGTTCTTATTCAAATGATTAGTAGATGATTGGATCATTGCCAATGATTCAGATAACATCATTTTGAACTATGTCCATGTATTCCTACTTGATGTTGATAACTGAAGTTTCAGAAGTTAGGCGTTGTCACTAGCTTTTGGTCTTCAATGTTGCTGCATTCTTGAGGAATATATTGAGTGCAGCATGTAAGTTGGAGTTTGGGTGGTGGAGAAGTGCAAAGTAGTTTGTGGATACTTGGTTTTAAAAGTGGATGCTTTGGTTGCATTCATAAATGTTGAAATGACTAATATAGGGATTTATAGAGAAATGAATCAGAAACCATACTAGTAGCTTGGAGATTAGTTGCAAATTTTTTTTTTCCCCGGACAATAACCCTACACGGAAGATTAAGATGAACTGTATTTCTTTTTAGTTTTTGGTCTAAATTAGAATATATTGATGATCCGGATGCAATCATAGATGTTTTAGGCTCCTTATAAGAAGGACAAGGAGTTATTGTTTTTGGTTTTTGTTTCTATCTTCTCATGATGCAAATTTTGGCTTCCAGTACAAACTCTGTGCTGATGATTTGATTAATATATTGGATATGTTGCTTTCTCAAAAAAAAAAAAAATTAAAAAATTCTGGAAGTAGGGAGTTGAGAAAGAGAAAACTATGGTCGCAATATTTGTATCTATTAGAATCGATAAAATATGATGTAGTTGACCTCTTACTTAGAATATTTTTTGCTCTAATCTTGAATGATATCATAACCTTATCAAGAAGATGTATGTCTGTTTTTTTCTTATGGAACTTGTAAACCATTGGCATGTCTGTTTTTTTGTTTATGGGACCTACTTGTAAATCATCAAATTATTAGGTGAAACGACCATTTATATTAGTATGGCTCACTTATACAAATTAGGGCCAACAACCACCTGAAGACTAAAGCGGACTTGGGAAGCTTAAATCTGAGAAAATAACTGACACAGTGACTTGGAATATGCTATAGTTGTAAATCCTTAGTGAGGATTCTGCATGTTTTGTTTCGGTAAGAGTTGCCTCATTTAAATTTTGAGTGGAATGGATACAGAGGATTCAACGGTGTTTTTGAGAGCGAGAAGCGCAAAAAAGCAACAGGGGCTCGCCTTGCTTCAAAAGCGAAGCGCACACTTCATTGAAGTGAAGCGCAATTCTTAAAAAACATAATGTAAACCTTGCAAAGAGACAATATAAATAATCAAAAAGTTCAATTTAAAAACTTAAAAGTAGGTACCACAAAATCCTCCATAAAACCATAGTACAAGCAAAATCAAAACCACTAAATTACTAGAATTAACATCTTATTCTTCTACTCTTCTTGTTCTTTTTCAGGATTGTCAAAATCTTGAATTCCTCAATTATCTTCATATTGCTCGTCATGTTCTTTCTTCCCCCTCCTCTTCCTCTTCCTCTTCATGATCACTTTCATCTTCATCAATTAGGGATCGACTTGTAGTAGCCACACTTTTTCCTTTCCTATTCGAGCTTGAACTTGAAATATTCCCCCTTAAACCCACAAGGGTTCTCCCCAACTCCACTAGCCTCCGCAACATCAGCCCAAGTGAAATTAGAGTCGCCTTCAAATACTTTTTCATCTTCACAATTTTTGGGGACTCCAGTTAGTTACTCATTAGCCTCATCAATATTGTCCAAAAGAATTGAATCAATTAGATTGCGGTGGTTGTAGCGATGCCTCAATGCTCTATTGTATTTTATGAACACTAGATTATGGAGGCACTTCAAGGTTAGTCGATTCCTCTTCTTTGGATGAATCTGCAAACAAGATGTGTCAACTAATTAGTAGGAGTTAGGACAATTGAGATATAATTTACTTTATCTCAAAACACGAAATCGTTGTTTTTAGTTCTCACGTGTTCAAAAACGCTCCAGTTCCTTTCACATATGGATGAACTACAAATTAAACTTAGAACTTTGATGGCGAAAGTCTGTAAATCCGGAGTCTCTGCACCATATTAGTCTCACCACTCAACTATAGAATTGAAAAAAAAATATTCAAGAGTTAATAAGTATAAAAAATACATTAAAAGTTAGAGCTATAAAATATAGATGTACTCGATCACCTGGCGACTCCGTCTTTCTTTGTTTAATAGCCAGTCGCAGCTTAAAAGTCCTTTACCTGCCCTGTAAATAGCAAACTTATCTACTATCCTTTCTTGCAAGTCTTACTGGGGTCAACTTAATAACACACTCATGGAATCTCTTCCACACTTCTTTAGCTAGTGAAGTATGAGAGAGTGATGAGTTCAGAATAAGTCCAGCTGCATGCAAAGGTCTGATGAAGTTTCTCCGTCCATCTTGAATCAATAATCTGAAAGACCTTTGCATATTTCTGCTCATCAGTGAATGATGCTTGAATAGCCTCCTTGGCCTTATCCATAGCTTCATAAAGGTAGCCTATTGGTGGTTTTTGCTCCCCATCCACCAAACAGAGTACTCTAATCAAAGGGCCACCAATTTTAGGAGCATGGAGGACATTATTCCAAGAAGAATAAGAAAGAATAATGCGTGCGGCTTCTTTCCCCAGCTTCCTTTGCAAATTTACTCTTGTTCTATTCCTCTGAAATGAACAACTTTCTCAAATTAGCTTTTTGCAAGTGGATACTATGCAAAGTTAAGAAAGCAGTGACGAACCTTGTCTTGCCCGGTTTCACCAAATTTTTTTGTCCGGTGAATCTTCTCATCATATTCAATAACAAGGGCCGCTGAGCAATATAAGAATGTACTCTAACGCCCTAGCCAAAAACTGTAGAGAAGGGTTTTTTGATACAATGAGCCGCACATGGAGTCCAATAGACATTTGGGTACGCTCCTTGCACCATACCATCCGCTTTAACATTTTCACTCGCATTATCAGTGACACTTGAACAACTTTGCTTGGGCCAATCTTTTCAATGGTGTTCTGAAACAAGGCGAACATTTTGATGTGGTCAGTGGACGAGTCGCTAGCATCAATCGGCTCAAGAAACAAACTTTCCTGGGGAGAATTCACCAACACATTAATAATCATTTTTCCAGTTTTTGCCGTCCACTTATCCATCATAATGGAGCATCCATACTTGTTCCACACAACTTTATGTTCCTCCACAATTTTATTGGTCTACTCCACTTCCTTATTTAGATAAGGACATCTGATTTCATGATAAGTGAGATGCTTTATTCTAGGTCCATATTGACCAACGACCTCAATAAAGTCTCCAAAAGTGTCAGTATAGTTGACACAATTGAAGGGGAGTGCATCATCATAGACCCATCGTGTAAAAGCTTTAACTGCACGATCCCTTAAAATGTCCTTAACAATTTTTTGCACATCTTTTCCACCGCTCTTTGCTTCTAGCATCTTTGGGAAATAACAGTCTATAGGACCTTTAGTCCTACTCGTACCCGTCGATCCATGACTTGGAGAGATTGCATCTCTTCCCCATTTTGTTGGAAGTGACAAACCTTCACCTTCTTCCATTATCATCATCATCATCAAGATTGGTCACAAATGGTTGATGACTCATGTGATTTTTTGCTCCTTCTTCTCAACAAAATTCTTTATTTTCCCCCTCACCTCCGGTGGGCATTTCAGACAACTTGTGACGTTTCTATCGCCACTAATAAGATGGAATTTAAAGCGATAAATTCCCCCCGTTGTAATCTTGTTACAAAACTTGCATATAACATTTGTACTATTCTTCTCATTAACTTTATCTCCATATCGCCAAGCTGGGTCTTCCTCTTTCGAACTTTCGGACATTTTTAATCCCTATTAAGATATAAGAAAAAACATAAATAAACTGAAAATATAATATATATATATATATATATATATATATATATATATATATATATATAATAATTAACTTTATAAACTGAAATACACATAAAACTTAATAAATAAAGGCTAAAATACTAAATAAGAAGAATAAAAGGAAAACAAAAATGCGTCTGCCCTAGCTGTGAGCAGACGCCAGGACGGGAAGAAGAAGAAGAAGAAAAAAGAGAAAAAAAGGAAAAGAAAAAAGGAGAAGAGGAAGAAAGAACAAAGAAGTAAAAAAGAAAAAAAATACCTGGAGGTAGGTCTCTGGTTGTGTGGCCGAGGAACCCTAGCAGCAACAATTGATTTTGGAGAGAAGAGAGAAATGGTCGTTCACTTTGGTCTTTGGGGTCTGTTTTGTATAATATAAAAACAGACCAAAACTTTTTTTTAAAAAAAATTAACCCCTTCTGAACAGAAGCGAGCGATTCTTCGCTCCTGCGTCGCTTCACGCTTCTTATGGTCGTGTCACCTCAGGTAGGAAAAAGCGATGGCTGGTCACTTCGCGTCGCTGCTCGCTTAAAGCGACGAAGTGATCGCTTTTTAAAACACTGGGATTCACATAGCGACCCCATCAAATGTTGGATAAGTTGATTGATTGATATATTCTCAACTTTGTCCAAGAAGCTTGCATGGTGTCCTTCCCCTTATTGATCATTGAAACCATAGAGTAGGCATATCCATTTGAGTTATGCAAGACGAACCAAGTAGAGACAACTTGTTGAGGGGTATCCCAATCTATACTCAATTGTCATTCCTGTACAAGGTCACAATGTATTTAAGAGAGAGAAAAGATCCCTCGGAAGGGCAAGATTAGTGCCTCCCATTATGGGTGAAGCTATGTGCTTTAGAGAAATCATCCCTATAGACAATGAGGTGCAACAACAATAGCAACAACAACATACCTAGTGTAATTCCACAAGTGGGTCTTGGAGGGTAGTGTGTGTGCAACTTTACTCCTGCCTTGTGAAGATAGAGAGGTTGGTTCCCTTTAGACAATGAGGTGCAAAGGCGCAAAATGATCTATAATGAAGCAGTGTTTTTTTTTTGAATCTAACTTTAATGGATGAAAAGAGGAAAAATGAGGAAATATAGGGCCTTTTTGCTATTTGAGTATTAGGATTCCTCTCCATGTACATTTCAGTATTCTTTTGTCGTCAATTTCTTCTTTTTCTTTTAGAATATGGCGTGCCTTTTCTTCTACTATTATGTTTCTCTACAACACCACCACCAACAAAAAAACCCAGTATGTTCCCACAAGTGGGGTCAGGGGAGGGTAGTGTGTACACAGACTTTACCCCTACCTAGTGAAGGTAGAAAGGCTATTTCCAATACACTCTCGGCTTAGAGAAGAAGAAGGGCTTAGAGAAGAAGAAGGAGGAGGAGGAAGAGGAAGAAAAAGAGGAAGAAAAGAATGAGGAGAAAAGAGCGAACAGGAAGAGAGAAGAAAAAGGAGGGGGCCGGGGGAAGAATAAGTAGTACTAAATAATAACAACAGGGAATACGGTAACGGAAACGAACTAGACCAACTAGACCACATGACGCAATAAAGAATTAATTAAGAATATGCAGAAACATGAGTGCTACCAAAACTACTGGTAAGAAAAGGAGAAACTTTCAACCACTTACTAACCTTCTAACCTAATCATCGACTTCCACACCTTCCTATCAAGGGTCATGTCTTCAGTAAGCTAAAGTCGCGCCATATCCTGCCTAATCACTTCTCCCCAAAACTTCTTTGGCCTGCCTCGGGTCCTTCTCAAACCCGCCAAGGCCAACCTCTCACACCTCCTCTACTATTATGTTTCTCTACTTTTGGTTTATCTCGTCCTTCTTATTTTTTTTAACAACTACTTTTTCTTCTTCTAGTTTTTTTTTTTTTTTTTTGAGAGAATGTACTGTTTCTTCTTCCAGTATATGAACCTCTTCCTTTTCTTTTGCTACTTCTGATTCTGAGCTTCTCTCTTCTGCTCTCTTGTTTGAGTTGCTAAGATAATACTGCAAATTGATTCCTTTCTGTCACGACCCAAAATCTCCTCCGTTTGGGTATCGTGATGGCACCTAGTCTTAAAGACTAGGTAAGCCTAACATTAATTGAAACAACATTATTTAAACAACATCTAACAATTTGAAATAGAAATCTCTTAAAGTTTTATAATTCCCAAAACCCGGCAGTACAAGTCATAGGCTCTACAGAGTGTTTGCTAGAAAGCTTCTAAATACAACTGTCCAGAACTAAGAATAAACAGTGCAAAAATGAAAACTTGAAGGTGACTCCGAAGCCTGCGAACGCAGCATCAGGTTTACCTTGAGTCTCCACAGCAACGACCCACACAGCTACTAACGAAACATACCTGGATCTGCACAAAAAAAAAATATGCAGAAGTGTAGAATAAGCACACCACAGCGGTGCCCAGTAAGTATCAAGACTAACCTCAGTGGAGTAGTGACGAGGTACAGTCAAGACACTCACTAGTCAAATAACCTGTGTCATACTAAAATAATCGAGAACAAATAGCAGTGATATAAACAGTAAGGCAACAAGAACACCACAATTATTACTCCGACAAGTAAGAAAGAACACAAGTACAACCAATTAAACAAGTCTTTCACATAAGAACCCTTCAAATAAAATTCCTTCCAAATATATATTTCCTTCGAATATGTATCCTTCGAATATAAAACTCTTTCAAATAAATATCTTTAAAATAAAATTCTTCAATTTAAAAGTCACCCTGTGACACCTCATTTCATAATCATCAAATACGGGTCTCAACCCATCTTTATATTTTCACGGCATCTCGTGCCCATGTTTCTATCACAACTGCACGGACTACTCACGTGCCAATAATATCAATGTATATAAGATCCACATGATCAATTTATTCCCAATAAGGTAAGTTTCAAAATATTTAAATCAAGTAGGAAATCAACAAAAGAATGAATTTATTTTAGAAATCGTTTGGGTGGAGAAAATAATATTTCAATAAAAAAAATGAAACACCTGATAGTTGCTGATTTGGATGTGAAACTTATAAGAATTAAAGCATACAACAATTTCTTTTATTCAAAACAACTTAACCTTAAAAATTAGTAAAAGCTGGAAACACAAATCCTCAGAGTCTCGTACAAGGGCCAAAGCCAACACATTACAACAAGGAATACAAACACACAATAAAATCAATTAATACATCGCGGAAGAACACAAGGATTTACATATCACAGAAAAATAAAATAACCAAAGGCAAGTGCAACCATAGAAAATATCAACAAAAAGAGCACTCCCGAGGTACTGCCTCGTAGTTCCAAAGGTAAATATGCAGCATCAACAATGCCCCCAGGCCATCACAAATCAATCCCCGACATAGCCCACCTTGTCTCGCCACGTGTGCAATAGTAAAGTGAATGCCCGCCTTGTCTCGCCACACGTGCACAATAATGTTCCCACCTTGTCTCGCCACATGCGCAACCCACATACACACATATATATCCCGTAAAAAACAACAATACCTTATTTTCCACAATAAGGAGCCCATAGCTCGACCATAATGTGCACAAAAATCTTAACAAAATATCCGGAAATAAACAACGCAACAAAATAATATTTCAAATAAAAAGCAAGGTGGCAATCACACCAAATCATCATGTAAAAACAATTTCAACAAACAATGATCTAGGAATGACAAATAGAGAATTTAATAAGTGCCAATAATTTCCCATTTAATACATAAGGGCGTCTAAAGATTTTTTTAACCAATGTAATTTGCACATATAACCCAAGTACATACTCGTCACCTCGCGTACATGGTTTTCAATTACACAAATTGCACATAAGACTCAATGCCAAAGGGGTAATTCCCCCACTCGAGGTTAGGCAAGATACTTACCTCAAACTGCGCTTAATCAGTCAAGTAGTATGCCCTTTCCTCGATTATCCGACTCCGATCGGCTCGAATCTAGTCATAATTAATTAAATTCAATCAATACAAATTATAGGAATAAATTCCATATGAAAATACAAATTTTTTACAAAAATCCGAAATTTAACCCAAAAATCGCCCGTGGGGCCCACGTCTCGGAACCCGACAAAAGTTACAAAATATGAATGCCAATTCCGATACGAGTTCAACCATACCAATTTTATCGAATTCCAACAACAACTCGACTTCCAAATCTTAAATTTTCGTTTTTGGAAGATTTTACAAAAATCTTGATTTTCCTCCATTAAATCCGAATTAAATGATGGATTCAAAGACATAATCATGGGAATTAATCAAAACTGGATAAGAATCACTTACCCCAAACACCCACGCAAGAATCTCTCCAAAAATCGCCTTCTACCGAGCTCCAAATTTGATTTTGAGTTATGAACTCAAACCCCCATTTTTGGGACTTTTAATTCTGCCCAAAAGTGCCTTCATCGCGTTCGCGACCACAAAAATTGTGCTGCCCAGATTCCTTCTTCGCGTTCACGATATCCTCATCGCGTTCGCGATGCCTTCCGATCTTTGCCCTTCGCGTTCGCGAGACACGAGTCGCTTTCGCGAAGGCTTAACGCCAGGCAGGCCCCCAACTCCCCTTCCTCTTCACGTTCGCGTCTGCCCACTCGCGTTCGCGTTGGCTTTCCTCAGCTCCCTTCTTCGCGTTCGCGATGGGCAAATCCCAGCCGTCCAAAATCCTTCTTCGCGAACGCGTGAGACCCTTCGCGTTCGCGAAGAACAATACCAGATATCAGCAGTTGCAAAACAAGGAAAAAATGATCCGAAACCATCCCGGAACTCACCCGAGCCCCCCGGGACCTCAACCAAACATACCATCAAGTCCCAAAACATCATACCAACTTAGTCGAACCTTCAACTCACCTCAAACAACTCTAAAACCACGAATCATACCCCAATTCAAGCCTAATGAACTTTGAAATTTCAAATTCTATATCTTGTGCCGAAACACATCAAATCAATCTGGAATGACTTCAAATTTTGCACACAAGTCATAATTGACATAACGAAACTATTCCAATTTCCAGAATCGGATTCCGGCCCCGATATCAAAAAGTCAACCCCCGATCAAACTTTCCGAAAATTCATCTTTCGCCATTTCAAGCCAAATTCCTCTACAGACCTCCAAATAATTTTCCGGACACGCTCCTAAGTCCATAATCACCATACGGAGCTATTGACATCATCAAAATTCCATTCCGGAGTCGTCTTCACACAGTTCCGACTACGGTAAAAATCCTAATACTTAAGCTTCCGTCTTGGGGACTAAGTGTCCCAAATCCTCTCAGAATCATCCGGTAACTGAATTCAACCACGCACGCAAGTCAATGCACATAATAAGAAGTTGCTCAGGGCCTTATGCCGCCAGACAGGGCTTAAATTCTTAAAACGACAAGTCGGGTCATTACACTTTCTATGCTTGATTAATTGAAAATGAAAAATCTGTAGTTTTAATAGCAAGTTGATGTTATAAGTAAAAATTTATAACTAATAGTAATTGTTTTATTTCGGTAAATTCTGCATTTCATCTTGAAAAAGTGCGGGTTTTGCTTCTCACTTTTCGCTCCCCAAGTGCCTTCTTGTTTTTTTGTGCTTTCACTTATAATGACACCGCTCTTTGTTCTAAAATTACTTCTAAGCGATTTCCTGCAAACCGTTTCTGTGTGTTATCTTACACTCTAGCCTTCGTGTGATTCTTTTTTCTTTCTATCCAGGCTGCAACATTAGCCCAAAAGAACTCCGAGGCCACTCGAGCATTGGCATTGCAGGGTGAGCATTTGGAGAAGGAGCTCGGTGAGATACAGAAGGTTCTGCTGGCAATGCAGGTAAAGTGCTGTTTAACTACTTTTCATGGTTCGCGTGCTTATCTAAATTGCGTAAGGATCATTCTTCCTTAGGGGAGAACTTTCCCTGGTAAATTTATATCTTCGAGATGATAAAAGAATGCTCACATCAAACAATCTTTTCTTAGGTTGTGTCTGGCATACCATGTGAGACTTTACTTTAAGGTTCATTCTACATCTCACATTTTGGGTGATTAGTGGCTATCATTGTATAGACCATTTGGACGGTGTTGTCTTTCTACTTTTTCTTACGTGGAACGGTAATTTGAAATTCAATCATGATCTATTCTACACAGTTTTGTGCATGGTGAGTCTTAGGGTAGTAGAATTCTAGAGAATCTGGGTTGGTAACTCTGGATCTTAAATGAACTGATATATGGTGAAGGCATGTCTTTGACGTAATAAACATGAAAGTGAAGAAGAAAGAGTGGAGAAATATAAGAAGTTTTATGGTTACTCCATAGATCTTCTAGACGCAATCTATGCTGCTGTAGATTGCCATTGCAGGCAGAATCTCATTCCAATAAGAAAGAAAACAGAAAAGGTTATTCTTCATAGTTTAACTTAAAACTTTTAACAATCGCGAGCAAAAAGAAATGAACAAGATCTGGAATAAAGTATATATTTGTAGTCTGGTATCTGCAGTTTGGTTTGAGCCGAGAGTCTATCGGAAACCTCTCTACCTTCACAAGGTAGGGTTAAGGTCTGCGTACACACTATCCTCCGCAGACCCCACTTGTGGGGATATACCTTTTTTTTTTTTTTGGTTGTTATCTGCAGTTTGGTAGGAAAATTATTGCAATGGAGGATTTTCCAACCATTGTTTGACTTGCATCCCCTTTCTCTTATCGTGTTGTCTTTTCCATATTTTTTTTGCATTCTTTCTGTGGGCTATTTGGAAGTTCAATAATAACTGTGGTAATTTGATCTTTCTCTTTTCAAGCTTGGAAAAAATGTTTTACTTAAAAGAAAGAAGAAGAATAAGAGCACTATTGAAGAAAGTTTTCATTTCTGAACTCCATCTTTAGTTGATTAGGATATTATGAATTAAAAATTATTAATAAGGAATATCAAAAGGTGCAAGGAAATATGTTCTAGCGTAACCAATATAAATCTGTTAATAGCAGTTGTAACATCGGAAATGAAAAAAGATTTCAGATGGGTATAGCTTTATTTTCTTTTCTCTTTCTTGTTTGTTTCATGTTCTTTACTTTTGTTGTTGTAGTAGTAGTGAGGGAAGTTGGACAAAAGAGAGTTGAGTCCCTAATTCGAATATGATACCAAATACGATGGAGAGGGTCCAAGCCTTGAGCATGGAGTGTCAACAACCATAATATATTCAACTGTTTTTGGTAGCTTTTATTTGGGTGCCTAATCTAACATATGCATACTTTTGCCAAACTTCTTATGGTATTTCGACAGTAATATAACTTCATCGGGGCAGACCTAAAGTAAAGATATCTTAAGCAGCTATGATTTGTTTTCAGAAGTTGTGTTAGTTGTTTCCATCTGACTCCTATTTGTTATTTACTCATCTACAGGAGCAACAACACAAACAACTTGAATTAATTCTTGCAATCGGGAAAACTGGAAAGTTATTTGAGAACAAGCGAGGACCTAGTCAAGAACCAGCTCAGAATACAAGTAATGTGTCTAATACAGCCATTGATGGAGTTCCACAGTTGGAAGTGAATCGACTCCAATCTTTAAAGGGACAGAGAGAAATCAACAACGACAGATGCTAGTTTCTATATAAACGACGAAAGGGCATTGCATTGCTGCTGTTAATGGTTGAAGATTGATGGATATGCGAGGAATCATACCCTTTCATGTATTGATTTCCTCCCAATTTTTGAGATCAGTGTCTCGCGGGGGAAGAGGAAAGACGAGAAAGGCAAAACTTGAAATATTCTTGTTCAGGTTAATTGACAACGAAACGTTGTGTATTAAGAAACACCATTCCATCTCATGCAATTTCTGATATGTTTTGAGGATCATTAGAAGTCAAATTTTGCTTGCTAGTACTTCACTATTTTCTTAGTTTGCAAACACATTGTGAGAAATGGAAATGTCTGTTTATATTTCTGGAAGTGCAATATGAGATTCGAAAAGGGCACAAATTGTTGCTGCAAGATTGGACTTGTAGGAACTTGTAATGATACTTATATATGGTCTGCTTCTTTCTCGCTGTTGAAGACATAATTAAATAATTAAAAGTATGTGCTCTCTAAAATTTTAAGCTGTTAGATGAGATGGTCACACTTCATGATATTAGAGCAGGAAGAGGTCCTGTGGCCTGTGGGTTCGAGTTTCACCGTCACCTATTATCAAAAAAAGAATATTCACGTGTTTGACTCATAAAAAAGAAACAAGCTCGCACGTGAGGGGACGTGTCAAAGACATAATTAAATAATTAAAAGGGTGCTATTTCAAGAAGTTTAGCTTTTCGATAGGATGATTACACACTTTCGACCCTCGCCTTTGATTTCAGTAGCTTTAACGAAATTGGCTTACAATTTTCCTACTAAAGGCAAATATAAAGTGTATTTTTTCAGAAAACTAGGTAACTATTTTGCTAACTTGATTACATGAAATCCTTTTCTAATCACCAGAAGAATAGAAGTTATGAATATATGATTCTTAGATTTAACTGAAAGATACTACATTAGTATAATTTAGGTGTTTTCTATAACCGAGGCTTGATAACAAAACAACGGATATTGCAGAATAAGGTTGGAAGACTTGCGTGGTATCTTTGATCCCATTACAAAAAGAAAGTATGTTTCCGTGGATGTTAAATCAATTCGATTTTCATGGCGGGAGGTAACAGTATTTCATGAAATTAGTCGAGGTGCGTGCAAGCTAGCCCGGACACCATAATTATACCCAAAAAAAAGAAAAAAGAATAAGGTTGGGGATTGTTTGTCGGGGTGTGTGCAAGCCGATCCGAGCACCATAGTTATACCCAAAAAAAAAAGAAAAAAAAAAGAATAAGGTTGGAGATTGTTTTTCAATCCAAACTTAAAAACCCTCTAAACTCCCTATGTGAATAAGAGAGTAGCCATTGACCATTGGGAGGGACTTAGATGACTATACGGCGTCGTATTACTGTCTTATTGTCACTTGATCAATACACTGAAACTAGAAGGCTAAAGAAGAAAACGAGAAGAGAAGCTTAAGCAACCCCACAAGAATGGAAGGACTAAGGAAGCTAGAAAATGTACAGAAAATTATACAAATGATGCAATCTCATGGAATTATTAGCAACACCCAAGATGCAACTTCTCTTCGTTTTCTTGCTGACCTAACACTTCTTTTGGTAACTCCCTTCATTCTTAACTTAGTCTTTTTTGTGTTCAATCTTTCATATTCTATATATTCTTGACAATTGAGACAAAAAACAACGTTGGGTTTTCATGCATAATAGTAAACATTAGTCACTGTAAAATATTTGAAGCTGTAAAGTGAATAGTGATAAAAAAGATATGATCTTTGATGTGGGTTTTGGTAGTTATGTTGAAAATTTGAACTCAATTATGTTCCTTTTTATACCCCTTTTGGTTTTAACCGAACCTTTTATAGTTAATTATGTGGCTTAGTGCTTATATTTCATAGAAGAAGACGGCATGAGGTTATGGGTTCGTTATAGCTGGAAGCAAAGTAACTGAATATTTGCTACATTCTTCCACCAAATGTGGAACTTGGCATCTTTTTATTTTAATTTTAAATAACCATGGTGTTCGGGCCAGCTTTCGCTCATCTCGGCTAATTCCACGTGATACGTCCTCTCACTCAGAGGCGGATCCAGGATTCGAAGGTTGTGGGTGCCACCATGTTATGCATACAATATACATGTCAGTGGTTACAAAGATAGATTAGGAATAATGGGTCGGTTCGGTTAGTTTTTGGTTAATTTGAATAGGCATTTCATTCACAAAGCAAATAAGTTCGATTTTAGTTCAAAATTTTAACGCTTAATTTAAACACATTCTAAATAAAAATGCAAAAGAAAAATAATATTTCATGAAAGAGCGCCTCCAATATAAGTATTTGCTTAAAGAGTACCTTAACTACACTATATATTCTTTGTTTGACGAGAATAATTTACTTGTATTGTTCTTTGTTTATTTGTCCATCTTAATTGTTGACTTATATGACAATTATTTTCAAAGAAAAACCTTCAACATTCAACCTATGATATTCGACTCAAAACGACTATGAATCAAGCCATTTAATTTTTTTTTCAAAACCCAATAGAAGATATTGCTCAAATTATATTCCACTATATAAATTAATATCGTTTCATTAAAAATAAAGAAATTATATGCTAATTAAAATTAATTCAAATTACCTATAGAAAATAATTATTCATAAAATAAGGTAAAGCTTAAAAAATGAAGAAGAGAGACTTAGCAAGTAATAAAAGGAGGGAAAGAGCCGAAAAAGAAGGAAAAGAGGTGAGGCCCTAGGGTTCAACTGAAAATAAAGGAAATCTTAACAAGTAGAAAAAAGGAAAAATCAAAGGAGCTGCTCCAACAGGGAATCGAACTTGCATTCATGAGGCCAAGGAAAGCCTTCAAAGGAAAGGCTGAACCAATGGCACCCGCTTTCACTTTGTGACTTCTGGATGCCACTCTATCCATTTATACGTTTCTTCACAGAGATATTACGTACATAGTAAGAATTTTAGCGAAGCGAGCGGGTGCCGTGGTACCCCTACCTCATAAGGTAGATCCGCCCCTGCTCTCACCAGCACCATGTGCTACGTCCTCTTACCAGCTGTAAGGCCCCGTAAAAGTTTGGAGCTAATGTGTTCAGAAGCGAGCCGCGGTACAGATTTGTGGAATGTGCAATGCATCCTGAAGTAGGTAGGAGAATTAGCAGAAAAGGGCGATTCTGCGGTCAATTATGCGGACCTTGGATTACTTCCGCCGACCGCAGAACCATCGCGGATCCATGTTGCTACTTTTGGATTTATGTTCTATTTTGGGTATAGCTGGGGCCTTGTCACCGGCACCTTTTTATTGTATTTCATGACGTCTTAGAGGCCCCGTAGACAGGCTGGGTGATGTTATGTACGGAAATATGTTATTTCTTTCATGTTCTATTATGAAACTTATGCATGGCTTGTGACCAATTTTACTCTATAAACTATGAAATGTTTTCTAACTAATGGAAGGCAACTATTTTAAAAGAATGGTTCATTTTGATCCTCTAAATCATGCATGGGAACTCATGGGAAGGATATGGAATGAAGGCTTGCTTTACCACCGCAAGGGTATTTGAGCGTCGGTCCCGCTCCCCAAGGTCTGGGCATGACACTAGCACCGGTGCGGGATAACTCTGTCCACCAAGGCTTGAACAAATGAGAAGAAATCACCTAGTATTTTTGCCTCCGCTTGGATTTGAACCTAAGACATCATGGTTCTCAACCCACTTTATTGACCACTAGGCCACACCCTTGGGTACAAAATGTAGAACTTGTCATCTATCATTGATTATTATTGACCTTGTAACTATGTACAAGAAGAGCAGATGCTTTTCATCCACTGTTTGTGCATTATCGAATATTTATGGAGCAAGGATAATGGACTCATGCTCTAACCAAGTCAACATGTAGAGAATAAAGCTAATTTACCTAGTGCGTTAGCAACACGACGACTAGGAAGGTGTTACTTCCACCGTATAAGCCTAATGAAGGCTTAAACAATGAGCACCTTCATCTCAGTGCCTTCAGATACATTTCAGTGCTGATCATTGGCAGTACATTCTGTTGCTTGTTTTTTCTCTTTTCTTTTATCCCTTGTGCTCCTCTAAAGTTGGTTGAGTGGCATTGGTTGGTGAGTTCTCTTTGTTACCTATATAGATATTGCTACATTAGCATATTTTCTAGTCACTTTCTAATCTCAAACGTATTCCAATGAAGGTCTCGCCATGCCGTGAGCTTGACATTGATGCCAAGTGCCAATTGGTTATTGACCATGTGCCGAAGGTTTGCATTAGCTTTTAGATACTCTTTCAATTTTGTGAGAAGATGCAATGATCATAAATATTGTTTCTTTGGCAGTTTTCACATGCGTTCTTTGAGGAAACAATGCAGTGCACAAGTGAGCAAGGTGTGTTCTTCAGAAAAGATGATATGAATTGGGCAGAATGCAACTTTTTGGAGCTTCTTTAATTATTTTTTTTCCTCTGTGATTTTATTCCATTTATTTATGGTTATTGATTGTTCCTTAGTATTTAGATAAACACTTGGTACTAACTAGATACTTAAGGTCGCTGATCCAAAAAAAGCTAAGAGATAAAGAGTCCAAAATGTCCAAAAAAAATTTCCTGCTTACTTGCTTGATGATGTTTTCTAATGGAAATGCATTGCGTTTTTCATGCACTTTTCTTGTTGTCCAACAGGAAGCATGATGATGTTTTCTAATGGAAATGCATTGTGTTTTTCATACCCTTTTCTTGTTGTCCAACAGGAAGCATAACCAGTTCAAATATGAGATAAGTTGGTTATTGTTTCTGTTAGTAATTGCTAGGTGCTCTACTAGTATCCGTCGATCTTTGACTTTACTTACATTTGTACCTATTGCTCGGTTACCCCTCTTATTTCTCAAAACTAGGTCTTTGTTCTACAGAAGCATGAGGTTTCTACCTTGATTGTTCGGACAAAACCTACATCAGTGACTCACTAATGCAATGAGCACAAATGTGAAAAAGTTGTAGGGTTGTGGGGCGGACACAAAATCTTTATTCTACAATCTGAATATACCGAAATACCACAAGTTTGCCATATCAGCTGAAGACATTTGTTTAGTAATAAAATTATATGAGATGTGCTAGTTCCCTGATATCCACGTGAGAAGTTTTACCTATTTTTCTATAATTAGCTTGTTTTCACCTTAAACTTTCTTGCAGGTGTTGAACAAATGGTAAATACTGGTTCACTTGATTCTGATGATAAGGCTATACCTGCTCCATTTCAAAAGGGCTTCAAGGATACGGCAATGGTTGGGCTTGACGCTATGCGACGAGCTAATTCTACATTAGAAGATTTTGTGAGTACTGAATTCCCTTGTGGATCTTAAGGATCGCTATTTGTCATCTTATTTTTGGTCCGTGGACCTTTCTCTGCACATCGTTGGCAAATAACCCAATATGCTGAAGATAAAATTAGCGGTTGATCATAGGGCTCTGATGTCTTGTTTGTGTATTTGGGAAATTTACTCTCTGTCTGATCTTATATACCTCTTCAACCTATAGAAGGAGAAGAACTTCCTTTCTACTTTTACAGTATTGCTAATTATCAAGAACATTTTTAAATTCTTATAAAATAAAATAAAAGAACTGAGAATGGTGTAATGTTCTTAACCTTTATACTACCCAGTTTTCACTCTTGAGTCGAGAGTTATCTGAAGTTAAACTTTTGTGTTTCTGTTATCTCAAACAGCTATTGTTAATGACTTAATTCATTCCATTGTCTTTACTCTTAAATCATATAGGAACATATTGCATATACGTTGACATGCAAGTCATGGATATTTCTCTCTAACACCAAGCATCAAGTTTAATGTTAGCCGACCTAATTTTCTGTTTTCTATAGGACATTGGTTCTAGGGACTTATAGAAATAATAAGCTGATGCTGGTTTGGTGTGCCAGTGCAGGTCTTATTTTATGTTTCACAAAATGGATCCTCACCAGCCGCAGTCTATATTCAAATACCTACCAATACTTTCATTCACTGAAAGTTACATTTATCAGGTAAAGATACGTATAAACTGCTGGTCATTTTGGTTTCAAGCATTCGTGTGAAAACTAGCATGTGACACATCACCGTATTTTGTTAAAATACTTGTCGATCTACAACTGTTACTTTTTCCCTCTGCCGTTCGCTCCCTTTTTTGCCCTTTGTTTGCTTGGTTTGTATTGAAGGACTCTACTAGGGTAATGATTTATTTATTTTCCCCTTGGGTGGCTAAGAAGGTAAACAACCCAACCTCTTCTTTATTCGTATATTTTCTTGGTGCAGTTGGATAATTTGAATGAGAAACTGCTGCAGCCATCAGTGGGGAAGGATCGATCATCGTATCGTGGATACAGTGTGGTAATCCTACGGACATTAGAAGGATTCTCATTAGTAGTATTTAAGGAGCATTTTGGTCATTATTGGCTTATAACTGAAAATAAATTACCAATTGCTTGTTTATGTGTGTTATATTAAGTGCAGGAAACAAAAGAAAGCTGGGATCTTACATCTGTGAGAATGATGACCAATGATCCGTTTAGACCACTTTGTAATGTACTTGAGCATCATGGGCTTTTGACAGACAGGTCTGTGAGAAAGCACGGGAGAAAATATATTATTGATATTAGATACTCAATACAATACAAGAGGTCCTTATTTATAGCTCTACTCTACAAGGACATATTACTCCTATTCCAATGGGGGACAAGACTACATTATGTACATATCTGTAAACTAACACTCTCCCTCAAGCCGGTGCATACAAATCATATGTACCGAACTTGTTACAATATATAACCAATACGAGGACCAGTGAGGAACTTGGTGAAAATATCTGCAAGCTGATCATTCGACCTCACAAACTTTGTATCAATCTCTCCTGAAAGTATCTTTTCTCTGACGAAGTGACAATCAATCTCAATGTGTTTAGTTCTCTCATGGAACACCGGATTTGATGCAATATGAAGGGCAGCTTGATTATCGCACACAAGTTCCATCCGATTGATTTCACCAAATTTCAACTCCTTGAGCAATTGTTTGGTCCAGACTAGCTCACATGTTGTCATAGCCATTGCTCGATATTCTGTTTCTGCACTAGACCGAGCAACTACATTCTGTTTCTTGCTCTTTCAAGACACCAAATTTCCTCCTACTAAAACACAATATCCAGACGTAGAACGTCTATCAGAAGGTGATCCTGCCCAATCAGCATCTGAGTATCCAACGATCTGATCATGACCTCGATCCTCAAACAGTAACCCTTTGCCTGGAGCCGATTTTATATAACGAACATCCCAATGACTATCGCAGGGAGAATTCATAAACTGACTTACAACACTCACAGGATAAGAAATGTCGAGTCTAGTCACTGTGAGATAATTTAATTTACCAACCAGCCGTCTATAGCTTGCAGGATCGCTAAGCGGCTCCCCCTGTCCTGGCAGAAGTTTAGAATTCGGATCTATCAGGGTGTCAACAGGTCTGCAACTTATCATCCATGTCTCCTCAAGAATGTCTAAAGCATATTTTCTTTGAGAAATAACAATACCTGAGCTAGACTGAGCAACCTCAATACCTAGAAAGTACTTCAATCTGCCTAGATCCTTCGTTTGGAAGTGCTGGAAGAGATCCTGCTTCAGATTGGTAATACCATCCTGATCATTGCCAGTAATAACAATATCATCAACATAGACTACCAGATAAATACAGAGACTTAAGCAGAGTGCCGATAAAACACAGAGTGATCAGCTTCACTACGAGTCATGCCAAACTCCTGGATAACCGTGCTGAACTTACCAAACTAGGCTCGAGGAGACTGCTTTAGACCATAAAGTGACCGACGCAAGCGACATACAAGGTCACGAGACTCCCCCTGAGCAACAAAACCAGGTGCTTGCTCCATATAAACCTCATCCTCAAGATCACCGTAAAGAAAGACATTCTTAATGTCCAGCTGATAGAGAGGCCAATGACGAACCGCAGCCATGGATAGAAAAAGGCGGATTGATGCTACTTTAGCCACGGGATAGAAGGTATCACTGTAATCGAGCCCAAATATCTGAGTATATCCTTTGGCAACAAGACGGGCCTTAAGTCGATCAACCCGGCCATCGGGACCAACTTTGACTGCATAAATCCAACGACAACCAACAGTAGATTTACCTGAAGGAAGAGGAACAAGCTCCCAAGTACCACTTGTATGTAAAGTAGATATCTCGTCACTCATAGCATGTCGCCATCCTGGATGAGACAACGCTTCACCTGTAGACTTAGGGATGGAAACCGAGATATAAAAGCATAATGGGTATAGGACAGACGATGATAACTTAAACCGACATAATGAGGATTAGGCTTAAGTGTGGTCCGTATACCTTTCCAAAGTGCAATTAGTGTACTAGGAAGAGACAAGTCCGCAGTAGGAGCAGGGTCAGGTGCAGGACGAGAATCAGTTGGGCCTGATGTTGGGCGCGGACGACGATGATAAGTCAAGAGTGGTATTCCTGTGGCTGGGGACCTAGGAGGAACAACACTAGACTCCTCAACGGTTGGTATGGGTAAAACTTATGTGGTCGAAGGTGGAGGAGGAGCTATAGTAAACTCCTCAAATGTCGGTATAGGTAAGACCTCAGATATATCATGGTGGTCAGCAGAGGTAAAGAAAGGTTTAGACTCAAAAAATGTGACGTCATCTGACATAAGGTACCTACGAAGATCAGAGGAATAACAACGATATCCCTTCTGAACACGAGAATAACCAAGGAAGATACACTTGAGAGCACGAAGAGCTAACTTATCTTTCCCAGGGGCTAAGTTATGAACAAAACACGTGCTCCCAAAAACACGAGGTAGAAGAGAGTATAAGGGTGACTGAGGAAACAATACTGAATGCGGAATCTGATCCTTGATGGGAGATGAAGGCATCTGATTAATCCAATAACAAGTTGTGAGAACTGCATCGCCCCAAAAACACAACAGAACACGAGATTCACTTAGAAGTGTGCGAGCAGTCTCAATAAGGTGCCTATTCTTTCTCTCTGCAACCCCATTTTGCTGAGGGGTTTAAGGACAAGATGTCTGGTGATTAATTCCTTGAGAAGTCATAAACTGCTTAAGCTGAGAAGATAAATATTCTAAGACATTATCACTGCGAAAAATGCAAATAGAAACACCAAATTGATTTTTGATTTCAGCACAGAAACTCTAGAATATAGAAAATAACTCAGAACGATCTTTCATTAAGAAAAGCCAAGTACATCTTGAATAATCATCAATAAAACTAACAAAATAACGAAATCCCAAGGTTGAACTGACTCTACTAGGATCCCATATATCAGAATGAACTAAGGAGAAAACAGACTTTGCATGACTCTCAACACTACGCGGAAAGGAGGCTCGGGTATGTTTCCCAAGGTGACACGACTCACAATCTAATGTAGACAAACTAGATAAACTAGGCACCATCTTCTGAAGTTTGGATGAACTCGGATGTCCTAAACATCTGTGGATTAGGTCTTGAGGATCTGTAACTAGACATGTTATGGAAGGACTGAGTGAGTTAAGGTAGTAAAGGCCTTCTGATTCACGTCCTGTACCAATTGTCTGTCCCGTACTGCGGTCCTGCATAATAAAAGAATCGTCAATAAAATATATACCACAATGGAGGGCACGAGTCAAACGACTAACAGATGCAAGACTAAAAGGACAGTCAGAGACATAAAGAACGGAATCTAGGGTGATAGAAGACAAGGGATTAGCTTGTCCAACTCCTTTTGCCTTAGTTTGACATCCATTGGCTAAAGTAACAGTGGGAAGAGACTGTGAATATTCGACAAAAGTGATATATTACCAGAGATGTGATCAGAAGCGCCCGAGTCCATGACCCATGGTCCAAGAGTACTAGACCGGAAAACACAAGCAAAAGAATTACCAGCAACAGAAGTATTAGTCTGATCAACCGAGGCTACTTATGGAGATGTCTGCTTACTTCCTCGATACTGAAGGAGCTCATTATATTCTTCTTTAGATAAAGAAAATTCTTGGTTACCTTTAGTCTCGGTCTGAGCAATGTAAGCATTTTTGGGTGGACGACCATGTAAGGAATAACACATTTCACGAGTGTGTCCAAGTTTGTGACAATAAGAACACTTGGGTATAGATCTTCCAAAACGACCTACTCCTCCTCTATTCTCCATAGTTTGAGACTCCCGAACATCCACTGTCTGGGATGCGAGAACAGAGGAATTAAGTATCTATGATGAGATCACTGGGTTGACTTGGTGCTGCAGCAAGACGGAGTAATCGAGAGAATAATTCATCAACTGTGGGGACAGTCGGACTAGCCAAAATCTGGTCGCGTACTGAATCAAGATCATTAGGAAGTCCAGCGAGGGTAAGAACTAGAAACATCTTCTGTCGCTGCTCTTGTTGTTTTTCAACACTAGCAGAAACTGACATCAACTTCTCAAATTCCTCCATGACTGCCTGTACTTGACCCAAGTAAGTAGACATATCTAATTCTTGCTTCTTTAAGTTTGTCATCCGCGATATCACATCATAGAAGCGCGATATGTCATTAGTGTATAAGGTACGAGCCTTTGCCCAAACCAAATAACATGTCTGGAATGGACGAAACAAGGGCATCAACTTGGAATCAATAGATCGCCACAAGATGCTATATAACAGAGCATCGATCTTTGCCCAAAGTGCTATCGCCTTTTCATCTCCTTCGCTAGACTGTTTGATTAGATGATCTTGAACACCTCGACCTTTACACCACAACTCGACAGATGAAACCCAAGCTAAGTAGTTTGAACTTCCCATTAAAGGTTCAGAGGTAATCATAACACTAAGCTTCTAGAACTCATGTTTCTAGACCCAAAAACATCAAATCCCAAAGACATCGTTGCAAATTATTACCAAATAAGAGAAAGAATCAACTGTAATCCACTGAAACAGAGTAAGGAAATACTGTAATCGTCGGAATTTGGTGTAACCTGGATGGGTAGGCTCGGAATTCCCTTGTGAACAATCTGTCCCGAAGAAAATTTTCCAAAAAGTGACCGGAAAGGGCCCCACGCGTCGGCGCGTGACGTCGGAACTTCGCCGGAAAAATTTCTTCCGGCGGTGCGTGGGAGCGCGTGGAAGGTCTTCTGACGGAGATATTTTTATGGGTTGGTCGCCGGAGGTCGATTTACTTCGTGGTGGTGTTGGTTTTTGCACAACACTGACGAAAAATGGCTTCTTCTTTTTTTTTACTGCGGCAAACTTGTGTTTGCCGAAAAAAAGACTTCCGGTTGACTGATTTCTCTTCCCGGAGTCGCTGGAATTTATGCACAGCGATAAATCTCTCACGATTGCTCTGATACCATGTGAGAAAGCACGGGAGAATATATATTATTGATATTAGATACTCAATACAATACAAGAGGTCCTTATTTATAGCTATAATCTACAAGGACATATTACTCCTATTCCAATGTGGGACAAAACTACATTATGTACATATCTGTAAACTAACAAGGTCTAACTTCTTCTTATATTTGTTTTCCTTTTCGTCCTTTACTACTCTGTTTGTGAGAGAAGGAATGGTAGAGAAAGCTTTTCTATGGTGCTGAAAATCACTTTTTGGCTCCAAACCATGCTTGAATTATATTTTCTCCGTTTAATTAGAACTTCTTTGTGTTCTTCACTTTCTTTGAGGGCGGATTCTTTGTCCACAAGACATCTTTTTCTCTCTTTTCCTTTTTATTTTTGTCCCTGTTTCCGGTAGATTTTCTCTGAAGTTTGACTTTTGCTTTTGTGCTAAAGGTAGTCTCCACAAACTACTCTATGGATACTTTACTGGTCAACTTTCCATGGTACGGGTGATTCTTAAGCTGTGACCTTTAAGTGTTTATTCACTTTGTCTAGGATAAGAGAAGAAATGAAGAGTGGAGTAGAATATTGGTCTCTGGAAAGAAAGCTATGCCATCCACTTGGGAGTAAACACGAGGTATTGATTCATTATGCTGAACAGGTCGAGCAAATTCTCACAAGTTGTCTTAACTACCATCACTTCCTGATTAACATTTATTATGGGACAGTCTTCTTGAACTTAATTACACCAATGTGCTGACCTCTTGGAGTCACTAAGTTGTGGTCTATTCATTACTTGATTTATGGCGTCAAAGGAGTCCTTAAAATGAAGCACATGCAATATACAAACTCACGTGCTGGATCGGTGTTGTATAAAATATTTGACGCATTCAAGCATAATGTCAGCAAAGTTCGCTCTACGATTCTATATGACCCGAGGCTGGTAATTTTGTGGGATAGGTATTGTTTAGATAAATGGATTAGGAAATGAAGTCACTATCTTTTCACGTGTGGGGAAGTTTATAAAATCAGCTTCAGCTAAACTTATAATTTGAAACTGAACTTTATTAGTGCCTGAAACATATGTATATTTCATTTGTGTTAGAAGATTAGCGATGACTTAAAAATGCTTTCCTTTAACTGCGACTCCTTTCCTCTCTGAGCTCCCATTATATTTTGATCGATCATTCTATGAACAGATCTCAGTTGAAGATGTCATGAGGGCAATTCATCTGAAGTCCTTTGATTATCGAGTGCTGAATCTTCTGTTCTATCAACTGAGAGGTGAAAAGGTATAATTAGGAAGTATTACTCATTGAATTTTTTCACATTTTCTTTCGACTATGCTATTTTTTTGGTGCCTTTTACTTTGAAATGTAATTTCAGTACAATTTTCTTTTCTTCTGTTGTAAAAACTTCTTCATAAATGAAAGTATACGAGAAGTCGGGAAGTGCAAAAAATGTTTATAATTTACCATTTGCATATCATACCATTGAGCTTGAGATGTCAGTGTAATATTGATCCACATATGTCGATTATGTCAAGAGGGACACAAAAGTTACTACTTGTGAAGTTGATTTCATACGTATTATTCCCAGTAGTTTCTTAAGGAGCAGTGCAGTATGGCATCAACTTTTTTATGTTATGATTTGTGAAGTTGAATTCATACATATAATTTCCCAACATAATTTTCTCAAGGATTATGGACACAAGACATTTAACCATACGGTCTAATCAATTTATAATGTGATTTTGCATTCATTTGTTTCTTTGAAACTGTACTGCAGGTCGATGATATGCATATGGAATTTTTGTCAATATCAGAGTTCCTTGTGGAGGTATCTGATGACTTGTAAGTATTTGGTGAATTATGTTAATTACCTTCATTCTGGCAGAGAAAAGTTTGCGTGGTTCCCAACTAATACGGGATTTGTTGATTTTTTTTATGCCTTTGGTACGATTAATCTGGATGATCTTACTTATGAATGGATGAATGGGCCAGGTTTGACTATGAGGTGAATCATTTGATTTCAATGATTTGTTTACCTGTTGAGGCATTCGTGCAGAAAGATTAATTATTCTTTTTTCTTTTCGGTAGGATGATGTGTTAGAGAATAACTTCAATATGCTGCGCATGTTCAACAGAATTTATGGGGCTTCTGCAGCACCAGCCATGCTGGTAAGATTACAGATTTATCGTCTTTGCTTCGATTAAATCTCAAAAACGAAGCTTGTGAAGCGTTTGGAAGAGTCCAAGGAGTTTTGACCAATAAAGTTTTAAGTGTCAACTAAACTCAAAAACTTTCCCGGGGATGATAAATGTTTTAAAAGTTATCATGCTACCTGTGATCAACAATATATATATATATATATATATATATATATATATATATCAAGTACTTCCTATATTATATTTTCTTGCAAAAGAGCATCTTAAAGATGATAAAATGATTGAACCTCAGTAAGTGTTAGCCTTTGCAAACTCAGGTTGAATCCATTTCTAGTTATCAACTAGGCACGGTGAAATAAGTTTTCGACAAAATATATTATGAGAAGCACTAGAAAGAAAAATTACTTGGGATTTGTTTGCTTGATTTGGAAGCTAACTGAAGTGAATTCCAGGCAAAAATTATAACTGAAGCTGAAGAGAAGTATGATAGTCTATTGAAAGCTCTCGATCCTGAGCTCTCTCTGAACTATCAGAAGCGATGCGAAGAAGCTACTAAAGAAGGTAATATTTTGGCCTTGCTCATTTTTCTTATAACGAGTCCTTCGACTATTTGGCCCTTCAGCTACTTTCTTTATTATCAGGTTTTTGAATCTATTCTTTTAGTGTTTCCAAAATTTAACCACCTTCCTTTTGATTGTTAGGTGGGAAGACGTCAGGTCCGTCTCTTGGAACATGGACTATACCTCCTGTTATCGAAGATGAGGATCTGTATCGATACGATGTCTTGAATTCAAAGCCATCTACCATACCAGAGTGGACTACCTAAGTGAAAATACTGGATCCAGAATGTTAGTTTATAGATATGTATAGTGTAGTCTTGTCCCACATTGAAAGAAGAGTAATATCTCCTTGTAGTGTATAGCTATAAATAGGGACCTCTTGTATTGTATTTATTATCCAATATCAATAACATATTTTCTCCCGTGCCTTCTCACATGGTATCAGAGCATTAGTGAGAAAAGATCGTTGTGCGTCATTCCAGCGTTAACCGGGAAGAAAGAACTTAGTCATCGTGTAATTTTTCCGGTGACCTAAGGCTTGCCTAAGTGAAAGTCACTTTCTGTCGGTGTTGTGCTAAAACCAACACCACCACGAGGTAGATCACCCTCCGACTACCAACCCCTGAAATTTTATCCGGCAGAAAAGCCGCCACGTTTCTCCACGCGCCGGCAACAACTTTTCCGGCGAGAGTTCCGGCCATTTTTTCGCGAAGCTTCTTCAAGACAGTGTGTTCTCCTCAAAATTCCGAGCCTACCCATCTAATTCAAATCAAATTCCGGCCACTTTTATATTTTTCCGGCGTGAACAGTGACCTTTCTGGCCATTTTTTTTGAAAATAATTTTTCAAGACAGCTTGCTCGCAAAGGAATTCCGAGTCTATCCATCCTAATTACAACAAATTCCGACAACTTTGGAATTTTTCGGCGAGCTACAGTGTTTCCGGCGTGAACAGTGTTTCCGGCACAGAACATTGTTCTGTTTTCCTGCTGTAAAACAGTGTTTTTCAAGCTATTTCTTCAGTTTTCTCACAGGAGTTACTTATTTCCACTATTTCAAGTTAACCCTACTACTACAAATTGTAGCGACATGGGAACCGATGCTTTGAATAGTCGGATGGTTTCTTTAGCAGAGTATATTGAGTTTCTTCAGTATAAAGCATGTAAGCAGACATCTTCTGAGATAGTTTCTGTTGTTCAAATAGGTAATAGCGTGACTTGTTTCTCCCAATCTTCATCCTCTGAGTTTTGGGTCATTGATTCAGTTGCATCAGATCATATTTCTGGTAACAAATCTCTTTTCACTACTATTTCGTATTCTCAATCTCTTCCAAAAGTCACAATGGCCAATGGGTCTCAAACCATGGCAACTGCAATAGGTCAAGCAAGCCCACTTCCTTCCTTACCTTTAGATTCAGTCCTTTATGTTCCCAATAGTCCTTTTAATCTCATAGTTGTTAGTCGCTTAGCCAAATCACTTAAATGCGCTGTTTTATTCTTTGATGACCATATTTTTATACAGGAACGCAGTACGGGGCGGATCATTGGTACCTGGCGTGAATCAAACGGACTTTATTACCTTATCCTTGCTAAATCACATGGACTCACATCTTGTCTTCCTTCTACAACTTGTCGTGTTACTGATTCACCAGATTTATTACATAAACGGTTGGGACATCCCAATTTGTCAAAACTTCAGAAAATGGTATCTAGTTTATCTCACTTGTCAGCTCTAGAGTGTGAGTCATGTCAGCTCGGTAAGCATACCCGCTCTCATTTCCCTCGGCGTCTTGATAATCGAGCAGAGTCACCTTTTACTTTAGTCCATTCAGATATTTGAGGTCCTAGTCGAGTCAGTTCCACCTTAGGATTCCGCTACTTTGTTAGTTTCATTGATGATTATTCCAGGTGCACTTGGATATTTTTGATAAAAAATCGATCTGAGCTGTTTTCTATTTTCCAGACCTTCCACGCTGAAATTCAAAATCAATTTGGGGTTTCTATTCGCACATTTCGTAGTGATAATGCCCGAGAGTATTTGTCTTCCCCATTTCAGCAGTTTATGAAATCTCATGGGATTATTCATCAAACATCTTGTCCGTACATATCTCAACAAAATGGGGTAGCTGAAAGAAAGAATAGACATCTTATTGAAATTGCTCGTACCCTACTCATACAATCTCATGCTCCGTTACGTTTTTGGGGGGATGCCGTTCTTACATCTTGCTATCTTATTAATCGTATGCCATCTTCAGCTATCCAGAACCAAGTTCCATTCTCTGTCATGTTTCCCCACTTACTTTTGTTCTCTCTTCCACCCCGTATCTTTGGAAGCACTTATTTTGTCCATAACCTTACTCCAGGAACAGATAAGTTAGCTCCTCGTGCTCTTAAGTGCATATTTTTGGGTTTCTCGAGAACACAAAAGGGGTATCGATGCTACTCTCCTGACCTCCAGCGGTACCTTATGTCCGCTGATGTTACCTTCTTTGAAACCCAATCATACTTCACAGGTTCAGGTCATCACTTAGATATTTCTGAGGTACTACCAGTTTCATCTTTTGGAGATTCAGTCACTCCAGCTCCACCACCTACAGCTCCAGTTGTAGCTCCACCACCTATAGCTCCAGTTGTAGCTCTACCACCTATAGCTCCAGTTCCACCACCTACAGCTCCGGTTGTAGCTCCACCACCTATAGCTCCAGTTCCTCTACATAATCCAGTTCAATCTTCTGCAGCTCCACCATTCTTGACTTATCATCGTCGTCCACATCCAGCATCAGGCCCAGGTGATTCACGCCTCGCATCAGATTCTGCACCTACTGCGGACTTGTCTCCTCTTAGTCAACCAATTGCACTCCGCAAAGATATACGATCCACACTTAATCCTAATCCCCACTATGTCGGTTTAAGTTATCATCGTCTGTCGTCACCACATTATGCTTTTATATCTTCTTTGTCCACTGTTTCTATCCCTAAGTCTACAGGTGAGGCACTATCTCATCCATGATGGCGACATGCTATGATTGACGAGATGTCTGCTTTACATGCGAGTGACACTTGGGAGCTTGTTCCTCTTCCTGCAGGTAAGTCTACTGTTGGTTGTCGTTGGGTTTATGCAGTCAAAGTCGGCCCGGATGGCCAGATTGATCGGCTTAAGGCTCGTCTTGTTGCAAAAGGATATACTCAGATTTTTGGGCTTGATTATAGTGATACTTTCTCTCCCGTGGCTAAAGTAGCATCTATTCGTCTCTTTTTGTCCATGGCTGCTGTATGTCATTGGCCTCTTTATCAGTTAGACATTAAGAATGCTTTTCTCCACGGTGATCTTGAGGAAGAAGTTTATATGGAGCAACCACCTGGTTTTGTTGCTCAGGGGGAGTTTAATGGTTGTGTGTGTAGATTGCGCAAGTCATTATATGGTTTGAAACAGTCCCCTCGAGCTTGATTTGGTAAGTTCAGCACAATTATTCAGGAGTTCGGCATGACTCGTAGTGATGCTGATCACTCTGTATTTTATCGGCATTCTGCTCCTAATCTGTGTATTTATCTAGTGGTTTATGTTGATGATATTGTTATTACTGGTAATGATCAGGATGGTATTACTAATCTGAAGGAACATCTCTTTCAGCACTTCCAGACTAAGGATCTGGGCAGATTGGAGTATTTTCTAGGTATTGAGGTCGCTCAGTCTAGCTCAGGTATTGTTATTTCACAGCGGAAGTATGCCTTAGACATTCTTGAGGAGACTGGAATGATGGGTTGCAGGCCTATTGACTCTCCTATGGATCCGAATGCTAAGCTTCTGCCTGGACATGGGGAGCCTCTTAGAGACCCTACGAGATATAGGAGGTTGGTTGGCAAATTGAATTACCTCACAGTGACTAGACCTGACATTTCTTTTCCGGTGAGTGTTGTAAGTCAGTTTATGGATTCTCCATGTGATAGTCACTAGGATGCAGTTGTTCGCATTCTTCGGTATATAAAGTCAGCTCCAGGTAAATGATTACTATTCGAGGATCGAGGCCACGAGCAGATTGTTGGGTACACAGATGCTGATTGGGCAGGATCACCTTTTGATAGACGTTCTATGTCTGGATATTGTGTTCTAGTAGGAGGTAATTTGGTCTCGTGAAAGAGCAAGAAACAGAATGTAGTTGCTCGATCTAGCACCGAAGCCGAATATCGGGTCATGGCTATGGCGACGTGTGAGTTAGTTTGGGTCAAGCAGTTGCTCAAGGAGTTAAAGTTCGGAGAAATCAGCAAGATGGAACTAGTGTATGATAATCAAGCTGCTCTTCATATTGCGTCAAATCCGGTGTTCCATGAGAGGACTAAACACATTGAGATCGACTGTCACTTTGTCACAGAAAAAATACTTTCAGGAGATATTGTTACAAAGTTTGTAAAGTCGAATGATCAACTAGCAAATATTTTTACTAAGTCTCTTACTGGTTCTCGTATTAGTTACATGTGTAACAAGCTCGGTACATATGATGTGTATGCACCGGCTTGAGGGGGAGTGTTAGTTTATAGATATGTATAGTGTAGTCTTGTCCCACATTGGAAGAAGAGTAATATCTCCTTGTAGTGTATAGCTATAAATAGGGACCTCTTGTATTGCATTTATTATCCAATATCAATAACATATTTTCTCCCGTGCCTTCTCACACGGAATTTAGACATGCGATCAATTCTCTTTAAGAGCTTTGACGGCACAACTTATTTCTCTTCACTCCTTGTTTGCTGTTGAGATGAGTCAAGGCCAAGCAACAGGAACTAGCTAAATATTAACTGAAACAATAGAAGGCTGCAAATATCAAAAGTTATTCCTTTGGAGGTCATCATCTAATCCTTCACATCCTCATGTACCATCGTAAAAGGTACTAACTGATATTCAAGATTGCTACATTATGTTCTAAAACTATAAAAAAGCGAAAAAGGATCGCTACTTCTTGTTCTAAAATTATAGTTTGTAAAGGGTTTTTGTTCCTTACATCCTCTTGTGACTGGTGTTACAATTTGTATTGGTGTATTATTTATTTATTTCATGACCCTCGATAGGAAAGGGTGGAGGTTGAGAATTAGGGTGGAAGATTGACAGGTAATCGTTAGTGTCTCTTAGTCTTACCAGTTGTACTAGTACTTTTTTTGTATTTTCTTATTCCTGGTTCTTTATTATTACTTGTGCCATTTGCTCCTATTACATTGTTGTTACTACTGTTTGTTACTTTATTTTCATCGTTTCTTGAGTCGAGGGTTTATCGGAAACAACCTCTCTACCTTCACAAGGTAGGAATTAGATCTGCGCACACATTACCTTCCTCAGACCTCACTTGTGAGATTACACTGGATGTATTGTTGTTGTATTATTTTTTTTATTTGGTTTTGGGATCAAAGAATAATAGCATCCTCTGGTCTGGTTCTTGTATGAAAGAGAGGACATTACACATGTGAGTGAAGGTGTAAAATTATGTTTGTATGCTAAATATTCTTCATTTTCTGACATGAATTGGCATTTATCCAGAAAGCATCTTCAGACTTCAGCTTCTGCTATACTGCAATAGCCAAGAAGAAAAACCAAATATATTGAAACAAATCTTTTTTTGGTGGGGGCTTTAATCTAATGTCTTTTTCTAGGATGAGTCAACAAAAAAGAATCTTTTTTCACCTTTTTCTAAGTTGGATGGCCAGCCATTATGTAAAATTCCTTATCTTTTGTTTGACTTTTATGGACTCCTCAATTGAATCTAGGATTACAATTACTATAATTTTGACTATTGTTTCACCATTTACTTTATTTAGTCACTTCTTGAAAGGTGGTTAATTTAATTTCAAAATCATTGTTCTTTTCTTTGGAAGGTTTTGGTTTGATTTTTAAAAACATTTTGAATCATTATAATAATAGTAACAAGCTGAGACCTTAAAAGTAAGAGATGTTGAGATCAAAACTTGCTTACACAAGATTTTATAATACCATTTAGTTAGGAGGCTTATGCGTTCCGTGAACGGAAGGTCTATTGAAACAGTCTCTTTACCTCCATACAGCAGGGGTAAGGTCTGCCTGCGTACTCACTACCCCCATATCCCTACCCCTGGACTTCACTATGTATGATTACACTAGGTATGTTGTTATTGTTGTTACCATTTAGTTAGGAGAAATTAGTATCATATTTAATTGATTGAAAAAATAGGGAGGATGAAACGAATGACGTGGCTTACTCGTCAATTAAGTAGGTAAAATCATGGGAAATCAAGCTTCAAATCTCAGCAAAAGCAAAGGAACTCATATAAATACCCGATATTTGTGTTGGTGGAAAGCAACAGGTATTTGGTGTAATAGTCGGAGTTATAAGGGCCATTTCCTTTAGGGGAAGCTAAAGAGGAGGAAATTAGAAGAAAAATACATATCCAGGTAATTTTTTCTATTATTACTTCAAATTTAGACAAAGCTAAGAAAGTTGCTTCTTTTATATCCCTTGCACTTGTACCAAACGCCAAATTAAGTAAATGATGAATACTTTACGTGAAGGAATTAAATAAATAAATTTTTCTCATTTACCTTTTCCCCTTCACTTGTGGAACTAGACATGGTAAAAGGGGTTCTCTCAAAATTATAATGTTTTAACTTAGGTCATTGTCCATTCTATATTGGTCATTGTTTCAGTATAACATACAGTGCATTTTACAAGCTTTTAGGTCCTGAAAATTAGGCTTTTACTGAATTTTGAAATCAACTCCAAATTTGTCAAACAAACATGGCACTTTTGGCAAATTCTCTAATTCTAATTTGTATTTACTATTAGTCTATTTGTTCAATTTTGGCCTTAATCTTTATTTAGTGCTACACTAGGACTCTAGTGGTGTTTGACTTTAACATCGATATACTTAGGGCCTGTTTGGCGAAAAAAAAATCATTTGTTTTTTCCAAAAACGTTTTTTACTTTTATTCGGAAGTAGTGTTTGGCCCTGACAATTCCAAATCCAACTTGAAGTTGAATTTTGGAATTTTTCAGAATTTGAAAAACTTCAAAAAGCTATTTTTCACAATTTTCACTCAAAATCACTCACAAACATTCAAAAACACTCCAATTTGTATTCATGTCCAAATACAACTCCAATTTCAAAATACTATTTTCAATTTGAAAAGAAGTTTCATTTTTTTCAGTAATTTCATAATTCTTATGTCCAACCGCCCACTTAGTCTCATGCTAGAATAGGGTGTGGCCTAGTGGTTAAGGAAGTTAGGTGAGAACAGTGGCGGAGCCACATGCACCAAATGGGTGTCAACTGACACTTCTTCGCCGGAAAATTATATTGTATAGTTCGGTAATTTTTTAAAAAAAATATGTATATATACTATATAATGACAGTCCTTGACTTCTTGATGAGTTTATTTCTTTATATTTTGACTTTCCTTAATAAAAATCGTGGCTCGCCACTGATTGAGAATCTTTCGTTACCCGACATTTGTCTTGGTAAGATAACAAATATCCCATAGAATTTATTAAGGTGTGTACAAACGAATCCAGACACCATTAAAAAAATGAGTATTTCAAGAATTTGGATCACCCTAAAATTTGGATAAAAGAAAAAGGAAAAGAAACAATAAGTGGCATGAATAAGAGAATAAAGTGAGTCCAAGAATCAATTGGCACACTATGATAGTCTACTTAGTATTTAGACCTCTCCACTGATTTATTTATTTATATATTCGATTCCCAAAGTGGAAACTCCTTTTTCCCTCCATAAAATTTCCATTTTATTCTTTTAATTTATGTACGATATTGAACTATATCACCCAAGCACAAAAATCAATTCAGCAGTGTTAACTTTTTGACACTTAGCTATGACATGACAGAAGGTTGAAAAACGAAGGTATGAGAAAAAGTTCTTTCCATTCAATCATTCATATTATAAGGTGACAATCAAAAATCATTTAATCAGTCAATAATTAACCATGTCTTAATCCCAAAATATGCAGAATAAGTTTTGTATTCCTTACGTATATTTTTGAAAGGCGTATACCTTACGTATATTTTTAGCTGGTGTGTTAATAATTCATAAGTATAATTCACTCACACGAATATGACTGAATATCCAAAGAGAAACATATGGGAGAACTATCAAACAAGCCCGACAGGCACAACTCCCTATCTGTAACGATCCGATCGATCATTTTGAGAGTTGTAGCCTCGTTCCTCTATTTACTACTAATTTTATGCTTTACAGTTATTATGTTACTTGTTGGGATAGTTGGTTCGGGTCCGGAGAGATTTCAGAATGAATTGAGACACTTAGTCTCAAAGTTGGAAGCATAAGTTGAAAAGGTTGACCGGATGTTGACTTATGTATAAACGACTCCGGAATGGAGTTTTGATGGTTTTGTTAGCTCCGTTGGGTATTTTGGACTTGGGAGCGTGTCCGGATTGTGATTTGGAAGTCCGTAATTGAATTAAGCTTGAAATGGCGAAAGTTTGAAATTTGGAGGTTTGACCGAGAGTGGACTTTGTGGTTACCGGGCTTGGATTGGAGTTTCATAAGATGGAGTAGGTCCGTGGTGTCATTTTTGACTTGTGTACAAAATTCGGGTTCAATCGGACGTGATTTGATATGTTTCGGCATCATTTGTAGAAGTTGGAATTTCCATAGTTTCAATAGGCTTGTATTGGAGTGCGATTCGTATTTTTGATGTTGTTTGAGGTGATTTGAGGGTTCGACTAAGTTCGTATCGTATTTTAGTACTTGATGGTATGTTTGGTTGAGGTCCCGGGGGCCTCAGGTGAGTTTCGAATGGTTAACGGATCAATTTTTGGATTTGGAGGACTGCTGAAGCATTTCTGGTGTCCAGTTCTGGTTTCCTTCTTCGCGTTCACGATGGGAGTCCAGGATTCGCTAAGGGTAGGCTAAGGTAGGTGGAGAATTATTCTTTGTGTTCGTGAAGGAGGAGTCGCGTTCGCGAAGGACTGGGTAGGTGATGCATCGCGAACGCGAGAAGGGGAACGTGTTTCCAAAGAGGAGAGGAGGAAGCTGGGACCCCACATGCTTGGTCTACGAGTTCGCATAAGGTAGGTCGCGTTTGCGAAGCATGGGGTCAGCAAGGCATCGCGTTCGCGAGTGGTGCCTCGCATTCGTGTATGAGGCTTTTGGGCAGCAAATTTATTTGTACTACGCGAACGCGAGAAGGGGGTCGCGTTCGTGAAGAAGGGATACCTGGGCATATTTAAACATTTCAAAAACGAGGGTTTGAGTTCATAACACAAAATTTATTTTGGGAGCTCGGTGGGAGGCGATTCTTGTAGAGATTTTCACGTGGGTGATTGGGTTAAGTGATTCTTACTTAGTTTTGGTTAATTTCTATGATTATGCCTTTGATTTCATCATTAAATTAGTGATTTGGGGTGGAAAAATTGGGGGAAAATGGAGAAAATTTCTTAGGCCAAATTTTGAGGTTTTGATCGAGATTTTGGTATCGGATTTGAGTAATTTTGGTATGGATGGACTCATGGTCGAATGTTTGTTCAGATTTTATAACTTTTACTCGATTCCGCGACATGGGCTTGGGGGGCGGCTTTTGAGCCAATTTTTTTACTCTTGATTAATAACTTAGTATTTTATTATAGAATTGATTCCTTTAGCTCGTGTTGATTGTATCGAATTGTTTGTGGCTAGATTCGAGGCATTTGGAGGCCGTTTCGCAAGGCAAAGGTGCGTCGGAGTAGAGATTGGCGCGGCTTGAGGTAAGTAATAGTTTTAAATTTGGTTCTGATGGTATGAAACCCTATAATATGTCTCATGTGATTGGTTTTGAGGTGACGCACATGCTAGGTGACGGGTGTGTGGGCGTGCACCGGAGGAATTATGAATTGGGCAATTCCATGGAACTAAATAGTTAAACAAAATCTGTTGTTATCCGTATATTCTCCATATGTAATAGAAATTGTCACGACCCAAATCGATGGGCCGCGACGGGCACCCGGTGCCTTACCTAACCGAGCACCAACGTAACGTATCTTTATTATCATACCATCATGGGTAAATGGTCCAGAAGTGACATCATGAGATAACCAGAATAAAAAATAAGGGAATAATAGATATAAGAAGATCCAACATGATATAGAAACTTATACATGTGACATACGTTTCTATAAGGCTGACGTGATCATTTGTACACTCAAAACATAGGCTGACAAGGCCATACAATCATCTATATACCTGATATATGTCTACAAGCCTCTAAGAGTGCATAAACATCATAAAGGTCGGGACAGGTCCCCACCATACCAATCAATATATGTCCAAATCATACTGACCAGATAGGCAACTCCGGAGCAAGTGGAGTACACCAACACTTTCCGCTGAGCTGATAGCCTACTAGGAGGACCCTCAACCTGTCTATAGAGACCTGTGGGCATGAAACGCAGCGTCCCCAAGCAAAAGAGACGTCAGTATAAATAAAGTACCGAGTATGTAAGGTATGTGCGTACATAACATCATTAAGCCTCTGAGGGCATCCCATCATATCATCTCGGCCTCTGTGGGCGAAATCATCAATGTAGACCATCTTATCAAGTGGTGGTGCGTATATAACGCTATAACCTTTTCCCATATCCCTTATACATATAATATATACTTATATAACGTCATCTGGTCATGAGTCAATGTACATGTATAAATGAATGCAATGCATAAGAAGTAAGTCAATAATATCTCCCGGGATGTCATAAGATTAATATGCCTTCGATTAATATCATGAAATAAAATTTATCAACTTACGTATTTTCTGAGACCCATGAACAGACGATATAATAATAGGACACATGGGGAATCAAGAACATAGGCACCCTAGTACTTCTAAGAATAGAGTCATTTGTGAAAGTTCTGTGCTTGCTCGTTTCGTTTGTATCATATGGATCATGCCAAAAGGAAAGAAGGGATATCCTTAACATACCTTAACTCCAATGCGTCCTTAATCCCTTCCAAGCAATTTTTCAAACAACTCAACTCAATCTACAATAGCATAAAGAGATTCAAAATCAGTGTTGAGTAAAGGCTAAGTCTGCAACTTAAATTAGTAGCTCGTTTATGTAAATTTGGGCAGCATCTCCCCTGTAACAAGAGCCTCCTCCAATACCATATACCAACAACAATTACTACAGTAATCCAGCAATATATAATTATCAATAACAAGACACTATATAACAACAACAAGTCACAACTACTTCACGACGAGCGGCAAGCTCCGATTGAACCTTGTATACCCCATATCACCCCTTATAGACTCCTTAATTTAACTTAACAATATCATTAACATGATAATGAAGTTATTCACCAATGATTCCATCTTATACCATATATTTATAACAAAGAAAACAATCCACAACTCCAACTATCCTCAATTAGCAACTTTTCTCACTAGTTCATGTCTAGCCCATCCAGTTAACTTAATCAACATTAAGATAACCTTAAGAACATGAAAGAACACAATATAATTACCTACTATAATGGATTAAAGTCAAAATCCATGTTATATTAAGCTTACAACAACCCAACACACCTCAATCACTTCATACTCAAAATGACAACTATAGTAGTCTCAAATACCCCGAAAATATTCAAAGAACGACTAATCCACCATTTCTCCATTATGTGGGGTTTCTACACACAATTTATCCTCCAAAACTATATTAAATAGTATCAAAATAGACAGCACAAAAACAACACGAAAAACCACAAAACAGCCCACTAAAAGTCGAATAACTCGAACTCACGGCTTTCGATCACCGTTCCGTGAGTTCTAACTATTAGAAAACAAATTTATCAAACTTACTTGATATTTAAAATCTTAAATACAGAAATTATATATTTTTTAACTATTAAATACCTTCCAAAACTCAAACTACAAAGAAAAAGAAAGGCGATATAGCGATACTTACGTCGTAGGGATCGTTCAAATGTTATCGCTTCTTGATTTCGTACCCGGGATGTTAATCTTCTTTGAAACCCTTGTAGAGAGCTTAAAGCTAAGTTTATGGGTCTTATTTGGTTGTGGTTTCTGTAAAAATGAAGAAACAGATGACATAAGGGATATAACTATCCAATTTGTTGAAAAGTCAAAAAGGTGCTACTTGGCACCCTTGGCTCTTCTTCCAACACTTATATCTTTGTATCCGGATGTCATATGAATAAACGATAAAATGAATTGGAAACTATATTCCAAGACCTTCAATTTGGTATATAATATGTCCCAAAAAGACCTCATATAACACACAAAAGATATTGCTCAAAAAGCTTTAGGGACCCACCTACTTGTCACCTATGCAGTCTGCGCAGTCTCGCGAAACTGCAAATATCTCTCTTCTTCGATGTCGAATCAACGAACGGTTTAATGCGTTAGAAACTAGACCCATAGATATTCAATTTGATATATGGATCATCTTGTAATTCCTAGTATATTAGGATAAAAGCTCTGCTACATTTGAACTAATATTCAGCACATTATGAATGTAACTTGTGATGACCTTTGCCAACCTTTGTTCCAAAACTCGCTTGACTTCAAAATGTAACACACGACTATCATACAACTAAAATAACTCATAAAATAAGCTCCTTATCTTGTTAAGAACCATAGTATCACCCCAAAAGTACATGTTATAACATTTCCAATTTGTCGACATTCGGCGAAACTTTTTTTCTTCAATTTGCTTAGCTCCTAAGCCTTTCAACCCTCTTGGTAGTTGTTATCCATGATCTTAAAGATTTGTAACCTACAAGGTAACATGATTAACTTACTTTATGTACTTTCAAATTGAACTGCAATTGACTTATGATGTACTCTCACGTAGAAAAATATGGGGTGTAATAGAAATTGAACTGCAAATCATGTTAGAAATCATGTTTAGACTATGGGTTGGCACTGTAGGGACCCACAGAGGTCGTGTGTAAGTTGAATTATCTGTTAAATTGTTGTTTTGTACCCAGTCATAGTTTTACTTATTTATTACATCTCTGTCTCTATTGCTCATTATTGATACATTATATCATTATTGTGTGGGTTGGTTATCATGATTTTTGAGAGTCCGAGAGACTGAAGAGGTCAATGACTGAGTGAGACCGAGAGCCTGATTTTATGAGGATATTCATGGAATCAGGTTGCACACCGCAACATATTTTATTGATTTATTCCATGATTGGCATCATTTAGAAAGTTGTCGACTGTTACGTTCTTGTATTTCTTTAATGTTCTTAGATTTTACGTTGATCGTCAAACCTACCACAATGTTCCTTTTATCTATATTTGGAATTGTCCATGATATACAAAACTCAAATAGACATAGTTAAAGTGACATATGTCAACATAATAATATGTTTGAAAGAATAGATGCAAAGACTCATGATTGAGTCCCTAAGTGAAGAAAGCCAAGCCAACATTTCAACAAGACCTAAGATGTTCTGTGTTCTATTATTATTTTTAGCTCGTGCCAGAAATTATTTATATCTTATAGCCAAAAGAATATATAAAATTTGTATAATTTTTATATATAACATACAGAATGTATATATATATATATATATATATAAAATATATACAAATTTTATACAATTTTTCGGATATTATTTTTACAGCAGCTATACAGTATCATTTTTCCTTAAGAAAACACATAAGAAAAAAAATAAAAATAAAGTAGACATGCTTTTTGAACACAAAGTCAAATGTATTATTTCTCATGTTTGTCCTTAGGTGTCTCTTTGAGGGCCCATGAAAATAACTTAAACATAATATTTTGTTGGATTCTGGCTTTCAGTTCACTCTTCTACTTTGTCAATCTTTGCTTTTCCCCTATGTTTCCCCCTAATGGGTCGTTTGGCCGGGAAACAAGTTATTTCGGGATTGTTATCTCACCCTCCCATAGAAAATACTATAATTCCAAAATTAGTTATACTGCGAATTTATTCCAACTAAACATGAAATAAATTCATCTCAAATTTAGTCCTCAAATTAATTATCCCTTATCCCTCGTACCAAACGAGCCTGAAGTTGGTGGAATTGGAGGAAAATCTATCTGCATTTGCTATCTTTATTTCACTACAAAAGTTAGTTTTTAACTTTCTCTTTGTCTTTCTTTTAGTGCTGGAGTTGGTATACAAACCTCTTTTTCCTTTGTTTCTTGCCCTTTTTCATGTGCTTTATTTCTTTAAGTATAGCAGTTATTGAGATTTTTTGGTCCCTAAAGCAAGATAACTTTGTCCTAGCTTAAACCACAAAACAAACCCCCCTTTCATCTTATACTATATTTGTGGTCATTGATGAAGAAGGGTTATTACTACCTGTTTGTTTTTTTTGCTGCGGCTATTTTATTTTTTCAACTATCGATACTGCTTCTCTTTACATGTTTTTCTTGAGCCGAGGGCCTATCGGAAACAATCTCTGTATCTTCACAAGGTAAGAATTAAGTTTGCGTGCACGCTACCCCAGACCCCACCTGTCGAACCACACTACATTTGTTGTTGTTGTATTGATGAAGAATGTATGAACTGTAAACATAGGTGTGATTAATGGGGTAGGCTATAAAAGGTTAAAAATGGACTTGTGACAATGAAAATAACTATGGGAAAAATTGTGATAGTCAATGTACATGTACTAAAAAAACAGGAAGAGCGATAGCAGAACGCCTTGCTCCATTGATAGCTTCAAGAAAGACGACAACAACATACCCGGTGTATTCCCACAAGTGAAATTTGGGGAGGATAGTATCTACGTAGACCTTACCCTTACCTTGTGAAGATAGAGAGGCTATTTTCGGAAGACCCTCGGCTCATTAAAGCAAAAGCACAGCAGTTGTGACAAAGAACTATGGAAAGCGCGATAGTAGCAACAGGCACAAAAAAAATAAAGGAGGAAGCAAAGTATATACTCAACTAAATCAGTTGATAGCATGGCAATCATTTTATTATACATGATTCCGGGAAGTACATATAATCCGACGAAAAAAAGGAGAAAATAGGAGCAGAAAGAAGAGGAAAAGGATAGATGGACATGGAAACCAGATTTACATCTTAGAAAGCAGGCAAACTTTCATTTAGATAGTAGTATTATAAGCAGAGTCAATAGCATATAGAAGATAAGTATATGAAAACTTGTGGAAATTGAATCAGGGAACTTTGTTCAGCAAACCTCAAGGAGATTGTGGCCAATCATATCCAGAATCTACAGCATTTAAGTCATCATAAAACCACATTTCCACGTCCTCCACACGTTGGTCATCTTCCCAATCGTCTTCCCAATACCCATCGGACATCTCATCATCATCAAAGTCGTCATCAATGTCACCAGCTACAAAGTCCCATGGTATATAGCCAGAAGAACCCGAATAATCCGAGCAATTGTCCCAGCCATTCTTATCGTAGCAATCGACAACAAGGGGTCCGACAACCTTAAGCTTATGGAATTTCTTGACAAGGTTTTCATCAAGATTCACATTCCAACAACCCCTTACATCCAATAGTTCGAGCTGCCTGCAGTTCTTAAGAATCTCCATTATGCTCAATGTACCAACTAGCATGTAGGCGATTTCTAGTTGTTTGAGCTTATGCATCGTGGTAGCTATTACAAGGGCTTCATCGTCTTGTGAGAGCTTGTCAATAACCTCAAGGGGGTGCATTGTTCGACGCAAACCAGTCAAGTATTTACAGTGCTTTCCTATGGCTTCCAGGGCTCTCGCTCCTATTTTTATGCAGTAGCTTACATCCAAAAATGTAATGTTGGAAAACGTTCCGGCAACCTGTTCCACTACGGAATCGTTTATCTCACACTTTGGCAACCGCAATGTCTGCAGAGATTTGGAACTAGCAACCAAAACAGAGAAGTTCATGTTCAATCCAAGTAAATATTTACTGCTATTGAAGGGGATAAGAAACATAATGACATGTTCTTGATAGCTACATGACAAGTCTACTGAATTCCAACTAGATCAGCAACAAACTCGAAAAACAATATAACTTCCATATTTCCTCTTTTTTTCCAAAATGTATTCTTTATTCTTTGTTATCATCCAAGGATTTGGCTTCCTTATAGAGACTCGTATCCAAATACATTGACTCGGAAAGTGTATACAAAATGAGTTGAAAGAATTTGAACTTCTACATAATTCATTATGACACGAGGCATAGTATCTTAAATTGATGTTTATCTTCAATAAGAAATAGATAACTGCAATAATGAAAATGATATACTAACTTGTTAGCAATGAACTCGAAGCTTGATTTGTCCGAGAGACCAGAGACACAGAGTTTACGGAGGGAACCACCGCTTCTTGGAATAAGCAATCGAAGCATCCGATCAAGGTTCTCGGGGCAGCGGTTTTTGCTCCATTCCTCAATGTCAATCTCTTGCCAGCAATAAGGTCCCTTAACTGCTTTTCCCCATGACTTGCAAACTCTTGGAACTACAGTTAGCACCTCTTGAAGGGAAAGGTTTCTAAATATTAGCCCAAGCGCATCGGGTAACAATTCATCCCATTGTCTAAACTCGCATCCTTCCTCCATTTTAACTCTTGTTTCTCTGCTATAATAACGAGAAAACATTGAGAACCAGATCATAGAAAAGAACAAAGCTTGATTGCAATCCACCCATGTTATTTCAAATTTCCATATCTGAAAGACTCGGCCGAAACTAAATAGGTTCCAGAAGTTAATGAATTTAGCCACTAAAAGAGTGGAGTCGTTATCTCGAAACTAAATCTTCCCAAATATAGTAAAAAAAAAGATGCAAAAGTAGTGAAAATATAATAACCTAATACAGAATTAAAGAAACATCAGCTCATTGAGCCAACAATAACCATAAAAATTCAATCTTGAAGAAGAAATTCAACTCAATGAGCCAACAACAACCATAAAGATCCAATCTTGAAGTAGAAATCCAACGAATTGAGCCAACAATAAACATAACAATGCAATCTTGAAGAAGAAATTCAATAAAAATCCAATCTTGAAGAAGAAAATCAACTCAATGAGCCAACAATAACCAGAAAACCCCAATCTTGAAGAAGAATATCAACTCAATGAGCCAACAGTAACCATAAAAATCCAATCTTGAAGAAGGAATTCAACTCAATGGGCAAACAATAACCATAAAAAATCCAATCTTGAAGAAGAAAATCAACTCAATGAGCAAACAATAACCACAAAAATCCAATCTTCAAGAAGAAATTCAACTCAATGAGCCAACAACAAACTGAAAAAATCCAATCTTGAAGAAAGAAAAAACACCCCCAACCCCACAATATAAGGAGAGACAGTTACTAATGAAGAGAGAAAAGAGAGATTCATTCAAAGAAATGAACTTGGTAACAAAAACAGCATAGAGTTACAATCTTTACAAGAGAAGCATGGCAATTATGAACAAATCAAACTCTAAGAAAGAAAATAAGAAATATCAGGTATCAAGAACAGAAAAAGAGAAAAAATGGATTACCTTCACACAACCATATTTCCACAGCAAAACAATCTATGAGATTCAAATGGCTACACAGATCAGCATCCCTCAAACTTAACCAATACCCTGTTGAGAGAAATGCTCAAATCAGGATATAAACATCTAAAATAACCCCAAAAACCAAATGCATTTTGGAAACCTCAATACACAAATAAAGAAAGAAAAAAAAATTACACCAACAATTATCACTTTCCCAAAAGGTAAAATCTTTAAAGAAAAGTCATTTCATTCAAGTTTCCCAAACACCCTTATGAAATTCTTTCAGCAGTATATAAATATCTTAAAATACATTTTGGAAATCTCAATACACAAATAAAGAAAGGCAAAAACTTTTTATATCAACAATAATTACTTTTCAAAAAGGTAAAATCTTTAAAGAAAAGTCATTTCAAAATTTCCTCCCAAACAACATTATTAAAACTTTTGGACATGAAATGTAACATCATGAGTAACATTCACACAAACACTAAAGAAAATGTAGAAAAATACAAAACCCATGTCAGAAAAAGAGAGAAAAAAAGAGAGCAAACCAAAAAGATTAGCTAGCTAGGTAGAGTTTGGATCTGTGAAAAAATCACCGGTTTATCCGCCTAAAATGAAGGGTCATATGAGGAGCTTCAGTTCAGTACCTTCAGGCTTCAGTTCCTTTTTCTTTGCTTTTGTGGGGTATAAAGAGAGGGATACAGAAGCTAAGTATGAAACAAAGATACAAGAAGTGAAACAAAAAGCAAACAGAATTTTGATTACACAGACAGAAATAATAAATAAACATGTGAAGGTGGAAAAAGTTGAGAGAATATGTATTTTCAGACAGCAATGTAATTGTTTAAAGTTCTGTGTTGTTACCTTATAAACCTTTTCTATAACAATTTTGTTTTTATTCCGATATTAATAATGAAGTATTATTATAATATAACATAAAATTAGTCTAAAAAAAACTTAATCACTGTAGTTAAGTACTATTATAGCAAGGTTTAACTATAATAACATGTCACTTTAAGAGGTAATTATATAGTATTATTTTTATTTATAAGTAACTGGTCATTTTAAATGAATAATAAGTAACATGATATAACATAGGAGTATTAAATTAGTAATATTTATGATGTAAAAAATTCATGCCACCATATGTGTATATAACTTAAATCCAATTCTTTATGGTATTTGGAATTTGCGGGCATACCTCACTCCTATCAGTCATTTTCACTTTGACAAGACACCATATTTAATATGGACTTGTGTATACATCAGCATTAAATAATAAGTATAACAAAGTTAGCTGATTAAAAAAGTCCCACATTAAATTCAAAGCCTAAATCCTAAATACTTTTTATTTAAACTAACAATAATATATAAAATCAAATATTTTAGCATCATGTTTGAAGGTAAAAATGAGTATACTGAAATTTTCTTTCTTTTTTTGAATCTTTTCTTCTTCTTCCTCTTCTTCTTATTTTTTCCTTTTCACTTCCCTGTTTGGTTTCTGTTTTGTTTTGAGTGTGGAAGTGAGTTAAGTAACTGTATAGATGAAAGAGTAATTATGGCTACTGTAAAAAAAAAAAAAAACTGAAGCATTATTGATTGTGACTCTTATTTATGATTGAGATTCCCTTGTAGTACTAGTACCTGTCTCAATTGTCTCCTTTTGTATAGTTGAAGTGCAATTGGATAATTGAATTTTTTTTACCCTGAAGTGATATTTAGGGATAAAGAACCTTTGCTAAAAAAACACACTGTTATTTTTTCACTCAGGTATGCTATATCACCACTAACACTTTGTTCAGATTTGCACCGCATAAGATCTATTAAAGGTGAAAATGCTTTCTACCAAGATTATTTTTATTCGCATGACTCGGCTCGAAATGAAAGTTGCAGAAATCAATATGTTGAGATGGATGTACGGGCACACTAGGCTGGATACGATTAGAAATGAAGATATTCGAAAGAAGGTGACATGGCTCTCATGGAAGACAAGATGCGGGAAGTTAGGCTTAGATGGTTCGGACACGTGCAGAGGAGAAGCTTGGATGCCCCGGTAAGTAAGTGTGAATGGCTAGCCCCGGAAAAATATTGGATTATGGAGAATAAGATTTAGCTTGAGGCGTGTCAAAAATATTGTCCTTAAGGATATTTCGCCTACACTGTGATAAATAAAATTAGGTGTATCCTTCGAGATTCAACAAGCTCTTCTAGTATAACTAGAAACAGAAACAAAGATTAACAAAATAAACCAACACAATAGAAGAAAATAAGAAGGAAAGTTTTTACTTTTTTCTTCGTTCACTTTTCAAGATGTAAACCCAAAGAAGTATAAATAGTGCAAAAGAAATGCACAATCTTATATGAAAACTGTCAAACCCATAAAGGCTTTTCAAAGCTTCCAAAATCGTTAAAATCCAAAGCCATTAATTAAGGCTATCAAATGGTCAATTATTCTTTCAACAGTGACGTTCAAATTACCCACTAATGAGCATTCAATAATCAGATTTATTTTGTCCAAATTGAATTCAAAGTTAAACTAATGTACTGTTACAAATATATTTAAGATAATTACTATAATAATGACTCATTAATATAATTGTAAGAAAATGAATCTAGACATAGTTTTGGAATATTTCTTTTTGAGATATCAAAAGTATTTTTCTATCAATATCTGCAATTGAGTCATATTACATGGGTATTTACTGTAATTTGTCAAAACAAACTGTCTACTACTAGGAGTAGTAAATACTATGAGATTGTTACGGTACATTAAAATCTTTATGTCAGATACTGCCATGAAAGTGCTTGAGCTAAAGCTTGGACATAGTTAAAAGAGAGAAGAGAGACTGAAAAAAATGAGAACTCTTGTATATCTATATTGAAGAAGAAAGCTACCGTATTAATATATTGTTCTAAACAAACTAATTCACAAATTACATAATTACCCTCTACACTGTAATTACTTAACTACCCTTGTGTCTATATCATAAATACTCCCCCTCAAGCTGTGTAGTGTGAATAAGTTGTACACTCTCAGCTTGGACAATAGAAAATCATGTTGTGCCTTCCCCAGTCCTTTGGTTAGTACATTTGCTATCTGTAGGTTTGTAGAGACATGTGTAGTCTGGATTAGGCCTTGTTGAATTCTCTCTCGAATAAAATGGCAGTTAATCTCGATATGTTTGGTCCTTTCATGATAGATGGGATTTGCAGCAATCTGAATAGCCGCTTTACTATCACAATACATCTTCACTGGAAGTTTCAAGCCCACATTCAACTCTTTGAACAACCCTGTTAACCAGACCACTTCTGCTATTGCATTGGCCATACTTCTGTACTCAGCTTCTGCAGAGCTCCTTGACACTGTATTTTGTTTCTTGGACTTCCAGGAGATAAGAGAGTCACCCAGCTTTATTACAAACTCACTCACTCACCTTCTAGTCATTGGGCAAGTGGCCCAGTCTGCATCACAATATATTGTGAGTTGGTCAGAAGATTGAGATGATAGCAAAATTTCCAACTCAGGTGCATTCTTTAGGTACCTTGCCACCCTCAATGCTCCTTCCATATGTGACTTCTTTGGCTTGTGCATGAACTGGCTTAAGTTCTGTACTGCATAACTGATGTCTGGCCTTGTCATGGTAAGGTACAACAGCTTCCTAACTAATTTTTGATAGCTGCTTGGATCACTAAGCAATTCATCAGTATCTAGAGTTCCTTGTGCATTGGCATGATCATATTCTGCACTGGTGAGCTTATGGCATGTGTCTAGAGGTGTGCAGGCTGGTTTAGAACCTGCAAGCCCAAGTGTGGCAATGAGATCAAGAGTGAACTTCCTTTGACAAACCAAAATGCCATGTTTGCTTTTTGCAACTTCAAGACCAAGGAAGTATCTCATCTCCCCCAGGTCCTTGATCTTAAAGTGATGTTGAAGCACAACTTTGGCATCCTGAATTAACTGAGGAGATAATCCAGTGATTAAGAGGTCATCCACATAGATGAGGATAATGAGAAAGTCAAAACCAGAGCTCTTACTGAAGAGAGAATAGTCATGATGACTCTGTACAAAACCTGAGGATGAGAGGGCTTCACTGAGCTTCAAGTTCCATTGCCTAGAGGCCTGCCTGAGCCCATACAAGGACTTTTGAAGCTTGCAAATTCTAGGAGGCTCCCCTTACCTAGAAGACCAGGGGGTGGAGTCATATATACTTCTTCCAGCAAATCACCTTGAAGAAAAGCATTAAAGATATCCATTTGGTGCAACTTCCATCCTTTCATAGCAACTAAAGATAAAACAGTCCTTACTGTGACCATTTTCACCACAGGCGAGAAGGTCTCTTCATAATCAAGACCCTCTTGTTGTATGTAACCTTTGGCCACTAAACGAGCTTTGTACCTTTCCACCTCACCTTTGGCATTGTATTTCACCTTAAACACCCATTTACACCCTATAGCTCTCTTGTCAGTTGGCAAAGGAACTAACCTCCAGGTGTGGTTGTCATGTACGGCCTGTAACTCTGCATCCATGGCTGTAATCCACTTAGGATCTTGAAGAGCAGCAGCATAGAAAGTTGGTTCTGTAACAGCTGAGAAAGAGCAAAGTGCTTTGAAGTAAGGTGGAGACAATGAAGCATATGACATGTATGCAGACATGGGATAACTGGAACCCAAAGCAGTAGAAGGACCAGCTTTTGGCATTCCATGAACAAAGCCATTGAGCCAGCCAGGTAGTTTGGAAGTCCTAGTAGACTTCCTTAGTCCCCCTTCTGGCAAATCATGTAAGGGAGACATAGTTGGGTATGGCATCACTGCTGTAGGAGGTAATGTGAGGTGAGGCTGCTGCAGAGTCTCAGAAGCTGGATCAACAGGATTAGGAGCTGAGGAAGCCTCAGGATTAGGAGTTGAGAAAGCCTCAGGAGAAGATGGAGGTGTTATTACTGAATCAAGAGCTATCTCTGAGACCTCGGAGGTAGGATCAATGATGAAAGCATCATCTGCATCAATAAACTGCTCGGCATTAGGCCTCCTGCCTGTGGAAGTTGTGGTCTTGAAAGGAAAAGTGTATTCCTTGAAAGATACATCCCTGCTTACAAAAAAATGCTTGTTAGTGAGACTGTATAGCCTATAACCCTTTTGAGTGGATGAATATCCCATATGCACTGCCGGTTCTGCTCTAACTCCAAATTTGTCACTTCTATCAGTGACAGTAGCATAGCATAGGCTTCCCAGAACCCTGAGATGCTGCAATCTAGGTGGTCGACCATAGAACATTTCAAAAGGAGACTTTCCTGCTAATGCTGTGGATGTGATTCTATTGATCAGATACACTGCATTCTGCACACAAAATCCCCAGAACCTCAGTGGAATTCTTCCCTGAAACTTGATGGCCCTAGCAACTTCAAGAATCTGTCTGTGTTTCCTTTCTACTACTCCATTCTGCTGAGGTGTGTAGACATAAGAGCTTTGATGAACTACACCTGTATTCCTAAATATGTCTGTATAATGCGAGTTAAAGAACTCTGTTCCATTGTCTGTCCTGAACACTTTTATTGCACTGTTAAACTGAGTCTTTACAAGAGTCATGAAGTCTTTTATTACAGTAGGTACATCACTTTTAAGTTTGAGCAGAAATATCCAAACGATTCTACTATAGTCATCTACTAAAGTGAGGAAAAATCTATTCCCATCATAGGTAGGGATTTTATAGGAACCCCATACATCACCATGTATCAAATCAAATACTTTAGAAGTCCTACTAGTACTTTGTGGAGAAGAAAATCTTGTCTGTTTTGCCAAAGGACAAATAGGACAAACATTATTACTATGCAGCCTACTCTATTTTATTATGTGCATCTGATGTAGAACCTTATGTGGAATGTGCCCAAGTCTTCTGTGCCATAGCTCTTCTTCATTGTCCACACACTGTGCTGCTGAGGCTTGAACTCTATCTTTATCACTGTGAGGCCAATAGCATAGATCTCCTTTCAACCTACCAGTCCCCTTCACCTTCCCAGTGTGAAGGTCCTGCATTAGGCACAAATCAGGAAAGAACAACATACAACAGTTTAGTTCCCTAGTCAGTTTTGATACTGACAGTAAATTGTATTTAAAACCTGGGATGCAAAGCACATTGGATATAATCCCTTGATCCAATTCAGAATTTCCTACACAAGGAATGGCCAAGCTATCTCCATTTGGCAAATGAACTTTTCCACCTATACTTTTAGACTGCTATTTAGGCTTAGAGATCATTTCACTGTTTGACACCATGTGATCTGTTTCCCATGTATCTACTATCCACTTATCATCATTTGCTTTACTATCAGTAGAATGAGTTACACTAACTGCATTTGCAAGTATTAGAGGGCCAGTTATACCTGTTGCATTAGCTGTTGGCTCAGGTGTATTATCCTTTTGTAGCATCTTCAGAATCTAGTCATATTGTTCTGGAGTGAATGATATTGGCATCTGCATGCTCAATCCTTCATATTTCTCTACACCTGCAAAACTACCTATTGATCCTCTATAACCTGCGTTGGTATAATCAACATTTGGACCTAGTGGTCGTGTAGCACCATAACCTGTGTGTCCATTTCCTGGATTATTTCCCATTCCTTGATGTTGTCCATAATTCCCTAGTTGTGCAGAGTTACCAAAATGTGCTAAATTAGCCACTGACTTTCTTCTGCCTTTGAAATCCGTTGGATATCCAATCAATTGATAATAATTCTCTTTGATGTGTCCTTTCATTCTACAGAATTCACACTGTATATTGAAATTCTTTCTAGGTTTCTGCATCTGAGGCCCTTTAGCACTCCAAAGTGCAGTAATGTCATTGCCCTCCATTAGTGACTTGATACCTATAGAGTCATGCCCTGATGATCCTTTCTGAGTCTCATCCTCGATAACCATGGCATATGCTTGATTTAGACTAGGTTCAGTGGATTTCATAAGGATTTGACGTCTTGCATGACTATATGAGTCATTTAGACCTCCTAAGAATTGAAGTAGCCTCTGTTGATTCAAGAGCTCAACATAGTCCTTCACGGAGCTAGGAGGCGACACAATTGGGTCAAATTCGCCCCACAATTCCTTCAATTTTGTAAAATATGTAGAAATAGAGTCGGTACCTTGAGAGATTGTTGCAATTTCTCTATGTAGCTGATAGATCCTCATTCGATTAACCTTGTCAAATCTTTCACGAAGATCCTCCCATACAGCTCGGGCATTCGATGCATACACTATCCCACTGAGTAGATATGGCGATACAATATTCATGATCCATGAAAGGACTATAGCGTTACAAGTTTTCCAATCCTCATGCAATGCTACCGGAAATGAAGCCTTGGTGTGTTTACCATCAACAAACCCTAGTTTTCACTTAGCTTGAAGTGCAATCTTCATCGATCTCCGCCACAAGCCATAGTTCTCGGATCCTTTGAGCTGAACCGGAATTAGCACTGAGCTCGGAGTGTCTGATGGATGCACGAACAGCGGATGCGTATGGTCAATTTTGTTTTCCCCCATTTCTGAATCGAAGAAAATGTTAGAGTTTTGAGAAATCGTCTATCTTCTAACTGAGCTCTAGCTTCTGCAATTTAGTGATGAAGAGGCGTGTTTAGATCTTCTCCGATAGCTCTGATACCATGTCGGATACTGCCATAAAAGTGCTTGAGCTAAAGCTTGGACATAGTTAGAAGAGAGAAGAGAGACTGAGAAAAATGAGAACTCTTGTATATCTATATTGAAGAAGGAAGCTACCGTATTAATACATTGTTCTAAACAATCTAATCCACAAATTACATAATTACCCTCTACACTATAACTACTTAACTACCCTTGTGTCTATATCCTCAATTCTTTACTTTTTGTTAGGAAAGGCGTATTAGGATTTTGAAATTATTAGAAAAATAAATTGTACCTTGAAAATTTTCCACGTGAAAGAGAAACTCGTGGTATGATAAAGGATCTTATTTGGTCAAAAAAGAAACAATTAAAGATTTGATTAATAGATTTTTTCAAACAAACGGAAAGAAACAAAGAGGTGAAAAAATAAATTATGGATCAAATATAATGATTCCTACGGTCGCCGTAAAGAGAATCATATTTGATACTCCGTAAACTACCGAATAAATATATTTTAAATGAAATATAAATGATATCCGGAATAACAATTAATGTTAACTGAGAAATCATTTCAGAAAATTATTATTAAATTTTATCTAAATGTATGCACTGAAAATTATAAAGTAAAAGACCACATGTTTTGAAGAAAAAATAATTTGACCAGAAAAAAGTCATCTTTTTGCTTTTCAGGAATCTACTTGGGCAAGTTAGGTGTGACATAAAATCATTTGGAAACGAAGAAGGAAAAATATTTTAAAAATAAATAACAATAAGCAAGAATTGGCCTTAAACAATGAGTATTAAGGGGTCGTTAGGTAGCCGATTAGAGAGGAGTTATCCATGTTTTAAATTTAGGATAATTTTTTATATTGTTTGGTTACAAATATGCAAAAAAGATAATCTTCATGTAGAATCTAGCATAAATTATATACAATGTTTTGTTGGTTTTTTCTCCTTTTCATATAATTTATAGCATTGCTAATATAATATTTGGTTCATAAATTTCTTTTACGCATAACTAATACATGTATAAGTTACGAGGAAATCTATGTATTACTTATGCAAGGTAGAAGATGAAATAACTTATACATTTTTTAGTAATACTTGTATTACAACACAAAAATATAAGAATACCCTCTATTAAACTTGTATTTTTTATTTTTAAAAATATATATTTACAATATACTAACAATTTTAATAGGTTAAACTAGACTAATAATAAATAATACTCACATTACATTTCTATATTACTAATCCTTTCATAACTAATTCTCGCATAACTAATCCTTGCACAACTAATTTCTGCATAATTAGTCTCAGCATAACTAATTCCAACATTATTAATACCTGCATAATTCTAACCAGTGATCAAACGACCCCAAGTACTTATAGCTATTACATTAAGTTAAGAAAAGAAAATCCTGCTCTAACTAAGAAATGAAATACTAAAATAAGGAAAGTAAATAATAAAATAAGAAAAAGAAATCTCCTATTTTACAAGGAAAATAAGGAGTATAAAAAGTAGAAACTTACCAGAAAACGGAAACAAGATGTCTCTTTCTAGAAATAAATACTAGACCAACTAACAAAAGGAAATACAAATAAAATAATTCTATGTTTTAGAAGGAAAAAAAGGGATTGGTATGTTCTATTAGGAAGCGTATAATTATCTTCATAATGTTTCGCTATTAGCCAAAAAACTTAGTTAACTATAATATATTCACCCCTAGTCCATTGGAGTAATTGTTTTTTGTTGTTTTACAATTTTAAGGATTTAAATTCTATACATTGATATGGTCAACAATTTTACTTATTCTCTTTCTCCAGTTATTATTAGTTTATGTTATAAAATAAAGACCGTAAAGTAAAGACAAGTATAGAGAGAAACTGATATATTATTCAACTTCAAATTCATGTACATAATGAACTGAAAACTCCTCTATTTATAGAAGAAAGGAAGCAGCTGCGAGGCTTTTCAGGAAGCAGCTGCAAGGCTTTTCTTTAGCTGCTTGTAAGCTGTCTGCATGAGCTGCTTGCAACCTGCCTGTTTAATAAGAAGCTGCTGCAAATCATTTTATTGAGCTGCTTGCAACCTGCCTGCATCAGCTGCTTGTAGATTAAACTTCAACAGAGTACTAAATGGATAATCTTCTTCAGGAAGATTATCTATAGCAGAGTAATAAATGAACATCCACAATATAATTATTTTCATAACACTCCCCCTTGGATGTTCATTAAAAGGTATTGTGCCTCGTTAAAACCTTACTAGGAAAAACCCAGTAGAAAAAATTCTAGTGAAGGAAAAAGAGTACACATATTTAGTAATACGCATTTCTAGATGCCTCATTAAAAACCTTATAAGGAAAATCCGGTGGGAAAAAACCTTAGTAAGGAAAAAAGAGTGCATCGCGTATTTTACTCCCCCTGATGAAAACCTTGTTTCAAATATTTGAGTCTCCGCATTCCAATCTTGTATACTATCTTCTCAAAAGTTGAAGTTGGCAAAGATTTAGTGAATAAATCTGCCGGATTGTCACTTGAACGGATTTGCTACACAACAATGTCATCATTTTTCTGAAGATCGTATGTGTAGAATAATTTTAGTGAAATGTGCTTCGTTCTATCTCCTTTTATAAATCCTCCCTTTAATTGGGCTATGCATGCAGCATTGTCTTCGTATAAAATTGTGGATCTTTTATCACACTCCAAACCACATTTTTCTTGAATAAAATGAATCATTGATCTCAACCATACGCATTCCCTACTTGCTTCATGAATAGCTATTATCTCAGCATGATTTGAAGAAGTAGCAACAATTGACTACTTTGTGGAGCGCCATGATATGACAGTACCTCTACATGTAAACACGTACCCGGTTTGAGATCGAGCTTTATGGGGATCAGATAAATAACCTGCATCTGCATAACCAACAAGATCTGCACTATCTTTGTTAGCATAAAACAAACCCATATCAAGAGTTCCCTTTAAATATCGCAATATATGCTTAATCCCGTTCCAGTATCTCCGTGTAGGAGAAGAGCTATATCTTGCTAGTAAATTAACAGAAAATACTATGTCAGGCCTTGTAGCATTAGCAAGATACATAAGTGCACCAATTGTACTGAGATAGGGTGTTTCAGGACCCCAGGAGTTCCTCATCCTCTTCTGGAGGTCGGAACGGGTCCTTATTCACTTCAAGTGATCGAACAACCATTGGTGTACTCAATGGGTGCGCTTTGTCCATGTAAAAGCATTTTAAGACCCTTTCTGTATAGGCAGATTGATGCATAAAGATCCCATTTGCTAAATATTCAATTTGCAGTCCAAGACAAAGTTTTGTCTTTCCAAGATCTTTCATCTCAAATTCTTTCTTAAGATATTCAATTGCCTTTTGGAGCTCTTCTGGAGTTCCAACAAGATTTATGTCATCAACATAAACAGCAAGTATAACAAATTCTAATGCCATTTTCTTTATAAAAATACATGGATAAATAACATCATTTATGTAACCCTCTTTCAACAAATATTCACTGAGGCGATTATACCACATGCGCCCAGATTATTTTAAACCGTACAAAGATCTTTATAATCTGATTGAGTACATTTTCCGAGATTTTGAATATGCTTCAGGCATTTTAAATCCTTCAGGGATTTTCATATAAATCTCATTATCAAGTGACCCGTACAGATAAGCTGTAACCACATCCATCATATGTATTTCAAGCCTTTCACGTAAGGCTAAACTGATGAGATATCGAAATGTTATGGCATCCATAACGGGTGAATATGTTTCTTCATAATCGACTCCAGGTCGTTGTGAGAATCCTTGTGTGACAAGGCAAGCCTTGTATCTTTCAACTTCATTTTGCTCATTCCTTTTTCGCACAAAAACCCATTTATGACCAACTGGTTTTATACTAGCAGGTGTTTGGACTACTGGTCCAAAGACCTCTCTTTTAGCAAGTGCGTTCAATTCTGATTGAATTGCCCCTTGCCATTTTGGCCAATCAGATCTTTGTTGACATTCTTCGACAGATCGGGGTTCAAAATCCTCACTATCTTGCATAATGTTAAGTGCAACATTATATGCAAAAATATTATCCACCACTATTTCAGATCGATTTAAATTAATCCCATCACCAGTAGAACTTATTAAAAGTTCCTCGCTCACTTGAGCCTCGGGTTTATTGATTTCTTCAGGAATCTCATAACTAATCAGATCTTGGGTCTCTTCAGGAGATCCCTTCATAATATCATTTTGATCATTTGTCAATTTTCTTTTTCTAGGATTTCGATCCTTAGAACCCATAGGCTTGCCACGCTTCAGGCGTGCTTTAGGTTCACTAGCTCTCATGCTAATAGATGGTTCTGTTGGGACATCAATTCGGATAGGCACATTCTCTGCAGGGATATGTGACTTAGTTATCCTTTTCAAATCAGTAAATGCGTCTGGCATTTGATTTGCTATATTCTGTAAATGGATGATCTTCTGGACCTCCTGATTATATATAGGGGTACGTGGATCAAAGTGAGATAATGATGAAACTTTCCACACAATTTCTCTTTTGATTTCCTTTTTCTCTCCCTCTAATTGTGGGAAATTTATTTCATCAAATCGACAATCTGCAAATCGAGCAGTAAATAAATCTCCCGTCAATGGTTCAAGATAGCGAATAATAGAGGGTGATTCAAACCCAATATATATTCCTAACCTTCTTTGGGGGCCCATCTTACTGCGCTGTGGTGGTGCTACTGGCACATATACAGCACATCCAAAAATTCGTAGATGGGCAATATTTGGTTCATGACCAAAAACTAATTGTGACGGAGAATATTTATTATAATGTGTTAGTCTGAGACGGATAAGTGATGCTGCGTGCAAGATAGCATGGCCCCAAACAATAGTGGGCAATTTTATTTTCATAAGTAGTGGTCTTGCTATCAATTGCAGTCGTTTAATAAATGACTCTGCAAGGCCATTTTGAGTATGAACATAAGCTACCGGATGTTCAACTTTTATCCCAACTGATAGACAGTAATCATCAAAAGCTTGAGATGAGAATTCTCCAGCATTATCAAGGCAAATAGCCTTTATAGGATAATCTGGGAATTGTGCCCTTAATCGAATTATTTGGGCTAATAACTTTGCAAACGCCAGGTTGTGAGATGATAATAGGCACACGTGAGACCATCTTGAAGATGCATCTATTAGGACCATAAAATATCTAAACAACCCACTTGGTGGGTGAATAGGTCCACATATATCCCCATGTATACGTTCTAAGAAGGTAGGGGACTCAATGCCAACCTTGATTGGTGATGGTCTAGTGATCATTTTGCCTTGATAACAAGCATCACAAGAAAATTCATTATTTGTAAGAATCTTCAGGTACTTTAATGGATGCCCACTCAAATTTTCATTAATTCGTCTCATCATTATTGATCCAGGATGGCCCAAACGGCCATGCCAAAGCACAAAAGTATTTGAATCAGTAAACTTCTGGTTTACGATCGAGTGTGATTCAACTGTACTAATCTTTGAATAATATAAGTCAGAAGATAAAGTTGGTAACTTTTCTGCAATGCATTTTTGGCCAGAAATATTCTTTGTAATACAAAGATATTCCATATTCATTTCATCTATTGTCTCAACATGATACCCATTTCGGCGGATATCTATAAAACTCAACAAGTTTCTTCGGGACTTGAAGGAGTACAATGCATTGTCAATAATAAGTTTTGTTCCCTTAGACAGAAATACAATAGCTCTTTCGGAGCCTTCAATCAAACTTATATTACCAGAAATTATAGAAACATTTGCTTTTTCCTTATGCAAATAAGAAAAGTATTTCTGATCTTTGAATATGGCATGAGTTATTCCACTATCAACTACATAAATATCTTCATGATTGGTCTTTGATCCAAACATAATTTGAGGATTATCCATATTCTTCAAAATGACATAAATAAAATAAATATGATAGTAAACATCATAACTTTTATTTATGTACAATAATTACATAACTATACTATCTACTACAAATAACAGAAATTAAAATATTTATATCTCTACAGATTCACTACCGATCACATGACTTGTTTCTCCTTCTGGGAGTGCAAAGTAATCAGCTACATCCAAATGCATGAAGTCTAAATTATCTTCAGAGATAAAATTTGCTTCAGCATTTTTCTCTGTCTTCTTCAGGGAAGCTTGATATAGCTCAACCAGATGCTTTGGCGTACGGCATGTACGTGACCAGTGCCCTTTTCCTCCACATCTATAGCATGCATTTTCTGACTTTGCTGCTTGCACCGCTTCATGCTTTTGTTCCTTCCTTTTTCACTGCTGGTGGTGAGGAGGGTTCTTTGGTGCATTATTATTACCACGATTAGAGTTTCCTCCCCGACCACGGCCATGATCACGACTGGGGCCACGTCCTCTTCCACGTTTAGCTTGGTGGAAGTTCGTCTCATTCACTTCTGGGAATGGACAAGAACCAGTAGGTCGGCTTTCATGGTTTTTCATTAATAGCCCATTATGTTGCTCGGCTACAAGAAGATGTGAGATAAGTTCAGAATACTTTTTGAATCCCATCTCTCGATATTGCTGCTGCAGGAGCATATTCGAGGCATGAAAAGTGGTAAAAGTTTTCTCCAACATATCATGATCAGTAATATTATCATCACATAGTTTCAATTGGGAAATAATTCTGAACATAGCAGAATTATAATCACTGATAGATTTAAAATCTTGTAGCCTTAGATGAGTCCAATCATAACGTGCCTGTGGAAGAATGACCATCTTCAGGTGGTCATATCTATCTTTCAAATTACTCCACAGTATGACTGGATCTTTAACAGTAAGATATTCCATTTTCAGGCCCTCATCAAGGTGATGGCGTAGGAATATCATTGCTTTGGCACGGTCTTGGTTTGATGCCTGATTTTTATCTTTGATGGTGTCTGCCAGACCCATCGCATCAAGATGAATTTCGGCATCAAGCATCCAAGACATGTAGCTTTTGCCCGATATATCCAGGGCTACAAACTCAAGTTTAGAAAGATTTGACATTATTTAGAAAAAGAAAGTTCGTACCTCTGATACTTTCAAAGTATTTTCTCGAGATGGCAGAGTCTCGTGATGATAACGTGTTATAAAATAAAGACTGTAAAGTAAAGACAAGTATAGAGAGAAACTGATATATTATTCAACTTCAAATTCATGTACATAATGAAAGAAAGGAAGCAGCTGCGAGGCTTTTCAGGAAGCAGCTGCAAGGCTTTTCTTTAGCTGCTTGTAAGCTGTCTGCATGAGCTGCTTGCAACCTGCCTGTTTAATAAGAAACTGCTGCAAATCATTTCATTGAGCTGCTTGCAACCTGCCTGCATCAACTGCTTGTAGATAAACTTCAACAGAGTACTAAATGGATAATCTTTTTCAGGAAGATTATCTATAGCGGAGTAATAAATGAACATTCACAATATAATTATTTTCATAACAGTTTACATATTTTTATACTAAATAATTTAACCGTGTACGTGTTAGTAAACGCTTTACACATGATACCAGAAATTCTTATACCACTTCTTCTAATCTTTGAGCAGGCTGTCCATTTATGGTACGAGCCTGTCCCAATTAATCACACCTATTTAAGTTGGCCGAAAAAATCTTAAGGTACCCTATGAATGTCAGTTTTAACTTTTTATTAAATGCTAAAGCCATTTCCTTTTAATCTGAATTCTGATTAATCCAATCTAAAAGTTGTATCGAACACCAAACAAGAAACCAAAAAAAAATAAAAAAAATAAAGCCATCCCCTTTTTCTTTTTTAACTTTTTGTACGATGGGCTGATGACTCACTTATATTTATGGGTGTTTGTTGGTCGGTACGGTATGGTATTTAGATATTTCGGTTCGGTATTTTCGGTATTCGATTTCTTAAAATGTTATATCAATACCGTACCTAATTAAATTCGGTATGGTTCGATTTTTCTTCTTTCGGTTTCGATTTATTCGGTTCGGTAACTTCAGTTTATTCGGTTTGAATACTAACTAGTGCGTAGAGTCACAGACTGTAATATTCTTAATTAAAGCACTCAAAAGTACAAAACTAAAAATATTTGTTGACAAAAGTTTTGTCCAAAACAAGCAAATATCAGCCCAGAGAGAGAAAATTGTACATAAAGAAATAAATTTGGTTAGTAGAAATGTCTTGTTACTTGCTTAGAGTTAATTGATGAATTTATAAAATAAAGAAAAGTTAAATTTTAAATTTTTTATATTTATGTTATAATTAATAATATGTGTATTGTGTAATTTAATATATATTTCGGTACGGTATCGGTATTTTATTTTCAAATACCAAATACCATACCTAATACCAAATTATTTTTAAAACATAAATCAAATACCATACCGAATACCAAAATATCGAATACCAAATACCAAAATTTTTGATTTCGATATGGTAATTCGATATTTACCAAATTATACACAGGCCTACTTATATTTGTTTTCATTTGTTCCCCTTCACATTGTGGTTGTAAATTTTTAACTCCATAGATTTTAAAAATAGATTTTACTTTTTGTTAAAGGATATGTGTTGTTTCTAAAAGTATTTCTTACTAATTTTAAATTTTCAAAATAACATTTCTAGTAAGGATGTGACAATTATGGAATAATGTCACGTAATTTTGACAGTCTTTAGAGTATCAACATTATGATAAAATGTAGATTAAAAAAAACTTGCAAGAGTGGGCCCTGAGATGAGATATGGGCTGAATTAGCTGGTATTAGCTAGCCTAAACATCATAGGCCTATTGGAAATCTGAGGAATGGGTTGGGCTCTGAGTTTCTCTAGTCTCTAGTTATAGATGTTAATCCATTTTGTGGCAAAAAAGTAAGGATGGCCTAGTACTAAAATGATTTTTAAAAGTAGGATTTTTTTACACCCAGTGGCGGAGCCAGAATTTTTATTAAGGGGAGTCAAAATATAAAGAAATAAACTCACCAAGAAGTCAAGAAGTGTCAATATATAGTATATATACATTTTTTTTAAAATTACCCAGCTACACAGTATAATTTTTTGACGTAGGAGTGTGAGTGCATGTGGCTCTGCCACTGTCTACACACCGCTATTTAATTTGTTATTAGTTTGTGTAAAAATAACCTCAGGCGATACACACTTTGAAGAGTGAAAAATTATGGTTTCACAAACTCTAGTATAATCTTCATTCTACATTTCTTGCTAAATTACTCACAAATCATACCGGGTTGGCAAAACTTGCATTATGCACAATTTATGCTCCACCGACATTGTTATTCACATGGAAAAACTTGCACTATTTTATTTACCTTTAAATTGTAGGATTGATAAATCGTTGTGGTTTGATTTCCAAATATATAGTCTATTTTCAATTTATAAGTAAATAGTTTTGATGTTTTAGCCAAATAGTTTTTAAAAAAATTCTAGACCAATTGGCTTACTCCCTCTATGCCATTTTATATGACTTTCTTCCTTTTAAACATGTTTTAAATGAATAACACATTTTTATATCTAAAATTTTAAAATTCTTATTTAATAGTCAATGACATGTTTTTAAAGAGTCATAGAAGTGTCATGGTTTATTTAAAATTACGAGTTCTAAGATACTTTTAGTATATGTCAAAAGTCTTTCTCGTGCTTGTGAAATGAAATGGAATAAGTATATTTTCAAAACAACAAAAGATCTCCCACTACAGTAAATATAAACCCTCTCTAGTGAGAGGCGAACTTATGTATGGAGAAGAGGGATTATCGGACGCCGTTAACCTCGACAAAAATTCTAAGCATATCAAAAGTTTGATGAGACATTTGTTGAAAAAATTCGCTCATGTGCCCCGCTACCTTCAAATCTTTGTCCGTCTCTCACTCTAGTTGCTACCATGCAAGAGAGACCAATATACTCTAAGCTGCTCACGTGTGGGCACACACGTTTATGAGCAAACAAGATGAAAGGATAACTCTAATCCTATTAGCTCCATTGTATTAGGTTAAAAATTTAGGGTTAGGGTTAGGGTTTTAGAGTAGCAGTCACAAATCATTCAGTCATGTAAAATATGTCATCTTTATTAGTCCCTACTGGATTACTATATGTAATAGTTTTACTATGGACCATTTTTGAAAATTGGTAAGTACTATTCTCTGTAAATTTGCAGAAAGTGACCACAAAAAAAAATTAATAGAGCTCCTTTATTGACTGATCAAAAATACCTTTTTAGGGAAGGGATGTTGACACTTCCCTTGAACCGTCACTATTTTATGGTCTTTTAATTTTCAATGTTGGAACTCTCAACTCTACATTTTTCATGTTCTATGTCTGAAATCTTTACTTTTAAAACCTTTGTTTGAAAACTATGGGGGAAAAAAAGAAGGAAAAAGGAGGTAAGGACTTAACATTTATATCTTCCTCTAATTTACTTTCAAACCAAAAAAGGAAACGAAGAAAATGACTTTTGTTTACTTTCTCTATTTTATTTCTTTTCAAATGTTTTCTTTCCCACTCCTTCAAAAATTAACAGTTCATCTTAGATGGGCAGATAGAGGAAATAAAAGTTCATCAAAAAGAGTATTTGAGCAAGTGGAGTAATTAAATACAAAACAAAACTATAATTTTGATCTGAATTTTTTGGAGGGAGACTAGTTAATTGAAGTCAAGCTTAAGTAAAGACAGATATTATGGCTTAGTTAATTGAGGTTATTGCATTTCTACTCGACTCTCCTGAAAAATATGTACTATACAACTTAGGAATAGTTTTATAGTCCTTGCATTCATTATCCTAAGGTATAATACACTGAGTTAAAATAATATACTACATGGTTAATGCACGAAAATATTTATAGGCAAAATACATAAAAATCACATTAAACTTGTCCAAAAAATATGTTTGAACGCTTAAACTAAACGGGTGTTCTTTACTTATTTTTGTTCGGAGTGAATTAAATGTCACCCTAACATTATAATACTAGTCTCACAATGTGAGGTGCTTTACACACGCGCCACATCATTGCCACATCACCACCACGTTATAACCATATCAGCACCACGTTAGAGTCACGTCAGAAATTATCTAAATTTTGATTTTTTTTAACCTTTTCGTTTCTTTTTTGTCTATTCACATTTTTTTTCTTACTCTTTATTTAATACACTAATAAATCTCTAATTAATTAATAAATTCCTCTTAATTATATTTTTTTCATCGAATTCTCATCCGTATATACACTGCAAATTTAAATTCCTTCGATCTTGGTTTACACTCCTCTTTTTTTGTTTCGTTATCTTATCATATTAATTATTTTTAATTTTTCATTTCAATCTTCAACATCCACTATGATTTTTTCTTGTTCAATTAACCGTAACAGAGAAAATACGAAAAAATGCTATATTAATTTCTTAATTTTTAGAACAAAGAAAAATTCATGATCATATTCTTAATATGTTGGGACTTAATAAAAAAGAAGAAGAAAGAAGATGAGGCAGATGGTGAGAAAGAAAAAGATTAAAAGAAAAAAGGAGGAAGAAAGAAGATCGAGCAGATAGTGGGAAAGGAAAAAATTATTACAAAAAAGAAAAAGAAAGAAGATGAGTAGTAGTGAGAAAGGACAAAACTTGAACAAAAAAGAAGAAGAAAGAAAATGAGGAGCTGGGCGAATGGAGAAGAAGGAAGGGGGTTAGAAGAAGGAGAAAGAAGGCACGTGGTAGGTTAAAAAAATGAGAGGAGCCCAATCTTATTTTTTATTTATTTTTATTATATATTATTAGCGGGCTCACTTTTTTTTAAATTTTATGCGCTTTTATTTTATTTCCTTTTTCCTTTTCTTTTTTATTAGCCTTTAGGTTGACATTTAATTCACTCCAAACAAGAATAGGGGGTAACAAACCATTCGTTTAGTTTAAATATTTAAACTTGTTTTTTTAACAAGTTTAATGGGATCTTTATATATTTTGGTATATTTATACTATCATAGCAGTCAAAGTATATCCATATGTCAACTTGAGATTTATAATTTTTGAAGGTAAGATATGTAACATGTTACAAAAAGTAAAGGTAATCTAATGATATAAACATTATTTACCCGCATGATGTAGATAATTTAAACTTTATTATATACCAGTTAACTACGTCATTAATAAGGGGTCGGTTGGCAGAAAAACAAGTTATTTCGGATTATAATGATGATATTATAATACGAGAATTAAATAATGACATAATTATTTAGTAAATATATTTTATTGGTAGATATTTGGTTTATTGGACTAAAATGAGATATAGTAGGTATAATATAATATGTGTTTGATATATACTAGATAAGTTGGAATAAATTTTTATTTTTCATTCTAACTTTAGATTGTTTTCAGTTTTGTGTTTATTTAGGAACTAATTAATTACGAAATTATGATCCCACCCTTAATATGGGATAAAATAATACCATAATTGTGAGATAAATTAATCTCGAAATTGCTAATTTTGAATTCAAAAATTTGAACTAAACGTGGGATAAAAAAAAACCTCGCATCTAATCCCTGAATTATAATCTCTTATCTCACCCCTTACATTATATGTAATAACGGTATAAAATTTTTACACAATCAAATTATTTATTAATTAGTTATATGAGAATTTTACTGCAATCCGCAATGTCTCATGTAAAGGCTGGCTGTATTCGTCTTCTTATTATTATTCTTCCTTTTTCCATTTATCAAATTAGCCTAAAAGAGACGGAGACAAAAGCAAAAGAGTAGTTCAAAACACCAGTAATTTTCAGAGTAGAGCGAAATGCAGAGTACTCAAGTTAAGTATATTTTCTCAGACCCTTCACTCTTCTCAAATCCAATTCAGAAGACAATTGATTTTCCTTCAAGAAATTACTATTCCTATCCATTTCCCAAACATGCCGTACTTTCCCATTTCCATTTCAATTTGCAGAAACCAATTGCGTCAATGAGGAAACACAAAAGGCAATCCGGATTCGTCAGATCAACCAAAATCATGCTAGAATCAGCCTACTTCATTGCGTCAAAGCTCAATATTTTGCCAGAGCCATTGGATTCAATTATAAGAGAATTTGGAGGTGGAAATGGAGGTGGGTTTAGGTTTTGGAGCGGTCATGGATTTGATGGGTGGAGAAGAAGAAAGAAGATAAATTGGGGATTTTGGGTCTTTTTGGTAATTTGTGGTGTGGGATTGTGGTTGATTTTGGCCAAGGAATTGGAAATTGATGTGTTTTGGGGGGGTTTAAGTTTAACCCTTTTTGGGTTTTCAGTTAATGTGTGGAAAAGAGGGGTTTCGGATTGGGCATTAGGGTTCTGCTGTTGTGCGGCATTGTTAGGATTTTTGTTGAGAGAAGATTTGCAGAAACGGGTCGGGTTTTTTGGTACTATGAAGATTGCCAGAAGAAGGAAAAGGTGACTATTTTAACCAAAATTTTGCAGGAATGGAGTTAAGATACATTATAATCTTGTCTATTTTTGTAAGAATTGTATTTCTTTATAATTTCTTTGCTCTTATATAGATTTCGTATGTGCTATTTTGGCTTTTGGGTTTAAAAAAAGTTCCCATGTATGTACATGTACATGACATATAGGCAAATTTAAGAGTTAACGTGTATGAATTTCTATTATATTCCAGTTCCGCCTCTTAACATAATTATGGTTACAAACAACAATAACAACATACCCAGTATTATCCACATTGTGAGGTTTAAGGAGGTTAGTGTGTACGCAGATCTTACCCCTACCTTGTGAGGGTAGAGATGTTGTTTTCAATAGACCATTGGCTCATGAAAACATAAGCACCACATTAATGAAAATATAGACAAGAAGGGACACTACCAAAAACCATATAAAAGCAGAATAAAAACAAAGAGATAGTAAGATGATCAACAATGAAAGAAAACAACGGTTAGTCATAAAAACCTACTACCAACAGAAAGCGAGACTACGTGTCAATATTATTGTTATGAACACTCTAGACTACCTACTCTACTACCCTAATCATTGACCTCCATACATTCCTATCAAGGGTCATGTCTTCGGTCAATTGAAGTTGTGTCATTTCTTGCCTAATCACCTCTCCCCACCTCTTCTTTGGCCCACCTCTACCACTCCGTAGGCCCTCCACTATCAACCTCTCACACCTCATCACAGGAGTGTTTGTGCTCCTTCTCCTCACATGACCAAACCATCTAAGCCGCTCTTCTCACATCTTGTCCTCAATAGGGGCCACACCTACCTTGTCATGAACAACCTAATTTCTGATCATATCTAACATGGTGTGGCTGCACATCCATCTCAACATCCTCATCTCTACTACCTTTATCTTCGGGACATGAGCGATCTTGACTGGCCAACACTCAGCCACATACAACATCGTTGGTCTGACCACCACTCTATAAAACGTACCCTTAAATTTCAGCTGCACTTTCTTGTCACACAAAATACCGTAAGCGAGTCGCCATTTCATCCATCCCGCCCCAATACGATATTGTGATGACCCAAAGTGTCATCTTTAAATTTAATAAGCAATTATGTGTTCTAAGACCTCGAAAAACACTATTTATTATTTCTCGACTTGCATGCGCAGTCCGTATGATTTTTCGCAAAGTTTTTGTGTGAAAAATGGATTAAAATGTGAAATAGAGCTTTAAACTCAACTGAGTTGACTTTGGTCAATATTTTGAGCAAATGGACTCGGATCAGTATTTTGACAATTCCGGTAGGTCCGTATCGTGATTTGAAATTTGGGCATATGCCCGGAATAGAATTCCGGGTTCCCTAACCTGAGATATGGAATTTTGATAAAAAATTAAAAATTTAAAAGCTTAATGATTTTTAAGAATTTACTAATGTTGGATTTATTGATACCGGGTCAGTATTTTAGTTTCGGAGCCCGGTATAGGTCCACTATAATATTTATGACTTGTCTGCCGAATTTGGTGAGAAACAAAGTTGATTTAACGTGATTCGGACGTCCGGTTGTGAAAATATAAGTTTTAAAATTTTCTTGAAAATTCTCTTTGATTTGGTGTCTGATTCGTAGTTCTAGGTGTTAATTTGGCGATTTGATCACGCGAGCAAGTTCGTATGATATTTTAGGATTTGGGTGCATGTTTGGTTTGGAGCCCCGAGGGCTCAGGTGAGTTTCGGATAGGCTATGGGATGATTTCGGACTTAGAAAATTCTGGTTTGCTGCAGACTTTAGGCTTCTGGTGTGTTCTTCTTCGCGTTCGCGAAGGTACTCTCGCGAACGCGAAAAGTAAATTAGACTAGCACGTTTTGTGCTTCGCGTTCACAACAGAGGGAACGCGTTCGCGAAGGGTCGAGGTACAAAGCTTCGCGTTCGCGAAGGGTAAATGACCGGAGAGAAATTTGAATTCGCGTTCGCGAAGGGCAGCTCGCGTTTGCGAAGGCCAAGCCAGGCAAGCTTCGCGTTCGCGAAGGGTAAAATTGAAAAGCATAAATTTGTACTTCGCGAACGCGAGGCACTGACCGCGTTCGCGAAGGGTAAAAATTCGAGAAACATAACTTAAGTTTTGCAAAATGGGATTCATCCCATTTTTCAACCATTGTCCATTTTTGAGCTCGGGTAAGGTAATTCTTTGGCGATTTTTACGAAAAAATATTGGGGTAAGTATTTTTTATCCTATATTAATTATATTTCATGATTTTATGCTCATTTATATCATGAATTCGTGAAAGTTTGGGAGAAAAATCAGATTTTTATAAAATCCTCCAAAAATAATAATTTAAGATTTGAAAGTCCTTTTGACATTGAAATTTGATAATTTTTGTATGGTTGGACTCGCCTCGAAATGGGTGTTCGAATTTCGTAAGTTTTTTCGAGATTTGAGACGTGGGCTCCACTGTCAATTTTTAAAGTGAATTTCGGATTTTATCTGAAAAATTAGTAAATTCATATGGAATTAATTCCTATGATTCGTATTGAGTATATCGAATTGTTTGTGAATAGATTTGAAGCTTTTGGAGATAAATTTAAAAGGAAAAGTTGTGGTCGAGTAATTGATTGAAATTACAAAGCAAGTTAAGTATCGTGGCTAACCTTGACTTGAGGGAATAGAACCCTTAAATTATTTGTTATGTAAAATTAATGTGAACGACGTATAGGCGAGGTGACGAGTGTCTATACGTAGTCAAGTTAATTATTTGCATAATTATTTGAAAATCCTAAATTTATTTTAATACACGAATTAATTGTTATGATAATTATTTCACTCCTATTCTTTGTCAAATATTAATTCTTGAATTCCTACAATAATTGCTACATGCTGATTTGATTTATGTGCATTAATTTCTACTTGGCATTTAGCATATTAAATAGTAAACTGCCTATTTTCTCCCTGATTTTCATAACAAATTGTTATTTGTCATTGTTTGTTTCATAATTAAATTATAATTATTGTATGCTAGTTGTCTTAAAATTTTTATAATAATTGTTGCATTTATTGGGATAATTTCTTCTATAAGAATAAGTAAATAAAATATATTGGAGAAGCGGGTTGCACGCCGCAACATAACTGATTGAAATGAATATATTGGGGGATCAGGTTGCACGCCGCAACAGACTTATTAAACGTTCATATTGGGGGATCGGGTTGCACGCCGCAACAGACTTATTAAAAGTTCATATTGGGGGATGGGGTTGCTCGCCGCAATAAACTTATTTAAAAGTCTATATATACTTGATTAAAATAAATATATGGGAGGATTGAAAATGAATATGTTGTGGGAGTGGTTTGCACGCTGCAACGAAAATTGATTGAAATAATAATTAGTTATGACTGGTGAGATGGCTTCAACTATTAGAAATTAGTTACCCGATTTAATTCTATTATTGTGGTTATTACTATTATTGCGTACAGGTTAATGTAAATGACCTGCCTTAGCCTCGTCACTACTTCGTCGAGGTTAGGCTCGGCACTTACCAGTACATGGGGTCGGTTGTACTGATACTACACTCTGCACTTCTTGTGCAGATTTCGAAGTTGGTCCCAACGACGTATCATAGACTTGCTCGGATTTCAGCTACCAGGGGAGACTTGAGGTATAACTGCATGGCGTCCGTATTTCTGAAGTCCCCGTCTACTTTACTTTAGCTGTGTGTTTGTTTTCAGATAGCTTTATTTTATTCAAACCTTTATTTGTATTATTCTAGAAGCTCGTGCACTTGTGACACTAATTCTGGAATAATATTTAGACACCGTTATTTTTATGCATTATTCAATACATTTTAGACCTTACTTCCGCATTTGTTTCTTTATTATTAATAAATTTAAAAATTATTTTAAAATGGATAATATTATTCTAACGTTGGCTTGCCTAGCAAGTGAAATGTTAGGCGCCATCACGGTCCGAAGGTGGGAATTTCGGGTCGTGATAGTTGGTATTAGAGCGTTAGGTTACATCGGTCTCATGAGTCACGCGCAAGCTTAGTAGAGTCTGAAGGATCGGTACGGAGACGTCTGTACTTATCTCTTAGAGGCTATGAAGTTTATGAATAATATCGCTTCTTTCTTATTCTGTCGTGTGATTTTATTCTATCATCGATGATTGAACCATTCTACTCTTATTCTCTCGTAGATGGTGAGAACACGTAATACATCTACCGATGGACAGAGACCAGAGCCCCCGGTGGCAGCAATGGCCAGAGGGTAGAGGTCGAGGCCAAGGTCGTGCTAGAGGCCGAGGCAGAGGCAGACCTTACTTCCGCATTTGTTTCTTTATTATTAATAAATTTAAAAATTATTTTAAAATGGATAATATTATTCTAACGTTAGCATGCCTAGTAAGTGAAATGTTAGGCGCCATCACGGTCCGAAGGTGGGAATTTCGGGTCGTGATAGTTGGTATTAGAGCGTTAGGTTACATCGGTCTCATGAGTCACGCGCAAGCTTAGTAGAGTCTGAAGGATCGGTACGGAGACGTCTGTACTTATCTCTTAGAGGCTATGAAGTTTATGAATAATATCGCTTCTTTCTTATTCTGTCGTGTGATTTTATTCTATCATCGATGATTGAACCATTCTACTCTTATTCTCTCGCAGATGGTGAGAACACGTAATACATCTACCGATGGACAGAGACCAGAGCCCATGGTGGCAGCTATGGCCAGAGGGTAGAGGTCGAGGCCAAGGTCGTGCTAGAGGCAGAGGCAGAGGCAGAGGCAGAGGTAGAGCTAAGTTTAGAGCTCGGGCAACTACACCTGTTGTAGAACCTCAGGTGGATCTTTAGGACGAGGTTCCAGTTCAGAATATACCAGTCAGACCAGTTCAGGTTCCGGAAGGATTCATAGCTACTCCAGTGCTTCAGGATGCTCTAGTCCGTTTGGTGAGTCTTATGGAGGGCGTGGCCTAGAATGGTACATTTCCAGTGGCCCTAGCCATCTCACAGGCTGGGAAAGGAGCACAAATTCCCACTACTCCCGCTCCGGAGCAGATGGCTCCCTAGAATTAGGCTCCAACTACCCCGCTAGTTGGGGTAGTTCATCCAGTTGTTGCGGTACAGACCGGTGACAGGCTCCAACCACATTCTTCTGAGGCCTTATTGAGACTGGATAAATTCACTAAGCTCTTTCCAGTTCACTTCAGTAGTACACCTTCTGAGGACCCACAAGATTATCTTGACCGCTGCCATGAGGTACTACGGAACATGGGTATAGTTGAGACCAATGGGGTTGATTTTGCTGTATTTCAGATGACGGGTTACGCCAAGAGGTGGTGGAGAGATTATACATTAACCAGACCAGTCGGATCGCCTGCACTTACTTGGGAGCAGTTCTCTCAGCTATTTCTGGAGAAGTTCCTTCGTATCACACTGAGAGAGGATTACCGCAAGCAATTTGAGCGTCTACAGCAGGGCAGTATGACTGTTACTCAGTATGAGTCCCGTTTTGTGGATTTGGCCCGTCATGCTCTCCTTTTACTGCCTACTGAGGGAGATAGAGAGTGAGGAGGTTTATTGAGGGACTCACTCACCCTATCAGGCTTCAGATAGCCAAGGAGACCGAAAGCGATATTTTTTTTCAGGCAGCTGCTAATGTCACGAGGAGGATCGAGATGGTTCTTGCACAGGAGAGAGGGCAGAGGTCTGATAAGAGGCCTTGTCAGTTCCATGGTTTTAGTGGTGCCTCGCTTGGAGGCAGAGGTAATTTTGGTAGGGGTTATCCTCCCAGACCATTTCATTCAGCACTTCATGCATCTACCGGTGCTTCAGGGAGTCACGATCCTATTATGCCTTACTTTGGGCAGCCAACACTTAGTGCACATTCAGCTCCTATCAGTGCACCACCACTCCGGAGTCACTACAACGGTTATCCGGCCTATTCGGGTCAGTTTCAGCTTCAGCAGCCACGGCATTAGGATGGGTGTTATGAGTGTGGGAACATTGGTCATATCAGGAGGTATTGCCCTAGGTTGGCGAGTAACAGATCTCGGCAGGATTCTCATGCCATCATACCGGCACCGGTTGCTTCACCGCCTGCTCAGCCAGCTAGAGGTAGTGGTCAGGCAACTAGAGGTGGAGGTCAGTCCATTAGAGGTGGAGGTCAGTCCATTGGAGGTGGAGGTCAGACCGTTAGAGGTGGAGGCCAGCCAACTAGAGGTCATCCCAGGGACGCAGTTCAGAGTAGTGGGACTCAACCCCAATTTTATGCTTTTCCAGCTAGGCCTGAGGCTGAGTCATCTGATGGTGTGATCACAGGTATTATTCCAGTTTGCCATAGAGATGCTTCAGTTCTATTTGATCCATGTTCTATTTATTCCTATGTGTCCTCCTATTTTGTTTCATATTTGGTTGTGCCTTGTGATTCTCTAAGTGCTTCTGTGTGTGTATCTACACCGGTGTGAGACTCTATTGTAGTAGATCATATCTATCATTCATGTGTGGTTACTATTGATAGTCTTGAGACTAGTGTGGATCTTCTACTTCTTGATATGGTAGATTTTGATGTCATCTTGGGTATAGGTTGGCTATCACCTTATCATGCTATATTGGATTATCATGCCAAGACAGTGACCCTAGCCATGCCGGGGTTACCTCGGTTAGAGTGGAAAGAAACTTCTGGCCATTCTGCCAGCAAGGTAATTTCTTATATGAAAGCTCGGCGTATGGTCGAGAAAGGGTGTCTAGCCTATTTGGCTTATATTCGCGATCCCAGCGCGGATATTCCTTCTATGGACTCAGTACCAGTGGTTCGTGAATTTCCAAAAATATTTCCTACAGATTTGTCGGGAATGCCACCCGACAGAGATATTGACTTCTGTATTGATTTGGCTCCGGGCACTCAGCTCATTTCTATCCCACCATACTGTATGGCCCCGCCGGAGTTGAAAGAATTGAAGGAGCAGTTACAAGATTTGCTTGATCAGGGATTCATTAGACAAGTGTCTCGCCTTGGGGTGCACCAGTACTATTTGTAAAGAAGAAAGATGGCTCTGTACAGATGTGTATAGATTATCGACAGTTGAACAAGGCCACTATCAAAAATAAATATCCGCTGCCAAGAATTGATGACTTATTTGATCAGCTTCAGGGTGCCAAGGTATTTTCGAAGATCGATTTGAGGTCTGGTTACCATCAGTTGAAGATTAGGGCATCTGATGTCCCTAAGATAGCTTTTCGGACTCGATATGGTCATTACGAATTCTTAGTGATGTCATTTGGGTTGACAAATGCCCCAACAACATTTATGGATTTGATGAATTGGGTGTTCAAGCCCTATTTGGATTCTTTTATGGTTGTATTCATTGATGATATCTTGATTTACTCTAGTAGTCGAGAGGAGCATGAGTAGCATCTTCGGAGTGTGCTTCAAACTTTGAAAATTAATTAGTTATATGCTAAATTTTCAAAATGCGAGTTTTGGTTAAGCTCAGTTACATTTTTGGGGCATGTTGTATCGGCAGAAGGCATAAATGTGGACCCTAAGAAGATTGAGGCTGTTCAGAATTGGCCTAAACCTACCTCAGTTACAGAGATCCGTAGTTTCCTAGGTTTAGCAGGTTATTATCGTCGGTTCGTGGAAGGGTTTTCATCTATAGCAAGCCCATTGACCAGACTGACCCAGAAAGGTGTTCCATTCAGAAGGTCAGACGAGTGTGAGTTGAGATTTTAGAAGCTCAAGACCGCTTTAGAAGCTCAAGACCGTTTTGACTACGACGCCAGTGTTGGTTTTACCCACAGGTTCAGGATCGTATACAATATATTGTGACACATCTCACATTGGGCTTGGTGCAGTATTATTACAAGATGGCAGGGTGATTGCATATGCGTCGCGGCAGTTAAAAGTTCACGAGAAGAATTATCCTGTTCATGACTTAGAATTGACAGCCATTGTTCATGCGCTGAAGATTTAGAGGCATTATCTCTATGGTGTCTCGTGCGAGGAATTTACTGATCATCGTAGCCTTCAGTATCTGTTCAAACAAGAGGATCTTAATTTGAGGCGGAGAAGATGGTTGGAATTGTTAAAAGACTATGATATCACCATTTTGTATCATCCCGGAAAGGCCAATGTGGTGGTCGATGCTTTGAGTAGAAAGGCTGTGAGTATGGCAGTCTTGCGTATATTCCAGTTGGTGAGAGGCCGTTAGCTGCAGATGTTCAAACCTTGGCTAATCAGCTCGTGAGGTTAGATGTTTCAGAACCCAGTCGGGTTCTAGCTTGCACAGTCGCTCGGTCTTCTTTATATGAGCGCATCAGAGAGCGGCAGTATGATGATCCTCATTTACTTGTCCTTAAGGACACGGTGTGGCACGGTGATGCCAAACAGATTGCTGTAGGGAAAGATGGAGTTCTGCGAATGTAGGGTCGTATTTATGTGCCTAATATTGACAAGCTTCATGAATTAATTCTTGAAGAGGCACACAGTTCCGGGTATTCTATTCATCTAGGTACCGACAAAATGTATCAAGATTTTTGGCAACATTATTGGTGGAGGAGAATGAAAAAGGATATAGTTGCATATGTAGCTCGGTGTCTGAATTATCAGCAAGTTAAGTACGAGCATCAGAGGCCTGGTGGTTTGCTTCAGAAGTTAGAAATTCCTGAGTGGAAATAGGAGCGTATCACTATGGATTTTGTTGTTGGACTCCCACAGACTCAGAGAAAATTTGACGCAGTTTGGGTCATTGTGGACAGGTTGACCAAGTCAGCACATTTCATTCCAGTGGCAGTTACCTATTCTTCAGAAAGGTTAGCTGAAATTTACATTTGTGAGATTGCCCTCCTTCTTGGTGTGCCCGTGTCTATTATTTCAGATCGAGGTACACAGTTTACCTCACACTTCTGGAGGGTTGTACAGCGTGAGTTAGGCACGCAGGTTGAGTTGAGTACATCATTTCATCCACAGACAGACGGAAGTCAGAGTGCACCATTCAGATATTGGAAGATATGCTTCGCGCTTGTGTTATAGACTTTAGAGGTTCTTGGGATCAGTTCTTGCCACTTGCGGAGTTTGCTTATAATAATAGCTACCAGTCGAGCATTCAGATGGCTCCATATGAGGCATTATACGGAAGGCGATGTTGTTCGCCAGCTGCTGGTTTGAACCGGGAGGGGCTCGGTTGTTGGGTACCGATTTGGTACAAGATTCCTTGGATAAGGTCAAGATTATTCAGGATCGACTTCGCACAGCTCAGTCTAGGCAAAAGAGTTATGCCGACCGTAAAGTTCGTGATATTGCGTTCATGGTTGGAGAAAGAATATTGCTACGGGTTGCACCTATGAAAGGTGTAATGAGGTTTGGAAATTCTTGAAAGGGTGGGTGACGTAGCCTACAGGCTTGCATTACCACCTAGTTTATCAGTGGTTCATCCGGCGTTCCATGTGTCTATACTCCGGAAATATCGTACATGCAGAGTAAATATCCACACCTTTTCTTCAGCTCAGGAACTTTTTCTAACTCCGTTCGAGGACGAACGTTTGTTTTAGAGGTGGAGAATGTTATGACCCAAAGTGTCATCTTTAAATTTAATAAGTAATTTTGTGTTCTAAGACCTCAAAAAGCACTATTTATTATTCCTTGACTTGCATGCGCAGTCCGTATATTTTTCCGGAAAGGTTTTGTGTGAAAAATGGATAAAAATATGAAATAGAGCTTTAAAATTCAATTGAGTTGACTTTGGTCGACATTTTGAGAAAACAGACTCGGATCAGTATTTTGACAACTCCGATAGGTCCGTATCATGATTTTAGACTTGGGCGTATGCCCGAAATCCAATTCCGAGGTCCCTAGCTCGAGATATGGAATTTGTATGAAAAATTAAAAGTTTGAAAGCTTAATGATTTTTAAGAATTTACTGGTATTGGATTTATTAACACCGGGTCCGTATTTTGGTTTCGGAGCCCGGTATAGGTCCACTATAATATTTATGACTTGTCTGTCGAAATTGGTGAGAAACGAAGTTGATTTGACGTGATTCGGACGTTCGGTTGTGAAAATATAAGTTTTAAAATTTTCTTGAAAATTTCCTTTGATTTGGTGTCCGATTCATAGTTCTAGGTGTTGATTTGGCGATTTGATCGCGCGAGCAAGTTCGTATGATATTTTAGGACTTGGGTGCATATTTGGTTTGGAGCCCCGATATCACGACCCCAAATTCCCTCTGTAGGATGTCGTGATGGCACTTAGTCTCTAAGACTAGGTAAGCCTATCAATGCGGAATAATAATAAATATCTTAAATAAATAAACTACAATTCAAACAATTTCAACTCCCAAAATCCGGTAGAAATAAGTTACAAGCTTCTAAGAATTTATTCTCCATGTCTCTATACATTAGAGTCAAAAACAAATAAAGGAGACAACATAGTAAGATAGAAGAGGACTCCAGAGTCTATGGACGCTGGCAGATATACCTCGAAGTCTCCTCGTATAGTTAGTTTACCGATGCCTGGTCTAATAAGATGTACCTGGATATGCACAAAAAGATGTGCAGAAGTGTAGTATGAGTACACCACAGCGGTACCCAGTAAGTGCCAAGCCTAACCTCGGTAGAGTAGTGACGAGGTCAGGTCAGGCCCTACTGGAGAATAAATAATGACATGGTAAAATGTTTAAATAATATAATAAGATAAAATGACAATGGAAATGAATCAAATAGTATGTCATATTTAATTACACCAAATAATAGCAATTAATATCTCGTGAAAACATAACAAAATTTTCTTTCAACTTCAAGAAAATCACAACAAACAATCAAAGGCAACTGCGGCCATAAATCAATATCAACAAGGGCACTCCCGAGGTACCGCCTCGTAGTCCCAAATCATAAATAAATTCACAATATCTCATTTTCTTATCTCAGCGCGGGAGCCTTCACAATTTATTAAAAGAAAATATTTTAACCGAAATAGCATCCCGCGTTTTAGTTATCTTTATCACACCGCATGTGTTTCAATACCCATGCGTATCAAGCCACCCTTATCTCACCGCATCCGTTTCAATACCCAGACTTTATACCACCGCATGCGTATCAATATCATAATATATCACAATTTGCACCTCAAGTGCTCAAATAATTTAACTTGCCAAAATAATTCATCAACAATATTTTTTCACAATAAAGAGCTCACGGCTCATGTCAAAATAAATCATCAATAATGTTTTTCCACAATAAAAAGCTCATGGCTCCATCACAATGACTACGAAAATCTTACAAAAATATTCAGGAATAAATAATTCAGGAAAATAATATTTCAAAATCTTTAATACGTTGCTTCAATATCAAATTTTCAAATGTCAAATACTTCATATTAATAATATTTAATTTAAAGAAAATCAACCTTCAAATTATGCACAGAATAAAAGAAACCAAGTTTCAACTAAACATGTAAAACAATTAACAGGAAAAAGTCAAACAAATTTAAAGTATATATCTCAGATCAATGATGAAGAATATAACAAGATAAAATAATTTAATAAATGCGCAACAGTGATCTACACAATTTAAAAATATAATCTTTCACATTTAACCCGTGTACACACCCGTCACCTCGTGTACACGACTTTTAACACATTTCAATAATCACATCAATACCAATCCTAGGCAAAATTTCCCCCACACAAGGTTAGACAAGTCATTTACCTCGACATGCTCCAATTTAACCAAGTATTATGTTTTTTTCTCGATTTTCCGACTCCGATCGACTCGTATCTAGTCATAATTAATTCGATATAGTCAACAAAAATTATAGGAATCAATTTCATAAGAAAATACTATAATTTTTAATAAAATCCGAAATTAGCTCAAAATTGCACGTGGGGCCTACGTCTCGGAATCCGGTGAAACTCACAAAATTCGACAACCTATTCAATTACGAGTCCAATCATACAATTTTCACTCAAATATGACTCCGTATCGACATCGAAATCTCAAAAATTCATTTCTATGAGATTTCTAAAAGTTTCTCAAATTTCTATCTCAAAACACTAATTAAAGGGTGAAAACAATGATATATTCGTGTATATTGACCAAATCCGAGTTAGAATCACTTACCCCAATATTTTTCCTTGAAAATATATCAAAATCGCCTCTCCTTAAGCTCAAATTCGTCAAAAATGGCAAATGGGACGAAGTCCCCTGTTTTTATAACTTACAGATCTGTCAGGGAGCCCGATTTGTGAGGGAGTCCGATTTTGACAGGGAGTCCATTTTGAAAGGCAGCTCGATTTTGACAGGCAGCCCGAAATTGACAGGCAGTCCGATTTTGATAGGGAGCCTGATTTTGATAGGCAACTCGATTTTGACAGGCAGTCCGATTTTGACAACATTTCCAACAGAAAAATTGCAGCAGCTTTTGGAGCAGCTAAGTCTCACTTTTTATCCGTTAACCATCTGAAACTCATTCGAGGCCCTCGGAACCTCAACCCAATACACCAACAAGTCCTAAAATATCATACGAACTTATTTGAAACCTCAAATCAATCAAACAATGCTAAAATCACAAATCACACCCCAATTCAAGCTTAATCAAACTCAAGAATTTCCAACTTCTACATTCGATGTCGAAAACTATCAAATCAAGTCCGATTGACCTCAAATTTTACACACAAGTCATAAATAACATAACGGAGCTGTGAAAATTTTCAGAACTGGATTGCAATCTCGATATCAAAAAGTCAACTCCCCGGTCAAACTTCCAAACTTAAATTCCTATTTTAGCCATTTCAAGCCTAATTTCACTGCGGACTTCCAAATAAAATTCCGATCACGCTCCTAAGTCTAAAATCACCATACGGAGCTGTTAAGAATCATCAAAATTCTATTCCGGGGTTGTTTGCCCATAATTCGACATTTGGTCACTATTTGAACTTAAACTTTTAATTTTTCATCAAAATTCCATATCTCGGGCTAGGGACCTTGGAATTTGATTCCGGGCATACGCCCAAGTCCCAAATCATGATACGGACCTACCGGAACTGTCAAAAAACTAATCCGAGTCCATTTGCTCAAAATATTGACCAAAATTAACTCAATTGAGTTTTACAGCTCTAATTCACATTTTAATCCATTTTTCACATAAAAACTTTTCGGAAAATTTTAAGAACCGTGCACGCAAGTCGAGGAATGATAAATATTGCTTTTCGAGGTCTTAGAACACAGAATTAATTATTAAATTTAAAGATGATATTTTGGGTCATCGCATTCTCCACCTCTAAAACAAACATTCGTCCTCGAATGAATTTAGAAAAAGTACCTGAGCTGGTGAATAAGTGTGGATAACAGTTGCGCATATCATGCTTGGTCTCTCACGTCACCTTTTCGACCGGATGACCCCTCCACTGAACCTTCACAGAAGCAATATTCTTTGACCTCAGCTTTCGAACCTGCCTATCTAAAAAAGCCACTGGTTCCTCAACATAAGATAGATCCTTGTCCAACTGAACCGAACTAAAGTCTAACACATAAGACAGATCGCCGTGATATTTATGAAGCATAGAAACATGGAATACCGGATTAACTGCAGAGAGACTAGGTGGTAGTGCAAGTCTGTAAGCTACCTCTCCAACTCTTTCAAGAATCTAAAACGGCCCAATATACCTAGGGCTGAACTTGCCCTTCTTCCCGAACCTCATCACACCCTTCATAGGCAAAACCCGGAGCAAGACCTGCTCACCAACCATGAATGCAACATCACGAACCTTCCGATCCGCATAACTCTTCTATCTAGATTGGGCTGTACGAAGTCGATCCTGAATCAATTTAACCTTTTCCAAGGCATCCTGAACCAAGTTTGTACCCAATAGCCTAGCCTCACCCGGTTCGAACCAACAACGAAATCCATAGTGATCCGCTCCGATTTTCATTCTGGAATTTCCAACTTCTGAAGCAATCCACCCGGTCGTTGATGTTCATACTTCACCTGCTGACAATTTAGGCACCAAGCTACATATTTCATTATGTCTTTCTTTATCCGCCTCCACCAATAGTGTTGTCTCAAGTTTTGATACATCTTTGCAGCACCCAGATGACTGGAGTACCGCGAACTGTGAGCCTTCTAGAGAATCAACTCACCAACCCATCTATATTAGGCACACATAGCCTGCCCTGCATCCGTAATACACCTTCATCTCCAATGGTAACTTCCTTGGCATCACCATGCTGAACTGTGTCCTTAAGGACAAGCAGATGGGGGTCATCATATTGACGCTCTCTAATACGATCATAAAGAGAAGACTGAGAAACCACACAAGCCAAAACTCGGCCCGACTCAGAAACATCCAGTCTAACAAACTGGTTGGCCAAGGCCTGAACATCCAAGGCTAAAGGCCTCTCTGCTACCTGTAAATATGCTAAGCTGCCCAAACTCTCCGCCTTAAGACTCAAGGCATCGTCCACTACATTGGCCTTCCCAGGATGATAGAGAATGATGATATCATAATCCTTAAGCAACTCCAACCATCTCCGCTGCCGTAAATTAAGATCCTTCTGTTTAAACTGATGTTGTAGACTTCGGTGATCGGTGTAGACCTTGCAATGGACACCGTACAAATAATGCCGCCAAATCTTTAAGGCATGAACAATAGCTCCTAACTCAAGGTTGTGTGCAGGATAATTCTTCTCATGCACCTTTAACTGTTTGGACGCGTAGGCAATCACCCTATCGTCTTGCATCAACACTGCCGCGACGCATCACAATACACAATATAAGACCCTGAGCCTGTAGGCAATACCAACATTGGGGTTGTAGTCAAAGTTGTCTTGAGCTTTCGGAAGCTCTCCTCACATTCCTCGGTCCATATGAACGGATCACCCTTCTCGGTCAATCTGGTCTTAATAGTTATTCATAATCAATTACAGAATCGTCAATTAACTTCATGTTAACAAAAATCTCGTTTCAAACCTTTACAATACTGATAACGAGACACGAGGCATGAAGACCTCATAATTATTTACCCGAATTAATGAGTCACATTTAACGTCACCTGGGCGGGACCCTACCTTGTAGGTTAAAACTCAATAATTACAATACAAAATTGGCAAGTATGCACAGAGAATTTCATATAGAATTTTCAAAAAAGCCTAACATGCATGACTCTCTATTAGTACTATAGTACAAATTAAATTTCACAAGGGAGAACTTAAACACAAGAATTATTCCTCACAAGGATCTCGTCCTTTTATAACTTCCACCGCAGCTCGTAGCCCGGTTTAAACATATCAATTTATATTAAAATGCGAGGATCTCATCCTCGGTTCTGAATCACAAGTAATATGCACATCGTGCCAATCAAAACTTTTCATTTGCTCCTTCTAAATAATTTCTGTTAAACAAAATCACAACACATAATGAACTCCACACCGGTAGGGCATATAATTCATAATTTGTAATTAATTATCCGTAAATTACATCAAAACTTACCGAAATGAGTAACAGAAAGCCACATTTAGCCTCACAGGTCTTATTAGTGACCAACATGGAATGATAGGCGTAGTTATCTCCATGGAATCTCCCAACAGGAGTAAACACATAAGTAGATTATAGAATTACGAAGCTCACTCATAAGTGGAGCACCATAGGAGAACTCATTTCGATACTGAGAACCGAATCAAGTTAAGGAAATTATTCCTTTATATTAAATCGAGGTCATACCTGTAACGACACCATCTGATGTAGCGACCTCCGCCATACCGTAAAACAAATATATCAACGGCTGGGTCTCCACCTCTAGGACGCCTTCTACCCGCCTGTCCTCCACCCCTAACTAGTCGTGTGGGTGGTGTAGTAACTGCAATGGGGCACGTAGCCTGAGTGCTTTGATGAAATATGTCTCTTCCAAGTTTGGGACATTTTTTTTTCATGATGTGCCTAGTATCACCGTATTCATAACAACCCCTTTGCGGGTTTGGCTGCTCATATTGAGTCTATGCCAGATAATTGGAATAACCATTGTAGGAAACTCATGTCGGTGGTGCATTAAACGAACTTACTGGAGCACACCGAGTAATCCGATGTGCGGACTGGGCTAGCCGACTGCCCGAGCCCCCGCCATAATGATTTATACTTGCAGAGTAGAATCCACTGAATTCCCCAGAACCTCGAGACGTCTTGGTCTCCTTAGTTTCCTTTTTTCTTACCCGAACACGTTCTAATATCTTGGCAATTTCTACTACTAGCGGAAAGGAAGTATCGGCCTATAGCTCCCGAGTCGTACAAAATTTTACGATTATAATTAGGTCCTTTAATAAGTCTGTGGATTCGCTCTCTGGTTGTAGGAAGCAAAGTAGGAATATGACGGGCTAACTTATTGAATCTGATGGCATATTATGACACAGTCATGGTGACCTGATGCAACCGTTCAAACCCTATGCGCCATGCATTATGGAGAGTCCGGGAAACAAACTTTTTCAAAAGTGTTTCTGAGAACTGAGCCAAATGGGCGGTGTTGCATTGGTTGGTCTGCCTCTCTATATATATATATATATATATATATATATATATATATATATATATATATATATATATATATATATTTCAGGCTAAAACTGATATAACACATGACCCCACAATCCACCCATTGATAGTGGACTCCCCCCACTCTGCGCGAAGTCATAGGTCACAACGTCCGATGATCCACAATAATAACCTTCACAGCTCGTATAAATCAACTAGACGCCAACGTCCGTTGCACCCCCCCCCCCACATGATTCAGTAGGTGATCTCTCAATACGTCTACATCTTCCATCGGAACCACACGTTGAGGCAATGTTTGAGCATCTCTGGCTCCCTCGTAGTCCATCTGCGGCATCACGAACCGTCGACGCATAACTGATACCGAGTGCGCAATGTCATACACGAGTGGATACAAAAGAATATAAGATATATGTTTCAAGCTAAATCAATGTCGCACGATAAGGAATCAAAGAAGTGAATATTTCATAACAATTCCATAGCCTCTCGAAGATAAGTACAGATGTCTCCGTACCGATCCGCAAGGCTCTACTAAACCTGCTTGTTACTCATGATACCTATGAACTTATAGCTCTGATACCAACTTGTCATGACCCCAAATTTCCTCCGTAGGATGTCATGATGGCACCTAGTCTGTAAGACTAGGTAAGATTATCAATGCGGAATAATAAAAAATATCTGAAATAAATAAACTACAATTCAAATAATTTCAACTTCCAAAACCCGGTAGAAATAAGTCACAAGCTTCTAAGAATTTATTCTTTATGTCTCGATACATCAGAGTCTAAAACAAATAAGGAAGACAACATAGTAAGATAGAAGGGGACTCCGGAGTCTGCGGTCGCTGGCAGATATACCTCTAAGTCTCCTCGTACAGCTAGTTTACTGATGCCTGGTCTGATAAGGTATACCTGGATCTGCACAAAAAGATGTGCAGAAGTGTAGTATGAGTATACCATAACGGTACCCAGTAAGTGCCAAGCCTAACCTCGGTAGAGTAGTGACGAGGTCAGGTCAAGCCCTACTGGAAAATAATAATAGATGGCATGATAAAATATTTAACAATATAATAAAATAAAATGAAAATAAAAATGAATCAAGTAGTATGTCACATTTAATTACACCAAATAATGGCAATTAATATCTTGTGGAAACAAAATAAATTTTTCTTTCAACTTCAAGAAAATCACAACAAATAATTAAAGACAACTGCGGCCATAAATCAATATCAACAAGGGCACTCCCAAGGTACCGTCTCGTAGTCCCAAATCATAAATAAATTCACAATATCTCATTTTCTTATCTCACTGCGGGAGCCTTCACAATTTATTTAAACGAAAATATTTTTCCCGAAATAGCATCCCGCGTTTTAGCTATTATTATCACACCGCATGACTTCTAGTAGTTTTTTCTACTAGCCACGCGTATTAAGCCACCCTTATCTCACCGCATGCATTTCAATACCCAGACCGTATACCACCGCATGCATATCAATATCACAATATATCACAATTTGCACTTCAAGTGCTCAAATAATATAAATTACCAAACTAATTCAAAAATAATATTTTTTCACAATAAAGAGCTCACGGCTCATGCCAAAATAAATCATCAATAATAATTTTCCACAATAAAGAGTTCACGACTCCATCACAATGAGTACGAAAATCTTATAAAAATATTCAGGAATAAATAATTCGGGAAAATAATATTTCAAAATCTTTAATACGTTGCTTCAATATCAAATTTAAAAATGTCAAATACTTCATATTAATAATATTTAATTTAAAAAAAATTAACCTTCAAATAATGCACAGAATAAAAGAAACCAAGTTTCAACTAAACAGGTAAAATAATTAGCAGGAAAAGGTCAAACAAATTTAAGGTATATATTTCAGATCAATGATGAAGAATATAACAAGATAAAATAATTTAATAAATGCGCAACAGTGATCTACACAATTTAAAAATATAATCTTTTATATTTAGCCCGTGTACACACTCGTCACCCCGTGTACACGACTTTTAACGCATTTCAATAATCACATCAATACAAATCCTAGGAAAAATTTTTCCCACACAAGGTTAGACAAGTCACTTACCTCGAACTGCTCCAATTTAATCAAGTATTATGCTTTTTCCTCAATTTTTTGACTCCGATAGACTCGTATCTAGTCATAATTAATTCGATACAGTCAACAAAAATTATAGGAATCAATTTCATAAGAGAATACTATATTTTTCAATAAAATACTAAATTAGCTCAAAAATCGCCTGTGGGGCCCACATCTCAGAATCCGACGAAACTTGCGAACTCCGACAACCCATTCAATTACGAGTCCAACCATACCAGTTTCACTCAAATCCGACTCCGAATCGACACCGAAATCTCAAAAATCTATTTTTATGAGATTTCTAAAATTTTTCCAAATTTCCATCTCAATACACTAATTAAATGGTGAAAATAATGATATATTCGTGTATATTGACCAAATCTGAGTTAGAATCAATTACCCCAATATTTTTCCTTGAAAATATATCAAAATCGTCTCTCCTCAAGCTCTAATTTGTCAAAAAAGGCAAATGGGACGAAGTCCACTGTTTTTATAGCTTACAGATCTGTTACGGAGCCTAATTTGTCAGGGAGCTCGATTTTGATAGGGAGTCCGATTTTGACAAGCAACCGGATTTTGATAGGCAGTCCGAAATTGTCAGGCAACCCGATTTTGATAGGGAGCCTGATTTTGACAGGCAGCCCGATTTTGATAGGCAGCCCGATTTTGACAGCATTTCCAGCAGAAAAATTACAACAGCTAAGTCCCACTTTTGATCTATTAACCATTCGAAACTCACCCAAGACCCTCGGGACCTCAACCCAATACACCAACAAGTCCTAAAATATCATACGAACTTATTTGAAACCTCAAATCAAATCAAACAACGCTAAAATCACAAATCACACCCCAATTCAAGCTTAATGAAACTCAAGAATTTCCAAGTTCTACATTCGATGTCGAAACATATCAAATCAAGTCCGATTGATCTCAAATTTTGCACACAAGTCATAAATGACATAACGGAGCTGTAAATATTTTCTGAACTGGATTCAGACCCCGATATCAAAAAGTCAACTCCCCGGTCAAACTTCAAAACTTAAATTCCTATTTTAGCCATTTCAAGCATAATTTCACTATGGACTTCCAAATAAAATTCCGATCATGCTCCTAAGTCCAAAATCACCTTACGGAGCTGCTGGAATCATTAAAATTCTATTCCGGGGTCGTTTTGCATATAATTCGACGTCTGGTCACTATTTGAACTTAAACTTTTAATTTTTCATCAAAATTCTATATCTCGGGCTAGGGACCTCAAAATTTGATTCCAGGCATACGCCCTAGTCTCAAATCACGATACGGACCTACTGGAATTGTCAAAACACTAATCCGAGTCCGTTTGCTCAAATGTTGACCAAAGTCAACTTAGTTGAGTTTTAAAGCCTTAATTCACATTTTAATCCATTTTTCATCTAAAAACTTTTCGGAAAATTTTACGGACTGCGCGCACAAGTCGAGGAATGATAAATAGTGTTTTTCGAGGTCTTAGAATACAAAATTAATTATTAAATTTAAAGATAAATAGTGCTTTTCGAGGTCTGGAAAATGGGCCCATTTTCAACCATTGTCCATTTTTGAGCTCGGGTAAGGCGATTCTTGGGCGATTTTTACGGGAAAATATTGGAGTAAGTGTTCCTTATCCTATATTGATTATATTTCATGATTCCATACTCATTTATATCATAAATCCGTGAAATTTTGGGAGAAAAATCAGATTTTTATAAAATCTTCCAAAAACGAAAATTTAAGATTTGAAGGTCCATTTGACATCGAAATTTGATAATTTTTATATGGTTGGACTCGCCTTAGAATGAGTGTTCGAATTTCATAAGTTTTTCCGAGATTCGAGACATGGGCCCCACTGTCAATTTTTAAAGTGAATTTCGGATTTTATCTGAAAAATTAGTAAATTCATATAGAATTAATTCCTATGATTCGTATTGAGTATATCGAATTATTTGTGAATAGATTTGAAGCTTTTGGAGACAAATATAAAAGGAAAAGATGTGGTCGAGTAATTGATTGAAATTGCAAAGCGAGGTAAGTGTCGTGGTTAACCTTGACTTGAGGGAATAGAACCCTTAAATTATTTGTTATGTAAAATGTATGTGAACGACATATAGGCGAGGTGACGAGTGTCTATACGTCGTCAAATTAATTGTTTGCATAATTATTTGAAAATTCTAATTTATTTTAATACACGAATTAATTGTTATGATAATTGTTTCTCCCTTATTCCTTGTTAAATATTAATTCTTGAATTCCTGCAATAATTGCTACATGCTGATTTGATTTATATGCATTAATTGCTACTTGACATTTAGCATATTAAATAGTAAATTATCTATTTTCTCCCTGATTTCCATAACAATTTGCTATTTGTCATTGTTTGTTTCATAATTAAATCATAATTATTGTATGCTTGTTGTATTAAAACTTTTATATTAATTGTTGCATTTATTGGGGTAATTTCTTCTTTAAGAATTGGTAAATGGATATATTGGAGGAGCGGGTTGCACGCCGCAACAGAATTAATTGAAATGAATATATTGAGGGATCGGGTTGCACGCTGCAACAGACTTATTAAAAGTCCATATTGGGGGATCGGGTTGCACGCCGCAACAGACTTATTAAAAGTTCATACTGGGGGATCGGGTTGCATGCCGTAACAGACTTGTTTAAAAGTTCATATTGGGGGATCGGGTTGCTCGCCGCAACAGACTTATTTAAAAGTCTATATATACTTGATTAAAATGAATATACGGGAAGATTGAAAATGAATATGTTGTAGGAGGGGGTTGCACGCTGCAACGAAAATTGATTGAAATAATAATTGGTTATGACTGCTGAGCTGGCTTCAACTATTAGAAATGAGTTACCTCATTTAATTCTATTATTGTGGTTATTACTATTTTTGCGTACAGGTTAATGTAAGTGACATGCCTTAGCCTCGTCATTACTTCGTTGAGGTTAGGTTCGACACTTACCAGTACATGGGGTCGGTTATTAATAAATTTAAAAATTATTTTAAAATGGATAATATTATTCTAACGTTGGCTTGCCTAGCAAGTGAAATGTTAGGTGCCATCAGGGTCCGAAGGTGGGAATTTCGGGTTGTGATAGATGTGTGACATCTTCATCAATCTCCCCATCCCCCCTAAATAATAGACTCAAGGTACTTAAAACTTCCTCTCCTAGGGATGACCTGCGAGTCCAGCCTCAGCTTACCTCTCCTTCCCCTCCTTGAGTCTCTCCACTGAACTTACACTCAAAGTCTTCTGTCTTAGTCTTGCTCAACTTGAAACCTTTAGATTCCAAGGTCTGTCTCCATACCTATAATTGCGTGTTGACACAGTCTCACGTATCGTTAATCAGTACAATATCATTTGCATATAGCATGCACCACGACACCTCCCCTTGGATGTGGCGTTGTACGTCCATCGCCAGAGCAAATAAAAAAAGGCTGAGTGCCGACCCCTGATGCAACCCCATCATAACTGAAAAATCGTCCGAATTCCCACCCACCGTCCTCGCTCGGGCTTTACTCTATCATACATGTCCTTAATCAACCTAACGTAGGCAACATGTACACCTCTAGCCTCCAAACATCTCCACAAAACCTTCCTTGGAACTTTATCGTACGCCTTTTCTAAGTTGATGGATGGCTTCTGTTGTCGATCAATCTCCTAACAAGGTAGATGGCTTTTGTTATCGAACACCCCGGCATAAACCTAAACTGGTTCTCGAAAATAGACACACTTCCCCTCACCCTTAGCTCTACCACTTTCTCCAAGACTTTCATAGTATGGCTAAGCAGCTTGATACCCCTATAGTTATTGCAATTTTGGATATCACCCTTGTTCTTGTATACAGGAACCATCGTGCTCCACCTCCACTATTCGGGCATCTTCTTTGTTCTAAAAATGACATTAAATAACCTAGTGAGCCACTACAAGCCTGCTTTGCCCGCACTCTTCCAAAACTCCACCGGGATTTCATCCGGCCCGGTTGCTTTGCCCCTGCTTATCTTACGCATAACCCCCTCAACTTCATCAACTCTAATCCGTCTACAATACCCAAAGTCACAACAACTCCCGGAGAGTTCCAAATCACCTAGTGTAATGCTTATGTCCCCCTCCTCGTTCAAGAGACTATGAAAGTAGGTCTGCCATCTCCGACGGATAAGCTCCTCATCCAAAAAACTCTACCTTCTTCGTCCTTGATGCACTTTACTTAGTCCAAGTCATGCGCCTTCCTTTCTCGCGCCTTGGCTAACCTGAACAACTTCGTATCCCCACCTCGGCCCTCGAGTTCCTCATACAAACGACTAAAAGCTGCAGTTTTGGCCGCCTAACTGCTAGCTTTGCCCTTTTCTTAGCCAACTTATAATGGTCCCTATTCGTCCTCTTCTCCTCCTCGTTTACACTTTCCACTAGCTTCAGATACGCTGCTTTCTTGGTTTTCACTTTTCCTTGCACCTCTTCATTCCACCACCAGTCTCCCTTGTGACTACTAGATAACCCTTTGAGACCCCTAATACTTCTCTCGCGGCTTCCCTAATGCACTGCGCAGTTATGGTCCACATAGCGCTTGCATCCCCATTACTCCTCCAAGCCCCCATAGTCACCAACATGACCCCCAACTCCTGCCCTTTAGCTTCTGTCAAGGCTCCCCACTTAATCCTATGTTGGCTATACATCGCCCTCTTCCTCCTCTTCCTCGTGATCTCAAGGTCCATAACCAGGAGCTTATGAAGAGTCGAGAGGTTCTCACTCGGGATGACCTTGCAATCCATGCAAAGACCTCTATTGGCCTTCCTGCAGTGTATATAATCAATCTGAGTCTCGGCCACCGAACTCCGCAAGGTGACCAAGTGGTCCCTCTACTTCGAAAAATTCGAGTTTGCTATCACCAAATCAAATGCTCTAGCAAAGTCCATCAGAGACGTTCCTCCTCTGTTTTTATCTCCAAAACCAAAGCCACCATGCACATCATCATACCCCCCAGACGTGGCTCCAATGTGGCCATTGAAATCTCCTCCTATGAAAAGCTTCTCGGTATGCAGGATACCACGCACCATCTCATCCAAATCCTCCCAGAAACGCCTCTTGACTTCCTCATCTAAGCCTGCTTGGGGTGCGTACGCACTGATTATGTTTCAAGTAGAACCTCCAACAACTAGCTTAATAGTCATCAGCCTGTCATTCACCCTCCTAACCTCTACCACTAGTTTACGGATGTCCTTATCAACCAAGATACCTACCTCGTTCCTACCCCACCCTCTCAGAATACTAAAGTTTGAACCTGCCCATATCCCGCGCCTTATCTCCTGCCCACCTAGTCTCATGTACACAAGTTATATTAATCTTCCTTTTCACGATAATCTTCGCTAACTCTACAGATTTTTCAGTCAAAGTTCCTATGTTCCAAGACCCCACTCTCAGCCTAGTAGCTCCCTTAGCCCTCTTACCCCCGCACCCCCTCCCCTACATTGGCACTCCTGAGGACAAGACCTTACCCTACCATCGTTCACCAAAGCCATTATAATCTAGGAGTCACTACGCAAGCACTATCCCAAAAGCAAGCGACAAAAACAAAATGAATTACCGAAACATAATCTACCACTAAAGGTCGCAAAACATGTGAAGAAATAAAATAAAGAAACTAACGGGAACTATAATCTATAACTAAAGGTCAGAAAAACAGGTGAAGAAATAACACGAAGAAACTAAAGGAACTATAATCTACAACTAAAGAATAGAAAATAGGTGAAGAAATACAATACAAGAGCTAAAGGGGCCGGGCTATAGTCTATCACTAAAGGTTACAAAGAAATGTGCAAAACTAGAACAGAACTATTAGGAAGTATTTGAAATAAATATTCAAAATAAAGATGTAAACATATAGATAATAATATAAACAAGTAGGCAAAACTATCACTAATACAATTAATTTGACAATGCTAGGGCAAGTACTAACTAAAGATTCAAAAATAAAATAGGCAGGCAAAGAGATACAATTACGCTAAAATATCAAACTGTTAAAATATCAAGACAAGATAGAAACAATAAAAGTTGGATTGCAGCCCTTGAAGTTAACGAAAATCTGGCCGGCAGTGATGAATTGCGACGAGCTGGAGAATGCAATCTATACAAATGATCGAATCGATCCAAGGACTTTCTTGAGTTCTCTTCCTTAAACACTGCGGAGGGAGGAGGAGTGGCGACACCGTTATCGGCAAAACCAATCAGAAACTAAAAGAAAATTATTCCTAGTCTAGTTTCTTAATAAATTAAACAAATCTCGGACAACCCTACGTGTCACAAAGACAAAAAATGTCTATCAAAATGTTCAAATCAGAGCACCAAATGTGAGAAAATTTTGGATTCTTAAACCTGTGTATAAGTTTCTGACATCATTATGGTTAATGAGCAATACTAGTGATATAGTCAAAGTGGCAAAATAATATATCCTTGTTAACTCGAAAAAACGAGTCCATGAATTTGTTTGAAAAAAAAATAAAAAGATTTGTAGAAAATAAGTTATGCATAGAGAGGAAGCTATAGAGAGTGAACGAGGATATATAGTTGGAAAATGAAGTCACAAAGAAAATATTTGATTTAAACTTATATGTATTGAAACTGTAAAGGGGTTTTGCATTATTATTGTAACTAGTTTTAGTGTACGCGTTTTGCGCGTGTAATTTTGCGTTTATCAATAATGTATTTAGAATATTTCTGTAATTATAAATAATATCAATCTGTTAATAGAAAAGAAATATTAAAATTGATGAAATACTACGGAAAAACGTTATAATTTATTATTTTATAAAAAACATGTACAAGTATTTGCAATAATTAATATGGAATATATCTGCAATGCATTTATAATGAGATTACATAAAGCTGACACTCCTACTTGAACTTCTAAGAAAGATAAAAATCAAACAAATGAATTAAAAAAAAGGTGTAGTTGCACGAGATTTAATCGTGAGTTTAACTTTTTTTTTTATTAAAAATAAAAATCATACAAAAGAATAAATAGAAAAGATATATCTATGTGGGATTTTTTCCGAGCGTTTAGGTCATCATGCAATGCAATATATATATATATATATAAAAAAAATCCAGACTAAAGCAATAGATTATAGGTTAAAAGTATTCTAAATCACAAAAAGTAGGAGAAAGAGTACGAAAAACAACCTGATGAGTCCTTGAATGTGCATGGAAGGGAGGTTATTTTCTAAATAAAAAACGATAGTGCTTTTTGTAAAAAGAAAAGGATTGACTTATATTTTAGGACTTTGTAAAAGACAACTATCCAAATAAAGAAAGAATTTATATTCATATAAATAAATATTAAATTCATAAATATTATGAGCTTTTACCTAGTTCAATTATAAGAAAACATTTAATAGTCGAAATTTTAGTTATTAATGTGAAAGTCGAAAAATTACTAAATGACACTTTTGTCCAATGTTAACTTTAATTTTAAAGGCCAAAAAAGGTGAATAATATTTCGCCTAGGACGGTCGTGCTTTTACATGTGATTTCGCATGTATCCCATTTTAATGATATAAAGATTTAAAAAATCATATAAATATAATAAAGAGTTCTGATTAATAGTTCAAATAACATATAATTTATATAAGATACAATTTTAATTGATTTTAATGTTTTAAGTATTAGTGCTTTCTATATACTTCAAATAAAGATAGAGTTAATACGCAAATTTTTATATGTATTGGTGTTTTGTTCTTTTATAATACTCCCTCCGGTCCACTTTAGTTAATTTTTTGGCATGTAGTTCATAATATTTGATTTTTTCATATATTAAGAAAGCATTAATTTCTTTTTTCCAAAATTTCTCTTGGAGTAAAGAATCTTGAAGTATCTACTATATTTTCAATGAACAAATTAAGGTTAATATGGTCAATATTATTGTTAATTAATGTTAAAAGATGTATTCCTTAATATGTGTGAAAACAGTCAAAAAATCAATTTAAATGGACCGGAGGGGTATATATATGTATATAGTCATAGTCATAGTCATAGTCATAGTCATAGTCTCATAGATACAAAAATATAAGCATGTTACTAAAAATAAACTAATAATGTATAATTTCAAACTTTTTTGAATGAGTGAAAATAATTCGGAATTAGAACGTGATTCTTGAGCTAAAATATGCTCAAGAATATGCGCGTGAGTATTGAGTCTATACCCGCGTGTTTAAGTCTAGATTGAAAATTTTTCAAGGTGTATAATATCAGTTTGAAAAGTTATGTGGACATCTATAAGGGAGTAGAGGTAGTTTGGAACAAAAAAAATCTTTGAGTCTAGATTGACATTAAATTGAAAAATAATTGAATAACTATTTTGTTTAGTGTAAAATTTAACTTAATGAATATAAAAGTCGACCAAATACTTTTAATTGATAAGAACAACTCTTCAAAGCTCAAAAATTTAGTTGATGACTATATGCAACGTTGTTATGATTCATTTTCACAAAATAAAAATTTAAACAAAATAGAAAAACATAGAATGTAAAAAAAAAAACATAGAATGTTCAAGTTGTAGTTATATCATAATTAAAGTGAATCGTGTATATAAGGTAAACTCTTTAATGATTTTTAAATTTGTTTTTTTAAGAGTTTAAATAAGGAAAGATATAATAAATAGAATTTTAGTTGATGTAAAAGTCCTAAATATTAGGTAGATAAGTAAAATGACAATTTTATTCAATGTAAAATCTATTATTAAAGGGTAAAAAAGACGAACGATATTTTATTAAAGGTTTTCGTGCTTTTAATATAGTACTAGTCTTAGTGTATGCGCGTTGCGCGTGTATCCCATGTCATGAGTAATTTTTTCTTTTAAAATCATATAAATGAGTATTAAGAAAGTGTCTTGAATTATAAAAAGATTAAATGAAATAATATAATTTTCTAAAAATAATAAATATTAATTGAATTTAGCTAATTCTATAAAGAAATAAATATTATGCTACATAAGTCCTCATAAGCCTTATAGTAATTTTGATACATGAATTTTATTTTTAATTTAGAAGTCCAAGCAGAGTAGGTATAATGTATAAATTTGTATTAACAATGCTTACAACAACATTTTTTTTGTGTATAACTCTTAAATTTCTTTTCAAAAACAACTTTAAAAGGTAAGTCCAAATGTAGTTTTCAAATACCTTTTTCAACTTAACTTTAATTTTCAAATTAAGAATATGCTTTAGTTTTACCTATTACTCCATATATATATATATATATATATATATATATATATATAGATTTTAAATAGTACATGATTGAAGGGTAAGACTTAAGATAAAATGTCAACGTTAAAATAATATGGACATCCATAAATAGTTGTTTGAATTATAATATTCTTAGTGTCGCTGATAAATTCACATTAAAATTAATTTGATAAATAAGTAAGGATGGTTCTTTTCTTATATGAAATTAAAAATAAACTTGGAACTTTTTAAGAATAAATTAAATTGTGTTAAAAGTAAAAGCATAACATTTTTACAATTCAAAATATAGATAAAAAGGGTATAGAAAAATTTCTAATTTCGTTTGGTAATCAACTAAAGTTTCCCATATCAAAAGTTAGAGTTTCCTTTTTAAATAGAATATTTTTGTTTAAAAAAATTTGAGTTTTCTCTAAGTTTGATAAAAGACGACTGATGATCCCAGCAAGTAAAAGAAATCTTAATCATAAAAGTACTCGGATACCTTATTGTGAATTAAGAGTACTTATATGGAAATATCTTATGAAAATTATTGTTATTTTATGATATATATATATATATATATATATATATATATATATATATATATATATATATATATATATATATATATAAAATAAATTGACAAATCAATTCTGTTAGTGTTCTGGGAATGAAGATGTTGTCTTATAGCTCATAAAAAATTGATAAATGACAATGTAAAGTCCATAAATGACTAATGTTGATTTAATATTTTATAATAAATAGTTAAATTTATAGCAAAAATGTAGAATATTGTCATTTGTTGGAATAATTGGAGAAAAACTTAATGACGTTTTGTTTACAATTGATTTTATCTAAAGTTGGATATATTTTCTATTAAAATTAGGAAATAATTAAATGATGATATCTTTTATTGGTCAACAAAGCAAATTGCTATCTTTTAAAACTTAAGTTTTCTTCTAAAAAAAAAAATCTTTTTTAGAGTCATAGCATGCGTGAGTTAGGACTAATTACATATAATTTCAAATAAGGAAAGATATAATATGTAGAATTTTAATTGATTTTAAAGTCCTAAATTTTAGAAATTAAATGACTATTTTGTCTAGTATGAAGTTTATTTTTGGCCAAATACATAAATATTAAACTTGGCCCAATTTTTTATTTTGGCACTCTAACTCAATCTTATTCCATTTTGGCCCTCCAACCCCATTTCTTATGTTTTATTTTAGCATAAAAACTTTTATCCGACGTAAAAATGCAGCGCGTATACATACTTGGTTGGCCAAATACATAAACAACCCATTGAACTTGGCTCCATTTTTTATTTTGGCACTCTATCTCAACCTTGTTCCATTTTGGCCCTCAAACTCTATTTCTTATGTTTCATTTTGGCACTCTATCTATTCCGTTACGGGTTCGAAAGTTCGCGGTTTCGAAAATTTAGCGGTTCGGAAGTTTATGAAATTTGTGGGTATTTCAGGATATGCATGCACACACGTTTCATAAAATATAAAATTTATTTCAAAATATTTCATTTTTTTTTTTACGAAACCGACCAACTTCGGTCAGTTTTTTTTTTTGGCGCAAAAATGCATGAAACTCTTTTAGTGTCCCGCAAAATTTAATTTTTAAGAAATCGGCTTAAATCGATCGATTTTCATATAAACAGTAAATGGGGAAGGAAATAATGAAGATGAAATATGCGGGAAGGAAGTTGGGAGATTAAAAATGGGGCCAACAGTTATTTTATTACTGTTGGAGAAGAAATTTTGCCATAACCAATCTGCCTCACGCGCCTACCATGTGAGCCAATTCACACTATGTGACTAGTCAGCTTTCGTGCTAAAATAAAACATAAGAAATAGAGTTGAAGGGCCAAAATGGAACAATGTTGAGATAGAATGCCAAAATAAAAAATGGAGCCAAGTTCAATGGGTTGGAGAAGGAAATTTGCCCAAAAAAATCTCCCTCACGCGCCTACAGGGTGAGGCAACTCACACTCTGAATCTAGTCAGCTTTTGTGTTAAAGTGAAACATAAGAAATGGAGTTGGAGGACCAAAATGGAACAAGATTGAGTTAGAGTGCCAAAATGAAAAATTGGGCCAAGTTTAATGGGATGTCTATGTATTTTGCCTTATTTTTTAAAAGGCAAAAAGACGAACGACATTTCGCTAAGGGCATTCGTGCTTTTAATATAGTATAGATAGATAGATAAATTTGTCCTCTAATAATAGTAGATTAGTTATCGATTAATGCTTACAAAAACAATTTGATTCTTGTTACCTTAATTATAGTCATTATTTAGCTTTTAAGTTGGTCAAATCAGCTTTTAAACTCTTTTTAGTTTTTTTTAGTGTTTGACAAAGTTAAAAGTACTTAAAATAAGTTAAAAACTACTTAAATCAAGTCAAAAGCAAAAAGTTGTGCAACCCAACTTGTTGCTTTTTGACTTAAAAATTATTTTTGCTGAAAATTTACTTATTTTTAGTCAATCCAAACGGACTCTTACTCTTAAAGATTAAACCCGAATAGAGTTCCAACATGAAAGCTATTTTAAACTATTAAAATCAAAAGTGGACACTAGGTTTTCGTTAATGACAATGAACGAAAATTTGGAAAATGACATTGTATATCAATTTTCAAGCTAATATATATATATATATACAAAAAATATATAAATTTTATATACTTTTGCGGCTACCGAATATAAATAGTTTTAACCGCGCTAAAAGTGAGGTTTGGCCAACAATTTTGGACATTTACCTCTCCTTATATTTGCAATTAACCACCCTATTATCTTTATTCGAGTTTTTTTAGTATTATTTTTTCCCATTTAATCCATCACCATACAAGCAGCTACTAATAATAGCCAATCCCTCAATAGTGGAAAAGCAAAGAGCTCTCCTCCTTTTTTCTGTACCAATTCTCCCTATTTCTGTCTCCCCTTTTCCTTGACTTGTTCTTTTCAATCTTTTGTCTTTCCCTCAGTGAAAAATAATTGAAAAACAAGAAGATAAAACTCATAGATTCACTCTCTTCTGCAGTTCTGCTCTCTTTTATTTCATTTCTCCTATCTCAAACCTAAAAACTTAATACTTCTTGTCGCCTAATTCTTCCATTTTTCTCTTCCTATTCATTGTTTTACTTCTAAATGCAACTTGAATTTTCCTTCTTTATTCTTTTCCCAACTTAAACATTATAGTTCATTTGATTATCTGAAGTTATATTAAGAGAAAAAATGCTACCATGTTTACTAACACTTCAGTTAATTTCTCATTAATTTTTTCTATCAGAGCCACAATTATTGCCCTTTTCTTCGTCCTTGTTTTCTCTCCTTCCTATTGTTTATATCATAAACACAAACCCCAAGACTCTACTCAGGTAAACTCTCTTCTTAATTTATCTCTCCCCCCACCCCCTCCCTCAAATATAGGTATAAGGATCTGAGTCAAATTCAGAATCTAGAGTTAGGTTGATTCAGAATGAATTTAATCTTATTTAACTCTCATGGTCAAATTTTTATGTAACTGACTCATTTGTTCATTATTTTGGCTATTATAGCAAAATATTGTTATAGAGACGCATATTATAACATAATACGAAAATTGGTTCCATAAAAAACTTGAATTTTATGGTGAGATTATATGACGATGCTGATTATAGAGAATACTTACTGTATTTTAATTTTCTTGTATATATATATATATATTAATCGAGTCACAAGCAATAAATTTAGTTGAACCTGAGAATCCCTTTAAATTATATTGTAGTTAAGTTGCATGTATATATATATTCTTATGGAGTTGTATTATAATAATTCTTGATTTATTTTCTTTTCTAATTGTCTCTTTTTTAGGGTTTGTTAGTGGAAGAGAAAACAAGATTGGGTTCAACACCACCAAGTTGTTACAACAAGTGTAACCAATGCCACCCATGCATGGCGGTTCAAGTGCCAACGATACCGAGTCACCACCGAGTTGAACCGAGTCGAATCGAAGGTATACCAATGGACTATTTTCAGTCACCTGGGGCTAATAGGTACTCCAATTACAAACCATTGGGATGGAAATGTAGATGTGGTGACCACTTTTACAACCCTTAGCTCGGGTCGTGATTAGGTCAAACTTGAGCGCACCTAGACTAATTTAGGCTCGTGAATTTTTATATTTTTGTGAGTTGTGTGATTTATAATTAACACGTGGAGTATGTAATTTTTGGGTTTTATATTTTAGGAATTTTGGTCAATAAATTTGGTCCCTTAGTTGGGATTCTTGTAGAGGCAAGACATATTAAATGAGGCTGTTATAAGCATTTAGTATGGTGTACACATTGATATTCAATACACTGATGTTGTACAGAACCTTTTTATCAGTGATGATTTTAATGTAGTAGCTTTACAACAGAGTATGATTTTTAATTTCATATTTCATTTTTTTGTTTGTTTTAGTTCTTTGAATTTTATTTCAGTACTGGCTAGGCTTTGGATTCTGATTTTTATTCCTTTTTTCGATGATACTTTCTCTTCTTGTGATAGGAATAGCCCTTCCTTTATTATCTTCTTGGGACTTTTCCCCCTATTTTTATGTGTAGGTATTACGGAAGTTAAACAAGTTGTTCTTTGGATTGTAAAAATGGTCTAATCTGTTTTATTTTTATCCGATCTTTTGTTCTCATTTGTTTAGTCAATCTTGAAGAAATAGTCATATATAGTACTCCTCCTGTCCCAATTTATGTGAAGGTGTTTGGATGCTGAGCGCCAAACGAGTTCTTTGACCGTAATTGTTTTATCTGGCTTTTAAATATTTTAATTTATTAATTATTATGACTTGTAGTAATTTTAAGTGGTTTCAAAGTGATGGTTATTTGGGCTATTCTAATTTGAAGGTTATACAAGTATTTTTTTTTCTTATTAACATATTTAAAGGTTTAGTCAGCTAAAAATAGGTTATTTGTGTGTTTGGACTAAAGATTTTTTTTAAAAAAAGAAATTGTACTATTGAGTTACGTATAATTTTTTTTTTATGAAAGATCTAAAAAAAGTTAGACTTTTACACATTCAGAAATTAATACTAACATTTTTAATGGATTGCATTAACAAAATACCCCGTGAGTTCCATGGGCTTTAATTTTTTACCTATCTAAGAAATAAAATTTATACTTTGATGTAGATTAAAATATAATTTTTTTATAGAATATACATTAAAAATTGTTCGAAATTCAGAAGAAAATATGTAATATAAATTTGAAGGTAACTCCTCATGGGCCTGTAAGTCACCTAAGCCTAATATGCTTCTAGACCCAATGAAATTGAAGGCCTTACATTTACTCATCACAAGCATGACGCAAAATCGAGTTCCTCAAACTCAACTCTTCCACAGCCACATTCAATCTCTTACCAACTGTCTTTTTTGATGTAGATGTCATTGTATAACAAATAAAATAGAACTTAGGAGTTTGAATTTCTTACAACAGAGCTCTACCACACGATCTAGAGTAAGAAGAAAGAGTGACAGTCCTAAATGCCCTGTAGCCTCCTGCTTATAAGTGTGGTGCACAACACACCCATAAACAAAACTCTGCTAGACACGACTTGTAGACTCCCTAGGACAGAACTGCTCTGATACCACTTTTGTCACGACCCAAACCGATAAGCCACGACGGGCACCCGACACCTTACTCAATCGAGTACCAACGTAACGTATCTTTCGCATCATACTATCATAGGTAATTGAGTCGGAGCGGCTGTCGTGAGATAAGTAGAATAAAACATGAGAAAATACTCAATATAGGGTAAACCAATTTGATATACCGACTTATACATATTACGTACTGGCCTATAAGGCCATACCAGTATCCGTATACATGACATATGTCTATAAGCCTCTAAGAATACATAAATATTATAAAGGTCGGGACATAACCCCTCCATACCAAACAATACATATTCAAATCATACTGACCAAATAGGCAACTCCGGAGCAAGTGGAGTGCACAAACACCTTCCGCTGAGCTGATAGCCTACTAGGAGAACTCTCAACCTGTCTATCGGGACCTGCGGGCATGGAACGCAGCGTCCCCAGGCAAAAGGGACGTCAGTACAAATAAAGTACCGAGTATGTAAGGCATGGCAGTAGTATATATATAAAAGACATGAAAGAAACATGGAGTAAAGAACTCAACCTGAAATTATGAATAACTCTGTAAATCATGAAAATATATAATGCCATGCATGTGCGTATAAATGTCATACCATGCATAGGTATATGTGTTCATAACATCATCAGGCCTCTGAGGGCATCCCATCATATCATCTCGGCCACTGTGGGCAAAATCATCAACGTATACCAGCTGATCACGTGGTGGTGCGTATATAATGTCTTAACCTTTTTCCATATCCCATATACATATAATATACGCGTATATAACGCCTTTTGGTCATGGGTCAATGTACATGTATAAATGCATGAAATACATAAGAAATATGTTAATAAGATTTCTCGAATATCATAAAATCAATATGCCTTTCGGACAAACTTTATCAAATGCATATTTTTCTGAGACCCATGAACAGAGGATATAATAATAATTCACATGGGAAATCAAGAATATAGACATACCTAGTATTTCTATGAATAAAGTCATTTATGAAAGTTGCGTATTTTGCTCGTTTCATTTGGATCATGCCAAAAGGAAAGAAGGGATAGCCTTAACATACCTTAACTCCGTTGAGTCCTTAATACCTTCCAAGAAATTATTCAAACAACTCAATTCAATCTACCACATCATAAGGAGATTCAAAATCAGTGTTGAGTAAAGCCTAAGTCCGCAACTTAAACTAGTAGTTCGTTTACGTAAATTTGGGCAGCATCTCCCCTGTAACTAGGCCCTCCTCCAATACCATATACCAACAACAACAAGAACACGATAATAACAACATGTGAGCATCATTTTCCAACCTTATATCCATCATAATATACTATAAAATAGCTCACACACCCTAATCACTTCATACATAAAACGACAACCAAAGTAGTGTCATACAACTTAAAATAATGTAACGATGAACGACCAGCCCACCATTCCGTCATTATGTGGTGTTTCTCAACACAATTTATCCTCCAAAACTCCATTAAACAGTAGAAAAATATACAGCCCAAAGGCAACACGAAACAGCCCACAAAACAGTCCACTACAAGTCAAATAACTCGAACTCACGGCTTCCGATCACTGTCCCGTCAGTTCTAACTATTGAAAAATAAATTTATCAACCTTCCTTGATATTTAAATACTTAAATACAGAAAGTACATATTTTCTTAACTATGAAGTATCTTCCAAAACTCAAACCACAAAGAAAAAGAGAGGCGATATAGCAATACTTACATCGTAGGGATTATTTTAATATTATCGCTTCTTGATTCCGTGCCCGGGATGATAATATTATTTGAAGATCTTATAGAGAGCTTAAGAGTAAATTTAAGGGTGTTATTTGGGCGAGCTCTCTGGAAAATTGGAGAAAGAGACGAGATGGGATGCAAATATCCCAATTGTTTTAAAAGTCATAAAGGTGATACTTGGCACCCATGGATTGGCCCTTCTTCCAACGCTTATAACTTTTTATTTCGGTGCCGTATGAATGAACGGTTAAGTGCGTTAGAAACTACATTACAATATATTCCATTTGATATATAATATGTCTTAAAAAGACCTCATATAGGATACGAAATATATTTCTCAAAAAGCTCTGTTACATGGCAAATTCTTAGTCGGTGTTTCCGCAACTTTAATCCGAGTTTTCTCAAACTTCATATTTTCTATCCACACATCATATATAGCCATATAATGACTTTAAAATTATTTAAATCATGATTAACAAGTCTCATATTCATTACGTCACCTTAGGACGCACATGGTGTAACAGTAGGAAATTTGAAGCTGAGTCGCTAGAGAACAAGAAAATTTGAAGCATATGAATAAATCGTATTCAGCTATTATAATCTACAAGTCAAAGTTACATAAGTCAGTTTTTTTACAAAGATAACTGTTTACCCGAAAAACTGATAGAATTGAATTTGTACGTAGTTCTAAGGATATGTGATATAGTTTAATACAAACCATAAGGATAAAAGGAAATATCAAATATGGATTGCAAAGAGTGCAAAATAAACAAGGTTGTAAAGAAGACGATTTTTACGACTAAGCAAGATGAATCAGTTTATGAGGCTTAAAAGAGTAACTCTTGAATATAGGAGAATATGGTATTTGAATTACAATGTAAGCCAAAGAACTCACCGCCCTCTATAGAAATGTAGCCATCCTCTTTATAGTGGAGGCTCCTACTTTAGATATCATTAAAAATACATAGTGGAGAACCCATGATAAATAAGCTTTTTCCTAATTTCCGTCGAGATTCTCTTCCTTAGTGTGTTTGCAACAACTCTTGTATATGAGCTCGAGCTTGATCGGTCTCGATGCCGGCCGGTATTGCTTCTAGAGCTCGATGTAGACTCGGAATCAGGTGATGATTCGGGCTCGGTATCGGTTGACCTCTGCCTCTTAATATCGAAATCATCTCATCATAGTTCGATTCGGACCCGATCTCGATAATGACTTTGAACTCGGTGTTTGACCAATACCTAAAATCTGAAGCTCCTTCATACCATCTTCGGAACCCATCTTGATATTACGAAGTCTTTCTTCAATCAATTATGTTTCAACCTCAATCAATCGTACGAAGGCTGAAATCTATTTCGACCGTATACACATAGTTCTATCGTTTCTCGGGAAAGGATATGGCGAGAAACGATATGATTTCCCAACAGCTCGATCAGATATACGCTGACGTTTGCATCGATCCCGACCATGACGTACGTGATAGCTGTCCCATCGATTCAGTTTACCAAGGCATTTAATGTGTGTCAGACGGTGGTCGGCCACCGCTGATATTGAACCGTCATTGCTTCAATCTATAAATATCCCTTCCTTCAACCATTTATCACTTTTACATCTTCGATCTTCCAAATTTTCTAAGTTCCTTTTCGTCTTTTATGATTTTTCCATCTGCAAATCCGTGAATTTTAGGTGGTAAAAATGTCTAAAATTGTTTCGCAAAAAGAGACCGCTTCTTCATCTTGACCTGCCGGTGGCGAGGATGTGGAAGAGCCCCGCCCTAAGGAATTTATTCCGGTAGGGTGCTTGACTGTAGGCGATTTAAAAATTGAAAAGCCTTCTCCGATACCGGGTCGGTATGAGCCGATGTCGAGGTACCAATGTTCAGTTACCGAGAAAGTTCTTGAGAAAGTCATACAAGAATGCAACTAGGATAATAAACTCATAGTAATCCAATTGCCTAATGAATCAATTACTACCCATGTCGAAGGGTTCTTAAGTGTTTACATTTATCCTTTCATGTTGGGCCCTCTAGACCCCGTCATCGTTGCCTTCTGTATGAGGTACGATGTGACCCTCAGCCAGATCTACCCTTCCTTTTAGAGGATAGTGATTCTTCTTCGATTTTTCTTGAGCATGGTCGAGGGGCGTATCTTCACCCTCGACCATCTTATGCGCCTTTATAGTCCTCGACTTTATCAAGGAGGGTTGATCAAGCTTGCTCGCCGAGCAACCAAAGCGCCATTCTCGAGCATAGACGAGACTTGGGATCGGGGTTGGATGAGCCGTTTTGTTCGAATCAAAACCTCGGACCTGATCCCTGCCGATGACTTGCCATTTCCCGAGAAATGGAATATGAGATGTGAGTAAACGTTTCTCTTTGCCCGTTTTGATTTTGTGATTGCCTTTCATTTTGTTGATCCATTTTCCTTTTCTCATCACAGCCGTAGCTCGGATGCTGGTACCGATCCCGGATCTTAAATAATGGGTCAAAAGTCTAGTGTTGTAGAGACCATACTACGAGCGTGCTTGGGTCGAACTATCAAAGGGTCGATGGGAGACCTGCAGTCATGGTAAATCATTTTATCGATTTGTCTCTTTATCGGTTTGTCGGGTAAATCTCCCATTTTCCCCTTTGTAGGACTCGGGAAAGATGTAGTCATGAGGCCCCCATCTAGTGGTGAAGAAGTTCCTGCCCTGAAGCAGGTAAAATAAAGGAAGAGAAAAGACGTACCGAGCTCCCCGAGCTCGAAAAAGAAGAAACCGGCTAAGAGATCTCGAAAGCCGAAGGGGGGCTCTGATGTTATGTCTTCGGAAGTGATCCGCCATTTAAGGGACGAGCCCGAAGAAGGAGAGGAGAATTTAGCCTGTGTACGGGTTAATGTTGTGATTTAATAGTCTTCCAATTTGGCGGAAGCAAATCACGGAACCCTCGCCATAATCCCAGAACAAGAAGAAGCCGAGATTATCCCTTCTTGAGCTAAGATGATTGAAAGGGATACCGAGGGTGGGTCTTCTCGGGAAGTAGAAGATATTTCAAAGGATGAGTTCGGGATAGTTGATATCAGCGGATCCCCTCAGATTTTGGATGCCATGATTCGAGAGGCCAGCATGTTGGAGGATCGGTCATACGAGGGCATTCAGGAGTCGGCCGATATCCACGGTTTTCTGGAGGGGCTTGAGTCAGGTGCCTCGGAGGAGGTTACCGGTTTTGGTGGAATGTCGGTACCCAAAAAAGCATCGTGGTCGGGTTCTACCGAGTCTTCATCGGTTCACAAACCGACCGTAGGCGGAAGATAGTGCTCTCCGTACTTGAGGATACCCGAATTTTTTTCCCCCTATGGAGATTGCCAGTTACCTTCAGTCCTTGGTGATCGAAGAAGATCAATTAGTGATGAATGCGGTGGGCCCCACCTGTCTCTTCAACGAGGCCCAGCATGCTTTGAATCGGGTAACTCTGATGGCGTTTTTGCCGCTTCTTTTACCCTTAGAATTATAGGTAATTCTAATGTTTCTCCTTCTGTTTGTAGACTTCGGTGTTGCATCATGAGGCCTTTCTTCGAATCCGGGAGGAGCATGATGCCGAGGTTCGGAGCCTCACTAAGAAGAGTGACTCGTACAAGCTCCTTAGTGAAAAACTTCGAGCAGATTTGATAGCAGCTCGGAAAGAGCACGAGGAGATGGCTGAGTAGGTATTCTGAATGTTCCATGACAGTGAAGATGAAAAAGAGATAACCACTAACGATTCGATTCTGCAGGTTCGGCAGAGGATCGAGCAGATTGGACGGCTTAACTCGCAAGTAGATGCGCTACTGGCAGAGGCAGAAGAATTTAAAAAGAGTATGGATATCCTTGCCTCGAAAAAAGAAGCCGTTCATGCTCAGTTGGAGCTATCTGATGCCCAACTTCGATCTACGAAAGAAAATGCTTCGGGGCTGATCGAGAATATGAAAGAGCTTCAGCATCGGTTGGATTTGGCCACTTCAGATAATGCAGATTTGGCTAATGAACTTGAAGTGGCCAGATCTGAGGTGATCGAGGCCAATAAAAGAGCCGCTGCTAAAGTGGCTCAGTTCAGGATCGATGTTGAGGTTAACCAAGCCAAAGCTAAGAGCATGGTCGAACATGAAAAATGGAAAGCTTAGAGAGGAAGATGACTCGAAGGTCGATGTGGACTTGGAATCAGGTGATGATTCGGGCTCGGTATCGATTGACCTCTGCCTCTTAAGCTCGAAATCATCTCATCATAGTTCGATTCAGACCCGAGTTCGATAATGACTTCGAACTCGGTGTTTGACCTATACCTGAAATCTGAAGCTCGTTCATACCATCTTCGGAACCCATCTTGATATTACGAAATCTTTCTTCGATCCATTATGTTTCGACCTCGATCAATCATACGAAGATCGAAATCTATTTCGACCGTATACAATAACAACTTTTTGCTAGTTGTTAAATGATAAGCCTATACTTACATTGCGGTCGTAGGCAAACCTTCGGGCCAGCATAATAGCTCCATTTCTTTCTCTCTCCGAAGAGATGGAAAAGGGAGAGAGATTTGAGGATAAAATATAAAAAATGGTTATAAATAATAATATTTTTAAAGTGTTTTGGTTTATAATAAACATGGTGCATTATTTAGGTATAACATATAAAAATTTCAATTAAAAATAGCATGTGAATATATAATATATATAATTTATGTATCATATATCTAAAATTAATGTATAATCTAATACTGGCTAGAAAAATAAAAAATAAATTTGACCGGTAATTTGTGTAAAAAACACTTTGTCTAAACCATTATGGTCGATAAAATTGTAAGAAAAGTAATTAGCAAAAAATTGAGGAAATATGATACTTTTTGGGTGATCATTAATTTTTGACCGCCACTTATCTCGCGGGCAGAACTTTAATGTTAAAAATTAAAAATATTACCCATAGGGCAAACGAGTGGCAACACTGGTTAAATATTAATATAAGACGACGCATTTTTTCACCAGTTCAATCACATAACAGACGAATTAAACAAAAAAGAACTAAATCGTGAAATGACCCCAAAGAGTGCAAACAAAAAATATTTTTTCTCAAAAAGTTGCCTTGATTTCATTTAGTTGATAAATCACAGTTCACGGCGTTAAATGAGCACACTTGAAAATTTTCTAAAACAACATAGAGAATGCCGGAATAAACTCCAAAAGAGATTGAATGAATTACATAATATTTTGGATATAAAATATCTCAAAATCATTAAGCAAGCAGGAGATTTAAAGGTTTTAACTTGGTTAAAAACTTAAAATGACTCAACTGCGCATACTATTATATTTAGTCATTAATATAAAAAGTAAAAAGTTGAATGACATGAAAGAATTTAATACATTCATCAATGATAAAGACATTAAGATACAATTAGGTAATTCTTTAAACAAAATGAAAAAGTTAGTAATGCATCAGGAAATTTTTTATTCATCTCTAGATCAATTACGATATAATTATATTATAAAATAAATAAATAAATAAAAAGAAGAAAGGATGAGATTTATAGAATTTTTCTTACATGAAACCTGAAATAAATAAAAAACCATTAATATTTAAAAGAATTCAAAGTTTTGACACAAATAATAAATATATACGTAAGAAAAATATTAAAATTTTGAACGAAATTTTTTAAAAATGTAATTAATCCACTGGTTACTTAAAAAATAAACTCATCAAATTTATAATTTCAGCCGCTTCGCTACTATCCGTTGTTATAACTATTATTTTTTAATTGGTGTCTCGTATTCACTTTGGGACTTTTGGGGTGCGACTAATTCAAATTCGTGTAGGCCTGTTCTATTTTGTTGTAAAATCTTCCAACCAAATGTGATTCCATTTTCTAAGGCTCAAATTCAGAGATTTTGGTTAAAGACATATTTGGTGTTAATCTGTTATTTTCATCTTCGCGCAAAAAAACAAAAACAAACTGAAAAATCCCCATTTGCCAATAACCACACGAATCAAACCCCGCCATACCAATTCACAGCTATGGCGTCCATTACTATACTTGTCTCTCCACCAAATCTACAGTATTCACTCCCCTCTCGCAATTCACTCTTCTTTTCTCCTACAATTACAAGACTTAGAACCTCTTCTTCGTCTTCCTTCTATTCTTTAACTCCAAAATCGCTAGCAGTTTCAGCTTCTTCTTCTTCGCGTGCGCTAGAAGCTTTGATATTTGATTGCGATGGCGTTATATTGGAATCTGAACACCTTCATCGCCAAGCTTACAACGATGCTTTCTCCCATTTCAATGTGCGTTGCCCTTCTTCTACTTCCGATGAACCGCTGAATTGGAGTCTGGAGTTCTATGATGTTTTTCAGAATCAAGTTGGTGGTGGCAAACCCAAAATGCGATGGTCATTATCTATCTCTTCGTTCAATTGTTCTGATTATAAGATATATTTAGTGGATTTAAGTTATATTCGTTAGTGTAATGAATTTTTTTACACAATAAGTATAATTTAACTTTGTTATAGCAGTTTACTTACCATTTATTCTAGGTTACCAATCAATGTTAGCAAGGGCGGAGGGACAAGCAGAGATACGGGTTCAGTCGAACCCGGTAGCTTTTGCTCAAACAGGGTATTTGTGTTAAAAATATATAAAATATGTACAAATATTAAATTTAGAACTCAGTCATTAGTATTTGAAGTCGTCGCTCTAAAATTTAGAATGCATAAGGTTAAAATTTTGGCTCCGCCTCTGAATGTTAGTAGTAGTAATAATTAAGAGCGCACTTCCTTTAATGGTTTAACATTTTAAAGAATTAAATTATATGCCTAGACAATCTAATGATTTTTTTACACTATTAGTGTAGTTTAATATGTTATAACTTATAACCGGTTACTTCCCTTATATTAAGGATTACCAATCAATGCTCCTAAAAAGAGTTACTTATAATGGCTTCTTAAGTAACCTGATTTTGTAAATGTATTTTTTACACCGTCAATGCATAGAATTTAAACTCAAATTTCATGAAGAATTGTTTCATATCTTTTGATATTTATGAGATTGAGTTTTACTGTTACCCATTCTAAGATGATCTTCTTCACGTGCTTGACATACAAATTGTTTTTTAACCCATATGTAAGGTAGCAAGCTATGAGCAGTGGGGAGCTTAGTGGAGTGAAGGAGATTGTTGTAAAATTATACCGTATAAATAGAATAAAAATAAAATAATTTTTTTAGTTATATATAAACTGGTGAATCCCCAAATTCTAGTGAAGTGACCATGGGTTCAAAAATTTATTTAGGTAACAAGTTCAAACCCAAGTGTGATTTCATTTTCTTACATATTTGAATCCTTTTATATAAGTTTCTAGTTTCGCCGCTGGCTATGAGATAATTAAAGAAATAGAATAGAGAAGTTAGTTTCTTTCACCGGATAAACTTTCAAATTTCCCTACTATCCTATCAGCACGGCAATCACAAATACAATCACTAGTGGAATGAAGAAGAGTTGTATACTTTTTGTAAGCTTAATAATTCAACAAGCGGCTTTTCTTGCGTAAAAAAATGTTGATGGGCAATGAGACTGATCCAAATATTTACACAAGCTTTTAGATGAGGTTTGTTCACACTTTTCTAACATTAGAGATATACTAATGGAGTGTTTCGGATTGTCTTGATAGGTATTTTAAGGAACATGGATGGCCAACTTCAACAATCTTTAAGAATCCTCCAGAGGATGACAGCGATAGAGCCAAGCTCATTGATACTCTTCAAGTACTATATATCATATTTTTCTTATTCTTTTCACTATCACTAGTGAATTGGCATATGTCTTGGTACCTTTTGGCATTCTTTCCGTTCTTTCCCTTTTTGTAGGATTGGAAGACTGAGAGGTACAAACAGATAATCAAATCAGGAACTGTGAGATAAATGATCTATATTCATCATTTGTCCTTTTTAAATCGTTTAAATGCTGTAACATATCCAATTTTCTTTTACGAACCGGCTTGATATTGTTTTTGGCAGGTTAAGCCAAGACCAGGAGTTTTAAGATTGATGGACGAAGCCAGGGCTGCTGTAAGATATTTACCTTAGAATACAGTTCTTACTCTATAATGGTACTTTATGTTTGGTTATTTGACCTGAACAAGATAACTTTGAAGGGTTGCTAGGGTGATTATCTTTTACGTGGATTCATGTATTGCACTTTCTATTCTATGCTCAGAGAGAATCTCTTACCTAGTCAAGTGGCATTAATGCCTTTTCGTCTGTATCTCAGGGCAAGAAGCTCGCTGTCTGCTCTGCTGCAACCAAAAGTTCAGTTATAATGTGTCTTGAGAATCTTATAGGACTTGTAAGTCTTCTGCTTTTTGGAAGCATGTTTCCTTTAAGTATTATTTCTTGTCGAACATGGTTAATTGTTTGTGCAACTTGCTTTTAGGATCGGTTCAATGGTCTTGATTGCTTCCTTGCAGGTATCTATCTTTATCCTTTCTGGACTTGTTTTGATGGTTTGTACTACCTATTTTGGTAAAAGCGCATGCTAAAGTCATACCTAGTTAATAAAGTACAGGAAAAAGAAAAAACAAAGGTACAGGGAAGCAAAACAAAAAGATCGTGAACATGATAATAATGCAGCAGGGTGTTTGCAACATTTCCATCAATCTCTATACAACATTGATACAAAAATTATCTAGATGTTAAAAGTCAATTTACTTCTCACCAGAAACAGTTGAAATCAGTCGCAACTTATGAAACTTATTTCAACATATTGATGGCTAGTTCCTTCTGATTCTATAGGAAATGACTATTTGCAACTTGCATGTTTAGATAGACAACTTTAAGGTTGCAGTGATAGGTATTGTGCGTTCAAGTGAATCAGTTCCTACACAATTCTGAAATTACTTACAAGTACCTCACATTACGTAGACAAAGCTAGTCTTTGATGATATTATACTGGCCCAAAGGTATCCTATGGTACTGTTGGTTGGTAGTTGCAACCCGTAAATGGGTTTCTGTTTTAATGATAAACAGGAAGATGGAGAATCTTGTACCCCGTTCCAAAAGTTATGTAGTAAAAGACCAGTAACACAAGCATAGAGCATAAGAGGCTTAGTGCGACTTCTCCAACTTCAATCTATTGAATTTTTCCTAGTTTCATGTATTTGTATGCTAAAAGTTGTCTGGTTAATAATGGGATTTCAATTCTATTATGCTGTTGCAAACTGAAATGTTGCAGATAAATCAATTCTGGTTTCAACACATCCATTACACATAGAAACTACTACTATATGATACATGATTTTAGTCGCTAGGAGATTAACTTTCTGTGCTAGATGTGTTCAGCACAAGTTTCTCTGAATATGATAATGTATCTTGGCTTTTGTAATTTCCAGGTGATGATGTGAAAGTAAAAAAGCCCGATCCTTCAATATACATTACAGCTGCTGAGGTGATTAACATTTTAAAGTATTTGCACTTGCAAGCCGCATATTCTAATTTTTACTTACTGCTTTGGACGTTTGGTTTGTATTTTGGCAGAAACTTGGCGTCTCAGAAAGCAATTGTTTGGTGGTGGAAGATAGTATCATCGGGCTACAGGTTCGTCTCCCAATTTTCTGGATTAGTCTTATATTTTTATGTTCTTTTGAGAGGCTATGTTTAGTTCGAAGTAGTCATTTGATTCTTATAAAACGTGGATAGAGAGTGGTAGCACATGAAAATTTAATGTCTATTTGTAACTCACCCTCATTAGAATATCTTTGCCTTCTCGGGATACTAGTTTCATCTTCTTAATAGTCTTATGTGGCATTCTTTCTCTTTACTGCTGTGATTATGCTTGCCTTGAGCCGAGGGTCTATCGGAAACAACCTCTCTACCTGTACAAGGTAGGGATAAGGTCTACGTACACACTACCCTCCCTAGACCCCACTTGTGGGAATACATTGGATATATTGTTGTTGTAATAGTCTTCTGTGGCTGATCAAAATTATGGTGTTAGGGTTCGGATATGTGATTCGTTATAACATGAGTACCAGTTGTGTTTGCCAGAGTAACTGTTCTGCAGTATTCATTATAACTGTTCTGTACAATCTTTGTTTGAACAAACTCTGTACACAACCATTTCTCAGGCTGCAACTGGTGCTGGAATGTCATGTGTGATAACCTACACATCATCTACCGCGGATCAGGTAACACATATCATTCTTTTCTCCTTCAAAAATTTCATACTGTCGATTCCCGTGCTTAATGTATATTGACATCACTATCGAACACGTTACCATGCTTCACAGGATTTCAAAGAAGCCATAGCAATCTATCCTGACTTGAGTGATGTTAGGTATGAACATATGCTGGTCATTTCATATGTAGTAATTAACTTTTAGGAATGGTGACTTATGACTAGTTACTTGTTGCATTTTTGCAGATTTAATGATTTAGAGTCACTTCTTCAAGATGTTGTCGTCACGAAATAGGGTAGAGGGGCGGGCCATTATCCTAGTATATCGAAGCAAAAACCGCGGATTTCTAGTTTTTGCAAGCTATTTGAAGTCCCTAAATGTGCACAAAAGCTTCACTTTCAGCAAGAAATCTACTTGAAGCCTTTCCTGTATTTAGAGGTTCTTCTGCTCTGCTTGTATCATTTTTGTTCTGAAATATACTGTTCATAATTATTCATTTGTGTAAAATAACAGTTTTTACGTTCCATTGGTAATACTTAATTTTTATGTACATGTCAAAAAAATGTTGTCTTATTTCTCAGTTCCCAGCAACCCCCTCAGCCAAAATGCTAGTCTTCCTGTTTAAAGTTTTCCAACTAAGCACCTCAACTTGGTAAAAACATACTAATAAATGCATTTGATGTATGTGATATGGATTTAATTCCAGAAAAAAAATATGAATTTAATTGATGTAGCCAAAGTGCGTGAAATTTGATAAAAGTACCATTAGCATAGGCTTTAAATTATGATTATGATTTAGCATTCTCAATATTACTTTTTTGTTTTCTGTTCAATTCTTTCGTAACACAAAAGTTAATAAATACGGCCATCTATTCAAAAGTTAAATATAATTCGCAGTTTTAATTCTTCACCTGGTGATCGTGTTGAATGACAATTTAGCATTTAGGGAATTAGGAACATAATTTTCGATTATATAGTTATATAATAAAAAAAAAAAGGAAGCAAAGTATGAATTCCATTTCCTTGGTTTTGTTATGGTTCAACTGAAAATAAAATAACCACGGAAGGGTGTGGTGAGATAACTAATAGCCTATTTGGCCAAATTTCTAAAATCTGCTTATCTTGAGAAGTGCTTTTCAAAAAAGTACTTTTGATGAGAATCGGTTTGTGTTTGTCTAATTAATTTGAAAAACACTTTTGAACAGTAATTAGTGTTTAGCCAAACTTTTGAAAACTTATTCTAAGTGTATTTTTCTCAAAAGTGCTTCTTAGAAATGTGCTTTTAGAGAGAAACTACATTTTTCTATTTCTCAAAATCTGCTTCTGCTTCTCTTCAAAAATACTTTTTTTCCTTCTAAAAGCTTGGCCAAATACTTCAATTTTCGGCCAAAAGTACTTTTGGCCCCAAAAAAAAAAAAAGTTTGGCTAAACAAGCTATAAGATCCTCACATTCATAGCTAGAAATCTTATATTCGAGCCTTAAAAATGATGAACCTTTTGATAGAGAGTGTCTTACTCATTTACCCTTTTAGTAGGCTTACAAGACGTGAATTTGAATTAGTGTGAGATAGGGTTGAAATACGAATGATTAAACTAACAAAATAAAGTATATAAGGTGATAGTCCTTAAACAAATCCGACCTTAGCTCAGTTGGTAGAGCGGAGGACTGTAGTTGGGGTGTAAACCTTTCAGATATCCTTAGGTCACTGGTTCGAATCCGGTAGGTCGGATTACTTTTTCCAATTTATTTCTTTTTTTCTTTCTTTTGATTTTTCTTATGTTAACTTAGTTACATTTATTCAACTTCTATATACAAATTGATCATTCAATTAATTAAAATAAGTGCAGTTTAACTTGGTTCAAATTTTTCTATTATCAGAAGAGAATTAATATATTTTACAAGCATTTCGAAATTTTTTAGGGAATCACACTCATTCTACCAATAATATAAGTAAGAAATCCTTTCTTCAAATTGGGTTTATCTAAATAATAATACTAGGGGTGTCAATGGTTCGGTTCAGCCGGTTATTTTATAAAATTTGTATCATACCAATTTTTCGGTTATTCTATTATGTATAACCAAAATTAAACTTTTCGATGAATTAAGAAAATACGAAAGATGGCTAGAGTATAGATCCATCAATTATTCTATATCAGCGTAAAAGAAACTAAGCAAATACAAAGAAAATATAAATCACACGAATGAAAAGATATTAACCAAGTTGGGATTCAATAATAAAGTCTATAGAAGATTAAATATTTAAAGATATAAATCTAAATCATACGAAAAGAAACATATTCAATACGTTGCAGTTTGCTATTCATAATCACTACAATACCTTGTGTCTTGCTAGCGAATATGGTGGAAATAATTCAATTTCAATAGGAGTAACATAATAGGTTTGGGAATTAGGATTTTGAGTTTAATTACTTGTTGGCTTGTAACTGTTTCATAGGCCCAAGAAAAAATTTAATGCTTTATTATTTCTAAACTTAATATATAAATATATTTTACACATTGTAAATTTATTCAGTACGATTAGGTATTTTTTCGGTTATTTTCATAAAAATAAAAACCTACACTAATTATCAGTGCGATCATAGATTTATATAAAAACCTACGATTTTATTAAAAGAAACCTAAAAATCGATTCGGCACAGTACGGTTTGGTTAGTTTAGTCGATTTTTAAATATCCATTGACAGCCCTGAATAATACTAGCAGTTTTTCGTATATTAAAGAAATACTGAATCTAAATTTCACTAGTCCGACTAATACAGATTCGCACAGTAAGGCTCACTAATGGGGTAGATTTTCTCTACTTAAAGAAGTCTCACCTAACAATTTTCTCTAATTCACATTAACTCTATTTTCTTACAAACACAAATGGAAGAATAGCAGGGAGAAGTTTAAAGATGGGAAGGGGTATATATATCTTGCAAAACATCCATAAATATCTAATACTGTTTGATTAACTCTAAGTTCCTAATAAATAATAAAATTATGTCTTCTACTGTATCTCTTTCAACTTTTCCATAATGCTTCATCAACTGTAGATATCTCACCTAGCAAAAATAAACTAAATCGGTCTAGAATGAAATAAGTAGATATTTTCTTGAGTGAATTTTTCCGGTAATTTGCCTAAATCTCTTAGCTATCTAACTTCATTGCATTATTCGTCACTTGATTCTTGCAATCTCTTGGGGCATATTCCTGAGTCTCTTTCGAATTTCATCCACACAATGTATTTGTTCATTGAAGGTAACTCCCTGAACGGAATAATACCATCCTGGATATTCTCCCTCTCATCGCTAAGCTACTTAGACTTGAGCTTTAAGGAGTTGCCAGGTCCTCTTCCCAAGTCAATTCAAAACCTTATGGGCCTAATGCGAATTGATCTTTTCAGGCCTCAAACATCCTGTGTATCTTGATCTTATGACAGATCAAGTCGAGTTAGATTCATAAGGTTTTGAATTGACTCGGGAAATGGACCTTGCAACTTAAAACTCAAGTTTGAATAACTTAGTGATGGAAGGAAGAATATCCAGGATCGTTTTGTTCCATTCAGGGAACAACCTTCAAAGAACAAATACTCTGTGCAGGTGAAGATACAGGAATAGGCCTCGAGAGATTGCAACAATCAAGTGACAATTAATGCAGTGAAGTTAGGTAGCCAAGAGATTCAGGCAAATTACCAGAAAAATTCCTCCAATTTAATGTCTTCTTCAATCTTTTAATCTTGCTTGCGGCTATCGCCATTACTGTCCTGCGTAGTATGAGGGTGAGAATCAAGAAGGAATGACTTCAAGTGTTTGTAAAGCACCTTTGGTTTCTCCATGTTAATTGCATGTCCTGCATCCTTTATTATCACGAGTTGGGCGTTGTTGCCTAAATGCCTGCACAATCAAAGCAAGTTCAGACGAATCGCTGAGCTAGTCGTTTAATTCTTGTAAATGGAGAAGATTGAAGTGAGAGTTTTGAAACAAGAAAGGAAATGAGCTAGTCTAGCTTTGTAAGATTGACCTTTTTAATCTGTGAGCCAATTCCAGTGGGAATATCTGATCATATTCTCCCCATATTATCAACGTGGGCTGCGTAAAGGAGGTGAACACAGTTAAGAGAGCTCAAATCAATGAGAGAACATCCGAAGGGGAACTAATGACAAGCAGTTATTATTGAACTTTTTGTGCTGAGGGTCTATCGGAAACAACCTCTCTACCCCCAGGTTAGGGTAAAGTCTGCGTATATAGTACATACTACCCTCCCTAGACCCCACTTGTGGGATTATACTTGGTTGTTGTAAGTGGCAGAGATGAGATCATAGTTTTGTACGAACCTGAGTAATCTTAGGAAGATCAGAAAACTTTCTGTTATTGTGTAATGCTTCGATCAACTCCTTTCTTTCTTGATGATTAACTGTGCACATTACCTGCAACAAGGAAAGAAAGCACGTAAATACCAACTTCAAGTTGAACAATAGTGACATATGTTCAAACTTCTCGTACATGAGAAGCCAAATGTAAATAAGAGCTCGATTAGTGGATACAGGACAACTCGATGTACAAAGCATCCCGCATTCACGCAGGGTCCGAGGAAGGGCCGCACCCCAAGGGGTATGACGTAGAGAGCCTACCCAAATGCGAGCATTAATGGCTGCTTCCACAGCTCGAACCCGTGACCTTAGCTGGATTAGTTGATGCATCTGCTAAATGTCTACAGCATCTTCGTCTAGCTTCCGTGAAAATTCTACTATCTGAAAGCCTCAAAGTTGATTTCACGGACACTCCTCGAGTTTCTAGTATATTGTACAATAGCAGTGTGTAGTTCATGCCTCCATTTATCATCTCCCACAAGACAATATCTATGAGAAAACTTATACTTTTTTCTCACAGTTAATGTCTATGTTTAAACTCCATTTCCAAAAAACAAATAGGAGTCAAAACTAAAGTCTTCAAAAGGTCATTGCACAACTCCATATCACTGGTGAACAACATTCAGCAGTAGCTATGATCGGAAAGTCATTCTTGGAACAAAACAAGATAGACATGTTTGAATGTTTTCAAAACTATGGAAAGAATCAATAGCAACCGACCTTAGCTCAGTTGGTAGAGCGGAGGACTGTAGTTGGGGTGTAAAACCTATCAGATATCCTTAGGTCGCTGGTTCGAATCCGGCAGGTCGGATTAATTCTTTTTGCCATGTTCCGTTAATAATTATTTTAATCTGGAGAGGAGAGGTTTCCCATATAATATAGTCCAACTCTGACAAGAGGTGTATGAAAACAGTTCATTACCATTATTTTTGGAGATAGCAACTTATAAAAATATATTCGTGTCAGTAGTATCAGATTCCCTGCAATCTCCTATTTCTTAATCCAGGCAGAGGCTTAAAATTTTAGTGAGAAATCCAGAAAACTAGCTTCTCTATGCCAAAGTAAGAAAATAACAAGCAACCAACTGTTACAAATGTCTTGAAATATCAATACAATCTCAAACAAGTCGGATCGGCTATATGAATCCTTACTATTTCTCCATTTAAATTCATCTTAGGCCAACATTATGTTCCATTTCTTGAAATACCAATCACTTATCAAATTTTAAGAGTACATGCTACATGTAATATTTGAGAAAGAGAAAGGGGCCACCAGAGTGGTGGAAGGGAAGGAATGAGTTTATATAGACAATCAGACAGCAAGAACTTGAAATCCGATACATATGCGTGAAAACACAGAAGGAACACCTAGAGAACAAGTAGTGGTGCAAAAGGAACATCATAAGAGCAAATAAGTAGAAGCACACAATGCACATAGATCATGACAATTTGGGCATCTTTGGAGTTCGAACTGGTAGAAGAAATAATGTACACTTCAGGAAAAAATACATCTTATAATAAACTTTAAGAGTTTCTTCTCAACTTCATATTTTTGAAGTTGTAGATGGAAGACGAAATTCAGTCTTGGAAATCACTAAGTAAGATCACTTTACAATGTTATCAAGATTTGAAGGTACAGACAAGATCAAGCAACAACAAAACCATTTTCAAGGCATTAGCATGAGTTATCCAACCTTAAAAGGTCATTGCATAACTCCATATCACTGTTGAACAACACTCAGCAGTAGTTTTGATTGGAAAGTCATTCTTGGAACAAAACAAGATAGACATGTTTTAATGTTTTCAAAACTATAGCATTGGAAAGAATCAATAGTAACCGACCTTAGCTCAGTTGGTAGAGCGGAGGACTGTAGTAGGGTGTAAAACCTATCAGATATCAGATATCCTTAGGTCGCTGGTTCGAATCCGGCAGGTCGGATTGATTCTTTTGCCATCTTCTTTCTCTTTTTTTTTTAAATATTTTTTTATAAGGTAAGACTTTTTTTATATAATAATTTTAATCTGGAGAAGAAGGATTTTCCATATAATATAGTCCTAACTCTGACAAGAGATGCCTGAAAACAATTTATTAGCATTAGTTTTGGCTATAGAAACTTATAAAAACATTTTCTTGTTTCAGTAGTATCAGATTCCCTGCAATCTCCTATTTCTTAATCCAGGCAAAGGCTTAAAAGTTCAGTGAGAAACCTAGACCCACAACAACTAGCTTCTTTATCAATGTAAGAAAACAACAAGCATCCAACTGTCGCAAATGTCTTGAAATACCAATAGGTGGTGGAAGGGAAAAAGTTTACACAGACAAAAAGCAATAACTTGAAATCCAATACTTAGGCTAAAAAAGGCAGAAGGAATGCCTACAGAACAAGTAGTGGTACAAAAGGAACATCATAAGAGCAAAAAACTAGAAAATGCCAATGCACATAGATCATGAAGATTTGGGCTTCTTTGAGCCCGAACTGGTAGAAGAATAATGTACACGTCAGGCAAAAAGGTGGACAATATCAAACATCATATAAACAACTTTAAAAGTCTATTCCTCAACTTCATATATTTGAAATTGGAGATGGAAGACACAATTCATTCTTGGAACTCAGTAAGTAAGATCACCGTACAATGTTATCAAGATTCCAAGGTACAGTCAAGATCAAACAGGGACTTAGTGAAGTGAAAACTGATTCTTGGAACACAACAAGATAGACATTCTTAATGTTTTCAAAACCACAGCATTGGGAAGAATCACTAGCAACCGACCTTAGCTCAGTTGGTAGAGCGGAGGACTGTAGTGGGGTGTAAAACCTATCAGATATCCTTAGGTCGCTGGTTCGAATCCGGCAGGTCGGATTGATTCTTTTGCCATCTTTTTTTACTTATAATTACTTTGATCTTGAGAAGAAGGGTTTGCCATATAATATACTGCCATTCTGACAAGAGGTGCATTAAAATAATTTATCACCATTGTTTTTGGCAATAGCAACTTATAAAAAATACATTCTTGTGTCAGTTGTGTGAGATTCCCTGCAATATCCAATTTCTTAATCCAGGCAGAGGCTTACATTTTCAGTGAGAAATACAGCCCCAAAACAACTAGTTCTCCATACTAATGTAATAGAAAAACAAGCTCCCAACCGTCACAAATGTCTTGAAATACCAATCATTTGTCAAATTTCATGAGTATATACTACACATAATATTTGAGATAGAGAAAGAGGGCACCAGGGTGGTGGAACGGAAGGAAATAGATTATATAGACAAACAGACAGCAAGAACTTTAAACCGATACTTAGGCGTGAACAGAGGCGGACCTACAGTGGAGTGTGCGGGGTCACCGGAACCCGTTAGGCTCGGTAAAAACCATGTATATATAGATCTTTTGTGTACTGTATATCCAGATAGGACCCCTTAAATAATTTACTTGGGTCCCCAGGAAAACAAAAGCTGGACGGCAGCAGTGGTTGAGCTGCTAGTTTCACCACCTTCCCAACTTTCCTCACCATTCGGTCTTGTGTTCGAGGCCTAGTTCCAGCAAAATTAGCATTTTGTTCTTTCTTCTTTTATTTTCTTTTACATTTTGAAAACCAGTTTTGTCAAAATGTTTTATATCAAAGCATTGATAACAATGTTTATTTTTGCATATTACTTGCCTATATATATATAATAAGAAAAATTAACGAAGCAGCGTTGGGCGACACCGCTTCTATCAATATTGGTTCCTGTAGCACCTATTTTGCAAAGTAATCTTTCACTCTTTGCTTAATGCTTTTTCTTTCTTTTAAAATTTCTGGTTGTTTATATATTGCGGATAAGTTGTCATACTTATTAATTTTTTAAAGAACTGCACAAAGAATTTTATCGTTAATTATTGGCATATTTAAGGTTAGTGATGCCCCCATCATGCTCAAATCCTGGGTCCGCCTCTGGGCGTGAAAACGCAGAAAGAATGCTTGCTTGTTAAAAGAATGCAGAAGAAATGCCTAGAGAACAAGTGGTGCTAAAGGAAAAACATGAGAACACATAACTAGAAGGAAGCAATGCACGTAGATCATTACAATTTGGGGTTATTTGGAGCAGAACTGGTAGAAGAAATAATGCCTTCGGGTCAAAAGGTAGATAAGTCATCAAACATCTTATAAACAGCTTCAAGAGTTTTTTCCTCAACTTCGTATATTTGAAATTGTAGATGGAAGACGAAATTCATTCTTGGAACTCACTAAGTAAGATCACTTTACAATGTTATCAAGATTCCAAGGTACATGCAAGATCAAGCAAAAAAGGGCAGCCCGGTGCACTAAGCTCCCACTATACGCGGGGTCGGGGAAGGGCCCGACCAAAGGGTCTATTATATGCAGCCTTACCATGCATTTCTGCAAAAGGCTATTTCCACGGCTCTAACCCGTGACATCCTCGTCAAATGGCAGCAACTTTACCAGTTACGCCAAGGCCCCCCTTCATGCAAGATCAAACAACAAAACAATTTTCAAGGCATTACCATGAACTCCCCAATTTTATTTAATTTTTTTTATTAAGGAAAAAAACACTCATGCTCATGCAATAGGCATTAGCATGAGTTCCCCAGCTTTGAAAGATCATTGTATAACTTCATACAACAATATCAGCAGAAGTTTGAGTGGCAATTAATTCTTGGAACAACACAAGATAGATATTTTAATGTTTTCAAAACCACTTCAATGGAAAGAAGCAATAGCAACCGACCTTAGCTCAGTTGGTAGAGCGGAGGACTGTAGTTGGGGTGTAAAACCTATTAGATATCCTTAGGTCGCTGGTTCGAATCCGGCAGGTCGGATTGATTCTTTTGCCATGTTCTTTCCTTATAATTATTTTAATCTGGAGAAGAGAGTTTTTATATAATATACTCTCACTCTGACAAGAGGTGCATGAAAAGTATTTATTACCATTATTTTTGGCAATAGCACCTTATGAAGAATATATTTTTGTGTCAGTAGTGTGAGATTTCCTGCAATCTCCAATATCTTAATTCAGGCAGAGGCTTAAAATTTCAGTGAGATACCCAGACGCACGACATCTAGCTTCTACATACCAATGTAAGAAACAACAAGCACCCATTTGTCACAAATATCTTCAAATACCAATTTCAAGTGTATATACTACATACTCTTGAAATCCGATACTTAGGTGTGAAAACGCAAAAGGAATGCCTAGAGAACTAGTGTTGTGAAAGAAACATCATAAGAGAAAATAACTAGAAGGATGCAATGCACATAGATAATGACAATATGTGCTTCTTTGGAGCCAGAACTGGCAGAAGAAATAATGCACCCTTCAGGCCAAAAGGTAGATAAGTTACCAAACATCCTATAAACAACAACAACAACAACAACAGCCCAGTAAAATCCCACAAGTGGAGTCTGGGGAGGGTATACCCCTACCCGCGGGGTAGAGAGGTTGTTTCCGGTACACCCTCGGCTCAAGAAGACTTTTTCTTCCTCAAGAGTTGCAGATGGATGACAAAATTCATTCTTGGAAGTCATTATAAGTAAGATCATCTTACAATGTTATCAAGATCCAAAGATACATGCAAGAGCAAACAACAACAAAACTATTTTCAAGCAATTAGAATGAGCTCCCCAATGATCCCACATTTCTTTTCAGGCATCCTAAACCAACAATTCCTGATTTTTATACAGCAACATAAGGAAGGCAAACAGTATCTGACCGTCACAAATATCTTATAATACAGCTTTCCTGATCTTCATCTAGCAATAAGGAAGACAACCACTATCCAACTGACACAAATATCTTCTAATACACATTGATCAAGCTCTTGACACTGCATTGTATGTGTATTTGAAAAAGGAAAGGAAAAAGAAGAGTTTATGGCAGAGAGATAGACAGCAAATCTTGAACTGCAAGCTTTAGGTGAGTGTAATGCAGAGGGAATGTACAGAGGAAAAGTATGGTCCAAGTAGTATGATAACCAGAAACTCATGAAATAACTAATGGACATTCTTCAGGCCAAAAGCCAAAGCTCACCAAGCATATATAAACAATCCAAAAGTTTATCCCTTAACTTCATATTTGTGATATGGTGAATGAAGAATATACATTCTTGGAATTTAATTGGATAGATCACCTCATAATATTATCAACTAGACATGGTTTATATAACCGACCTTAGCTCAGTTGGTAGAGCAGAGGACTGTAGTTGGGGGTGTAAACCTATCAGATATCCTTAGATCACTGGTTCGAATCCGGTAGGTCGGATTAAACTATTTGCAATAATATTCTTTTAGCAACTTGCTGGAGGAAGAGGGGTCATAACTCACACCCCCAATGTGACAAGAGGTACGTACACAGAAACTATTTTTTTAACAGTAGGCATCAGACTGACTTATAATCCTCAAATTCTTCTATCTTGGAAAGTACCTTAAAACTTCAGTGAAAAACCCAAAACCTACAAGAATCCTAGTTTCCCAACAAGAACAACAACTACGCCTCAGTCTCAAACAAGTTGGGGTCGGCTATATGAATCCTCACTTTTCCATTTAAGCTCAACTCATGTCAATAGTTATACCAAATAAATAGAAGTGAAAAATAAATTTATATATATAATAGTAACAATAATAATATTAGAAGTTCTCTAACAAGTCTAAAAACTATTACCAACTAGCAGATATTTTCTTACACCATGTCATATCTTTAGCTAAGTCGGAATTGATTCCCATGATTTCATTAGTTCTAATCAACAAAGATTCAATCTTTATGCCTAATACATGAACTGCACAAACACAGATTAGCTAATCATGTAAATGTTAATAAATTCCAACATCACACTTAACAAATCAGTGAGAAAGAAAAGGATATAAAAGTGAGAAATCCAAGACTTACATCAATAAAACTGGTGAACAAAATTAGCAATAGCTTTAAGTGGAAACCATTCTTAGAACAGAACAAGCTAGATATTTTTTAATGTTTTCAAAACCACAGCATTGGGAAAAATCAACAGAAACCGACCTTAGCTCAGTTGGTAGAGCGGAGGACTGTAGTGAGGTGTAAAACCTATCAGATATCCTTAGGTCGCTGGTTCGAATCCGGCAGGTCGGATTGATTCTTTTGCCATCTCTTTTTCTAATAGTTATTTTAATCTGGAGAAGAGGGATTTGCCATATAATATAGTCCTACTCTGACAAGAGGCACATGAAAACAATTTATAAGCATTAGTTTTGGCTATAGCAGCTTATAAAAATATACAGCGTCAGTAGTGTCAGATTCCCTGCAATCTCCTATTTCTTAATCCAGGCAGAGGGGTAAAATTTTAATGAGCACAAAAACTAGCTTATCTATACCAAAGTAAGAAAACAACAAGCACTCAACTGTCACAAATGTCTTGGAAAGGGGACACCAGGGTGGTGGAAGGGAAGGAAAGAGTCAGCACTTATCGTGTGATAAGTACTGACAGCAAGAATTTGAAATCCGATACTTAGGCATGAAAATGCAGAAGGAATGCCTAGAGAGTACGTAGTGGTGCAAAAGGAACAACATCAGAGCAAATAACTAGAAGGATGCAATGCACAATAGATCATAACAATTTGGGCTTCTTTGGAGCCAGAATTGGTAGAAAAAAAATGTAAAGGTAGAAAAGTCACCAAACATCTTATAAACAACTTTATAATAGTTTCTTCCTCAATTTCATATATTTGAAGTTGAAGAAAATATTCATTATTGGAAACCACTAAGAAAGATTACCTTACAATGTTATCAAGATTTGAAGGTACATGCAAGATCAAACAATAACCGAACTATTTCCAAGGCATTAGCATGAGCACACCAATAATTTCCTGATTTTTCATATTGCAATACAGGAAGAGAACCCCCTATCCTACTGTCACAAATATTTTCTAATCCAAATTGATCAAACTATTGACACTGCATTGTCTGTGTATGCGAAAGAAGGATTGGGAAAAGAAGAGTTAATAGCAGAGAGATGGACATAAAATCTTGAACTGCAAGCTTTAGGTGAGTGTAATTTACATGGAATGTATATAGAAAAAGTATGATGCAAAATAACATCATGAGGTCAGCTAGTATGGTTACCCGAACCACTTGAAATAACTAATGGACATTCTTCAGGCCAAAAGCCAAAGCTCACCAAGCATATATAAACAGTCCAGAAGTTCATCCATCAACTTAACATTTGTGATATGGTGAATGGAGAGCATACATTCTTGGAATTTAATAGGATAGATCAGCTCACAATATTATCAACTAGATATGGTTTATATAACCGACCTTAGCTCAGTTGGTAGAGAGGAGGGCTGTAGTTGGGGTGTAAACCTTTCAGATATCCTTAGGTCACTGGTTCGAATCCGGTAGGTCGGATTAAATTATTTTCAAGAATATTCTTTTAGGAACTTGCTGGAGGGAGAGGGGTCATAACTCACACCCCCAATGTGACAAGAGGTACACAGAAACTATTTTTTAACAGTAGGCATCAGACTTACTTATAATTCTCAATTTTTCTATCTTGGGCTAAACTCTTTAAAATTTCAGTGAAAACCCCAAAACCTTCAAGAATTCTACTTTCCCAACAACAACTACACCGCAGCCCCAAACAAGTTGGGATCGGCTATATGAATCCTCACTTTTCCATTTAAGTAACAATAATAATATTAGAAGTTCTCTAACAAGTCTAAAAACTATTACCAACTAGCAGATATTTTCTTACACCGTGTCATATCTTCAGCTAAGTCGGAATTGATTCCCATGATTTCATTAGTTCTAATCAACAAAGATTCAATCTTTATGCCTAATACATCAACTGCACAAACACAGATTAGCTAATCATGTAAGTGTAAATAAATTCCAACATCACAACTAACAAAATCAGTGAGAAAGAAAAGGATATAAAAGTGAGAAATCCAAGACTTACATCAATAAAATCATTGAGGAAACAAGAAGGAACCTTCTGAGTAGGCTTATAAAAAGACAATTTCATAAGCTGCCTCAACTTCTCAGGAGTCTGTGGCAACAAAATTGAAACAGCCTCCTCTACACTTTTCACTTGAAACATCCCATTTTCCATATCTTTTTCCTCAAGACAAACACCAGAACACCCTAAAATCAGCCTTTCCACTGCCTCAGGAAACTGAACAGCCATACTATACCCTACAAAACCACCATAACTCAACCCCACAACTGTCATTTTCTTAACCCCATAAACTTCCATTATCCTCATAACACACTGAGCTTGAAAAAGTTCACTTCTTTCAGGTCTAGTAGTATAAGATTCACCAAAAAACAATAAGTCAGGAACATAAAGATTGAATCTTGATGATAAAGGTGAGATGAATTCATTCCATTGCCACATTGCATTTGCTCCAATTCCATGTATAAGGAGTAAAGTGGGCTTTCTTTCTTTGTGGGATTTGGGAATCCAACAATGCATAATAGTACCATCAGTTAAATCTGTAGTGGAAGATTTTAGGCCTGAGTTTGAAAAAGAGTATTTAAAGCACCAGTTTCTTGATGCAGTAAAGCTGCAACACTTGGCCATATCCTTAGTTGGAAATCCACTACACACAATCTTTTGTCTGAGAAGAACTGTGAGCAATATAAAGACAAAAAGATAGTGGCAATCTGAGAATTTTTTGGGTTCAGATTCTGTTGTGGTAAAAGCAAGGAATTGAGTGGAAAAAAAGGTGTTCAACAGGGAATGTAGGATTTTGATAATTGTTCCGTCACTTGTCAGACTGTTTCAGTAGTTAATGTCTTTGGATTCCTAATTTATTCTTTTCTTCTTTTTAGAGGATTTTATTTCCTTTTCCCACCCGTTGAAATCCTGTCAACATATTTTTTTGTCAAAGTATAAAATCGAGATTGCGGTCGAAATTAATTATATTCGTTAACCAAAAGTATATAAAATATATATATATATATATATATATATATATATATATATATTATCGATTATTCTTTGAGAGCGATAAAAAATATACATTTCTCTTATTTTTTCTGTTTTTGCTATAGTTAGACATGTATATATGTATATTAATACATGTAATTATTATTTTATATTATACATTTATACATAAAATAATAAAATGATGCCGACCAAATATTGTATGAAATTATGTGGTGATTATTCTTTTTACGGATAATTGTCTGATTTGCCCATCTACTATCATAAATAAGCCTTATTTACCCTCAATTTACGTTTTTTATCAAAAATATTCCTACAGTTATACATTAGGTTCATATTTATCCTTACGCATTAAAATGAGTTACATTTGCCCTTCGTTATACTTTAAGATCACATTTACCCATCTACTCTTCAAAAAGGGTTACATTTGCTCTTCGTTGTACTTTCTTGACATATTTATCCTTACAATTATATCATACATTTACCCTCGTCCGGTAGATCGGCATGTCCCACCTTTGTTTTCCTACATGGGGCCTATGTGGATTTCTTATTCTTCCAATTTAAATATGGTCACCTATTTAAGATAATTTAACCCGCCCACCCAATTTAAATAAGACTTTATTAACTCCATTATTGTGCAACTTCTTGTAATTTACTTTGGTTACTGCAATAAATGTGAGTTGTATTAGATTAGTGATTTTGAGTTCAAAGTTATTGTTTGTCAATATGTTGTCGCTGCTATAACTATGGTATTTCGCACAATCTTCATAAATACCGTATCGGGAAATTACTTTTCGTGAATCAATTATGGTCAATTGACCCAGTTTAGACTTTACAGAGTTGTATCTCTACAAACACTTCAAAATATCATTGAGTGATTCATGTCTCTTAACTCCCAAGTATTAAAGGGAAACAAATTAACATAGACAAAGGTGAAATAATTAAATAAAATCAATTAGAGATAACACTATAGTTTTGTTCACTCACTGTCCAAAATTTTCTCGCTCTCCGAAAAACATGGAGCTGACACGGATAAGAGAGATGGAGGAGTGGGGGTTGGGTGGGTTGGAGGGGGGGGGGAGGTGACGAGCTGACACAGATAATTGTAAGGATAAATATGTCAAGAACGTATAACGAAGGACAAATGTAACATTTTCCGAAGAGTAGAGGGGTAAATATGATCCTAAAGTATAACGAAGGGCAAATGTAACTCTTTTAAACGTTTAAGGGGTAAATATGAATCTAATGTATAACGGTAAGAATATTTTTGATATAAAAATTAAACGGAGGATAAATAAAACATATTTATGATAGTAGATGGTCAAATCAGACCCTTATTATATTATACATTTATACATAAAATAATAAAATGATGCCGACCAAATATTGTATGAAATTATGTGGTGATTATTCTTTTTATTGTACATTTCTAGTGTTACAAGCTCACAATAGAAGGAAATAATGACGTGTAATTAAAAGCTTAAATAATGAATACACAGAATAATGAAGTTTTCAAATGATTAAAAAGGCTCCAAAAGGTAATTATTAATGTGACCGGAAAAAGAAATGATAAAGCTTTTATCAATTATACTAAATTACTAGCTATTGTATTTTAAAGGAGTTTCACTGTAATTTATTTTACACTGCTCAGTTGGTTTATAAACCCATTTTGTTTTGGAATCTAATAATGTGAAATATAGTATATTCAAATCTAGACGATGACATGAAGTAAAAAATAAAATGGGTATAAATAGCTTATTCATAGGAAATTGCTACCGATCTTCAACTTTTCAGGAATCACAATCGATAATATGAAATATGGAATATAATATATTCATCAAATCTAATTGGAGATAAAAATAAGTAAAAAACAAAAGGGGCATAAATAGGTAATATAGATGAAATAATGAACTTTGAAAGGTCCAAATCCTAAATGCATGAAAAACTAACGAGAAATATATATTTTTAGCCGTTTTTAAAAATAATAGTCGATAAAATAAATTACTATATATTTAATATATATTTGTATTATATACGTACAATATAAATATTTTATATATTTTTTTGGCTAACACATATAGTTATTTTTATTGATAGGTGAGTTTTGTATTTTGCCCATAACTAAAATAGAAGGCTGAGTATACGCAAGCCCTTAAACTCACGGGCGAAGCCACAATACTGTTTGCGGATTCGACTGAACTCAGTAGCTTTTGTTCAAACCCTATATTTATATTAAGAAATTAAATAAATATGTACAAATCATTAATTTAGATCTCATTAACTTAAAGGGACTATAATCTCGAACCCATAAGGTTCAAATCCTAGCTCCGCCTCTGTTTAAACTTGTCCGCTTTTTAACTTAATTACCTATACGAAGACTTATATATATTTGCCGACCAGAAAAATTATGGGTTGGGACCGGTTTTTGTTTGGTGGTGAATTGTAGGCTAGTTATAGTATCGGAAAAGAATTTGAATTTGCATGTTTCTTCATTGAAAATGATATTCTACCTAAACATTGCAGGAAAAAATGAACCTCAATAAATTTGTTTATATGGCTAGGAATAGAGCAACACAGAGTGGAGGTTGAGCTACTATTATACTTCAATCATTGACCATTAACTGCATACGGAGTAGCATTTTATTTTCCTAACTCGATTATCTTATTGACTTGTAGATAAACAAAAAATGAAATATTAAATAACTTAATTAATTAAGTGAAATCGACTAATGTGGAGGGATGTAAATAACTTATTTACTTTTAATTGGAGATTTCGAGTTAGAGCTATAAAAATAAAAAATATTATAGTTGAAAGTGCTTTCTCCTTATGCGGCACAAATCTAAATTAGCCAGGGAAAAAAAACGTAAGATCACTAGACTGTAAATCTTGAAATAAAGACTCAGTCACACTTATTCTTCAAAAATATTACTTCCTCTAGTTTATATTATCTGCCTTTAAATTTTTTGTACGTCTCTTAAAAGACATAAGATAGCTTAGTTAATTATAAGAGAATTTGTTTAGAAATGCTCTTTATCTCTCTCTTAAATATCAACTTAATTAGCACTTTACTCAGTTGAGCGGTTAGAATATATTTGGTGGGGTGGGGTGGGGGGTGGGGGGGAGTATAGTAATAATGTTGCTTATTTTTCTAAGACGTCAAACATTTTCGACCAAATTTAATTTATCAATAGGACCATTATGTTTATACTAAACTTGTTAAGGAAATGATATAGTATAACTAAGATATATCTTTTTGATCAGAGACTAAATCAATCATCACCTGAAGAATAAGGCCAAAAACTAATTAGAATACATGTATAACCCCAATATTTTAAACGAAGACATATTGGACATTTAGCAAATAGCTATAGTATAATATCTGGATTCGCGCGGACAACTCACATGCTGCACGGACAACTCATGTGCTGCACGGACAACTCAAGTGCTATTGTATAATATCTGGATTCACACGGACAACTCACGTGCTATAGTATAATATATAGATCTGCACTGACAACTCACATGCTGCACGGACAACTCACGTGCTATAGTATAATATATGGATCTGCACGGACAACTCACGTGCTGCACAAACAACTCATGTGCTGCACGGATAACTCACGTGACATATTGGACATATTGGACATTTAGCAAATAGCTATAGTATAATATCTGGATCCGCACGGACAACTCACATGCTGCACGGACAACTCACGTGCTATACGGACAACTCAAGTGCTATTGTATAATATCTGGATTCACACGGACAACTCACGTACTATAGTATAATATATAGATCTGCACGGACAACTCACATGCTGCATGAACAACTCACGTGCTATAGTATAATATATGGATCTGCACGGACAACTCACGTGCTGCACAAACAACTCACGTGCTGCACGGATAACTCACGTGCTATAGTATAATATCTCACGTGCTATAGTATAATATCTCACAATCAGGCCCTCAGCCTCACTCTGTCATAAATCTCTCCAGTCTCTCGGGCTCTCAATACTCATGAAAAGCAGCCCAAACAACAATGATATGATGCATCAGTAATGGACAATAGAGACTAAGATAAAATAAACAAGTAAACTGTGACTGTGTACAAAACAATAATTTAGCAGACAGTTCAACATGTACACGATCTCTGTGGGTCCCTACAGTACCAACATATAATCTAAACATGATTTGTGGTTTAATTTCTCTACTACATGGAGATTGTATAGATAACATCAGATTATTCAACTACACAGTTCCATGAAATTTGACCAAGTCACAATTCCTACGGTGCACTCCCACACGCTGTCACCTAACATGTGCATCACCTCAAAACCGATCATATAACACATAATCCAGGGTTTCATACCCTCAGGACCAAATTTAGAACTGTTACTTGCTCGAACTGTGTAATTCTGTATTCTGCTATGCAAGTCTTTGCGAATCGAACTCCGAAAGCCTCAAATCTATCCACAGTTAATTCAATTAAGTTAATACTAATTATAGGAATTAATTCCATATGAAAATACTAATTTTTTAACAAAATTTGAAATTTAACTCAAAAATTGCTCGTGGGACCCACGTCTTGGAATCCAACGAAACTCACAAAATCCGATAACCCATTCAATTACTAGTCCAACCATACCAATTTTATCAAATTCTGATAACAATTCGACCTCCAAATCTAAAATTTTTGTTCTTGAAAAGTTTTGCAAAAATCTTGATTTCTTCTATTTAAATCCAAAATAAATGATGAATATAACCATGGATTTATGAAATATAATTACTTTTGGATATATGATACTTACCCAAGTCGAAGTCGTGAAGAAATCCTCAAAATCGCCCAAGAGCTATGCTCCAAAAATCCAAAACGAAATAAAGGAAATGACCATTTTTGGTCCTTAAGTTTTTGTCCATCCGTCACTAAAAGTCCACTTTCCGTCACTAAAAATCCACACGAGAACTTGCTTGCACCAGCAGTTATGTTTTTCATTAAAAGGGCTCTAACTCCATCATACAAACTCAGAATTCGACGATTCTTGTTCCTATGAGTCACAAATAATAATACGAACCTAGTCGTTCAATCGAAACTCAATTCAGAGCTCATTTTCTCAATGTGATACCAATTTCGCTCGTTAAACAATTAACTCATATTTCGCGCTAAAAACCCAATCGCGACTTGATGAAATTAGACCAAACTTTTCAGATTACTCCTATATTTCATTATCAAATTTCAGGAAGTCTCGAAATTGAATTTTGATGTCTAGAACTAAAAATGGACCTTTGGATCATTACATGCTTATGCTCAAAATACCAAACTCTTCCAAAACTCATCCGAGCCCATGGGACCCCAACCAAGTATACTAACAAGTCTCATAATATGACACAAACTTAGTCGATGCCTCAAATTATATTGAACAACACTAAAACACGAATTGCACCCAAATTCAAGCCTATTCAAAACTAACAATTTCCAACTTCTACATTCAATGCCGAAACCTATCAAATCAAGTCCGATTGACCTCAAATTTTGCACACAAGTCATAAATGATATAACGAAGTTATTCAAATTTTCAGAATCAGATTCCGACCCCGATATCAAAAAGTCAACTCCCCGGTCAAACTTCCAACTTAAATTTCTATTTTAGCCATTTCAAGCCTAATTTAACTACGGACTTCCAAATAATTTTTCCTACACGCTCCTAAGTCCAGAATCACCATACAGAGCTGTTGGAATCATCAAAACTCTATTATGAGGTCGTTTACACATAAGTCAATCATCCGGTCAACCTTTTGAACTTACGTTTTCATCTTCGAGAATAAGTGTCTCAATTCATTCCGAAACCTCACCGGACCCGAACTAATTACCCCGACAAGTCACATAATAATTGTAAAGTACAAATTGAGCTGTAAATGGGGGAACATGGTAGTAATACTCAAAACGACCGGCCGTTACACTATGTTAGTAATTTGTGAGATTTTCTATGGAATTCAAATATTATATTTTCAAACTTAAAAGAAGTTATGGTTTATTGAGGTTGTCACCTTGCCTAGTATTGATATAGGTGCCATCACGACATGTTAGGATTTTGGATCGTGACAGATTAAGAGTTTAAAAGATAATGTTAAAGAAATTGGGAGAAATCCATGAGACCTTTCCAAGAATTAATTGAGTATATTATATGAATATGTTGTATTTGGTGGATTTTCTGGATTTGGTTTAAACTACAAGTAGCACGAGTAAGTATAAATTGACGAATTAAGAGTAAAAAATATGAAACATCGAGGGTTGGGTATTTTATATTAGCTATGAATTAGCCTAAACAAGGAAATTAACACGAGATCGATGTTGATATGATTATAGATTGATTGAAGAAAGTTGTACAGGTCGCTTGAGGTGACGAGTTTGGTATTTCGACACGAGTACTGTGAGTAGTAATATTACCACAACTTGTGTTTTCATAACCTTCATGGTTTATACATGATTTTAAAAATAATATTTGTTACCGAATGTTTGAAATTGTATGTGGGACAAGTCATTTACTTGATATGGTACTGAACAGTTTACTTGAGATATTTACAGTTATTTAAAATGTTTTCACTGTTACTAGACATGTTTTACTGTTATTTGAGATATGATTACTATTACCGAAATGGGATTACATGATATGATAAGAATTGAAATGCCCTGTACTATTTTGAAAATGCTTTCTTATGAATATTTACTGCTTACAAAGAAAAGTATAAATGTGAGGAGACTTTGCGTAGCTAATGACGGGTTCGTTAGACCTGTTGCAACTTGTATTTACCCATTACCAAGTACAGTTATAGCCCTCGCTAGTGGGAAGGTAGAACTTGCATACAGTTACAGTTTTCCTCGAGTAGGGGACCTACAATTATATTTGACTCCTTTTACGAAGGGGTCCACATAGTGATATATATTACATGATCCCTTCTTGAAAACCTCCCAAACATACAGATTGATATGACACAGTGTTTACCGAGTTCATTACCGAATTGTTAAATTAATTTCTATTACACGAAAAACATGATGCGACTGATTATTGTTTATTGTTTCTGAAAGGGCATTCTTATGATATTTTTTATTTAATATACAAGCATGTTTTCTGACTTGTCCCCAATTAAAACAGTTGTGGTTAAGTGTTATTACTCACTGAGCTAGCGACTCACTCTCCGCTATTTTTTCAAGAGATAACAGTTGGCACATTAAGGGTTTCGTTAGTTGGAGTACACGAGCTGATAGTTCCTTGTGAGCCCCGCACTTGTTCGCGTGGGCGAAATATTTTTTTATGATTATCGTCTTTTCTTTTGAACTCTTAGAGTCACTCCGTAGTCATTTTTATTAGTGTCATGAGTATCCATTCATTATATTGGACTTGTTACCAGTATTGCACTTTCTTGCGTATTTTTGAGATGGTTTAAGTATTATTATGTTAGTAAGGTTGGTAATGTTGTTGAAAACTCGTTTTGCTTAGTTCATGAAGATTGTGGTTGGTTTATGTGAATATTGGTTGGTTGTATATTGTTTATCAGACATGAAAACTTTGGATAGTCCTAAAACAGTGGAGACTTTATCCGATTTTCTGTAAAATACCGATGAGGCTTACTTAGGAGCACTTGCTCCTAAGCGTCGGTCATGATCCTAAATTGGGTCGTGACAAAGTTGGTATCAGAGCCCTAGGTTATTCCTGTGACTAAAGGAACACACGTCGGTAGTAGAATCTCAATTATGGTTATGTAGCCGGCCATTCCCATAATCGTGATTCTGCGAGGGCGTGATAGGATATGTCTTTTCCTCCGTTCTTATTCCACATTACGTGTATGACGTATAGGGTCATGTAGATAACTCTAACATTGTTTATCGTTCTATTATATGTCTTGAACTCGATCATCCAATAGTAAGGATAGTCCAAAGGTTCGGGAGGCATTGAGTACCACATTTGGTAAACATCCATCTTTCTCAAGTAAGGGGAAAGACAAAGGTAGTAGACAAGGCCAAGAAAGGGGTCGATACGCCACTATGAGGGATTTTTGAACCTCTACGAGTCATGTAATATATCCCATTCCAGGAACGAGTAATATTCTGCCTCTATAACAACATGAGAGTGTAACTATTAAGACACTTATCTCCATGCAACGATCCAGAGAGATTAATAAACAGAAATATAGCTAGGCAACAAAATAGGGCCCTTGACCAGTTTCACGCACCTATAAATACTCAGATATATCGAGCACAAAGATAATCCTTGAGAGTATTTAAAGTTGAAACACTAATTAAGGTTAATAGGGTTTAACGGCTCACGCATGCTTAAAGTTTTTGGTAAAGGTTCTTGGGTGAAATACTTAAAGCTTTACTAGCTCTAAGTGCGTTCCAACAAGAGTTGTATAGATCTAGTAACTAATAGATAGAAGGACATGATCAAACACATGGTATGCTGCTTAATTTTATGAATACGGACATGTGAAACATTGTTGACTTGATGATTCATTAAGTTATTTAAGTATTGCTCCTTTCCTGGTAGTTAAAAGCGTGTGTAACTCTTTAGGAAGTCAAAAAATGGTTCAGGTAATGGATGAACTGATATATGCCTCCAAAGTTTTTTCTCAACAAAGCTAGATACACTCCCTACTTTTGTCTACAAAGCATTTTAGGTTGAAAGTTTGGTTAGCCCCATAAACAGGGCGGGGATCCCGCATACGAAGATTTTTGAACTACTTTGAGGTAGTTGATATTGCTAAACAGATAGAAAATATGTAGTATCACAAGCAAACAACCAAGAATTCATGCAAGGAGGAAAATCTAAGAAATTCTTCTATGTGAGTTTTAGTGTGCAATATTTGTTTTTGGTTGCTACTCTTGTGGGAGATTCTTTATTATTCGAACATGTATATCATGCTTGTCAGATTCGAGTTGAGGATGGAAATGATCTAATTGAGTTAGTCGTATATGATATGGTTGAATTTGATGTGCTGATAGGCATAGATTGGTTATCTTTTTGTCATGCTACTCTTAATGATCATGCCAATGCGGTCAAGTTTGAGATACCCAACAAGTCCAATTTTACACAAAGCGTAGTGAGGTTCTTGAGATTGGTAAAGTTATATCTTTTATGAAAACTCGATGATTACTCAATAAAGATTGGCTGGGTCTCTTGTAATTATAGTAATCCGACACTAAGAGAAGAGGCACTCAGTTTGAAAAGTATAGCTAGTGAGAGAATATTCAGATGTAATCCATGAAGCTTTACCAAGACTTACTTGATAGAGTATAGATTCTAGTATTGACTTGTCATGTGACGTACCACCCATATTGATACCCACATATTGTATGACACCTGGGTAGTTGAGAGATATAAATAAATATTTGTACTATATACTAAATAGGGTTTATTCGACCAAGCGTCTCACTATAGAGTGCAGTGGTACAAGTGGTGAAGAAGGAATATATAACCCAAAATAAAGTGTGCATTGACTACCTACGTTTGAACAATGCAACGTCTTATAATAAATTCTAGTATGACGTACCTCATATGTTACAAGGAGTAGTCCACTTCTCAATGATCACTCTTGGTTTTGGTTATCATCAGCTTACTATCGAAGAACATGATATTTTTAAGATAATTTTCCGAACTAGGTGCAGACATAATAAGTTTCTTGTGATGCCTTTACGTACTAACCAATGCTCAAACGCATTCATGTACTTAATGAATAGGGTGTTCAAGCCCTTCTGGACAGATTTGTCATAGTGTTATGGATACTGTTTTGGTATACTCTGGAACTCTGCTATGTATATTGTGAGACATTGAATTTATGGTAAAATCTCTAACTACGAATTTTGGGTAGTCTCAGTAGCACTATTTGGGCATGTTGTATCTAATGATGGAATTATGATAGATCTTATGGAAACATAACCAGTTCATAAATAGCCCGAGCTTGTTACTCTTTCAAATAATTGCAACTTTTTGAGTGTGGCAGATTACTACAAGCGTTTTGTGCAGGATGTCTCTTAAATAGCAATGCCATTGTCCAAACTAACATAGAAAAATGCAAAATTTTAATGGACAAAGTAGATGCTTTTAGAAGATCAAGACATGTTTGCTCACCAGACTAGTGTTAGCCTTAGCATCAGGTTCGGGAGGATTTATGGTGTTCTTGGATGCCTTGAAGGTGGGATGAGAATGTGTTCTCATGCAGAATAGTCAGATGATAGCCTATGTTTCGAGACAAATGAATAAGCACAAGCAAAATTATCCGTTCATAATTTGGAGATGATTACAATAGTATTTTCTCTAAAGATTCAGAGGCACTACTCATACAATGAAACCAACGAGGTTTATAGAGATTACAAGAGCCTGAAATTTTTGTTCCAGCACAGAGATTCGATTGTTCTATTTCCACCAGTGGATGAACTACTCAATGATAATGTAAAATTTTACTTTTTGATATTTTGAACAATAGTATTTTGACCTTTAGAGCAAATACTATTGTAATCATAATCGAACAATAGTATTTGCATTTTGTTTCTAGTTATTTAGCTTGTTAAGGTTGAATATAGATCCGCTAGCCTACCAGAATAGCTTGAGATCCAGAAGTAGAAATTGTAAAGAGTTACTAAAGACTTTGTGATTAGGCTACCTCAAGCCGTTAGATACATAGACTGACTTACAACTTTTGCACCCTTGTGTTGGTTATACAATGTACAATGGAAGAGGTATTCACAAAAGTATGTGAATGAAATTCGTTTAATTTTAAGAGGTTCTATTGTCCATCACCTTTGCAAATCTTTTCAAGAAGTAATAGATACACCAGTAGATCTTGGTACTGCATTTCATCCATAGACAAACGGGCAGTCTAAACGTAATGTATGAATCTTTGGGGGTATGTTGAAGGCTTGCATTCTCGATTTTGAAGGTAGTTGTGATGCTTACCTAGCCTTAGCCGAATTTGCCTATAGCAACAACTTTCAGTCAAGCATTTTAGATGTCTCTATACAAAGTCTTGTAGGGTAAAAATATGTCATTCTTCTATCAGATGGTTTGAAGCTAGCGAGATTAACTTATTGGGTCCTAACTTAGTACAAGAAGCTCTTGACAAGGTCCAGTTGATCCGCCATAAATTTCTCATGGCTCAAAGCAGACAAAAATCTTATGAAGATAAGAGAAGCAGAGATTTAGTGTTCACAATTGGGGACAAAGTATTTCTACGAGTCTCTCCTATGGAGGGCGTGATAATATTCAGAAAAAGAGGTAATTTGAGCTCGAGATTTATATAACCTTATGGGATACTTGACCGAACGTATCGTATAGCACTCCCTCCAAATATGATGTTTCACGTATTTGTATTATGAAAATACATGCTAGGGTCATTTCATGTTCTTGAAACACTAACTATACAACCAAATAAGAACTCATCTTCTCAGAAGGAGTAGATAGTGTGATGACCCAAAAATGTTATCTTTAATTTAAACGTTCATTTCTGTATTCTATGAAGATGTTGAGAGCTTACCTACTATGAGTTACATATCACATGAATAGTTGATGTTAATGGTGTTCCTTTTCTAGTAATATATTGCTTATGAGGCCATTGTTAGTATTATTTTCATATTGTGTTACGTTGATTGGATTATGTATGTACTGTTAGGATTGATTTATGGGATTCTCTAGAAGGTGGATAGGCCCAGTTATAAATGAAACTTTAGCGAGATTTTTGGAAATTTTGGGAGTTAGTAAAAATTCGGGAAATTGAAATGGGTGAAAGAAGAGATAAGTTATGTTATGTGTTTGGGGGCAGACTCTACTTCTCATTTGAGGACTATTAATATGATGGATATTAATTGGATATGATAATAAGTGTACGAGGCATATTATAAGTGATGTGGGGTCTAAGGAGAGGCCTAAGTCTAAGTCAAGCTAGAAATTTCATAATAGACTAAAGTTGCAAATGAGTACGCACACGATCAAAATGTGAACGCATATATATACATATATATAAGGAGTTATGTGATGGACAACCTATTAAAAGAAATATCTTAGAGTCTAGTTTCTAACACTTCAAACCGTTCGTCATTTGGACACTCCTACAAGATGTTATGACTAAATTACCAAATGCTAGCAGAATGTGATTATGTGGCCAATTGTGCGACCGCAGAATCATTGTGCGAACCGCAAAATGGTCGCAAACCTGTCCAGTGCAGCCCAGTTTTAGGCATCGATTTTGCGGTCCATTGTGCGACCCGCATACCCATTGTGCGGTCCATTGTGCGACCGCAGACCTGAGTTCGGAGGGTCCATATTCATAACCCGACCCCATTTTGTAGAGTGAAGTGAGACCTAAATAGGCTTTGGGGCTTATTTTGGGGTAATTATCTGATGACTATAGAGTGAAGTGAGATTGTTCTAGAGAGAAGAAGAAGCTCAAGTGCTTTGTTCATCAAAAATCTTGTTTAAGCTTTGAAATCCAACAAGAAAATATCACAAGATCTTCACCCAAGAGGTAAGGTTCTAACCCATAGTCTTCAATTTTGAGTTTGGGTAAAGATGGGTGATTGGGAGTGTGATTATTGTATGTGAGAGTATTAGTTATACATGCTTGTACCAATAAGGTTGTGGGAAGATTGTTGAGTTAACATGGGTAAAGATTGGGTTGAAAATGATAGAAATCTTCAAAGACTTTAATTGAGGATTTGAAAGGCAATCCGATGTCGGAATTCGATGATTTTTGTATGGTTGAACTCGTATCGGAACAGATGTTTGGATTTTGTGAGTTTTTTCTGGATTCGAGATGTGGGTTTCACTGTCGATTTTTAAAATAAATTTCAGATTTTAATCCAAAAAATTTATAATTTCATATGGAATTAGTTCCTACGATTCGTGTTGAGTATGTTGAATTGTTTGTGATTAGATTTGAAGCTTTCAGACACGAATTCGCAAGGCAAAGGTTTATTGGAATCTTGAATTTGGTTGCAAAGCGAGGTAAGTGTCATGATTAACCTTGACTTGAGGGAATAGAACTGTTGAATTATTTGTTATGTGAAATTCATGTGAACGACGTATATGCGAGGTGACGAATGTCTATACATCATCAAATTAATTGTGGCATAATTATCTGAAAATCATAAATTGTTTGAAATCACGAATTAATCGTTATATTAATTATTTATCTCATATTCCTTGCTCAATATTATGCCTTGAATCCATGTTTTGATTGCTACATGCATTTTTGATTTGTGTGACTTAACTGCTACTTGACATTTAGCATACTAAATATTAAATTGCCTATTTCCTCCTTAATTTCCTCAATTAATTTTTACTTGTTATCACTTGTTTTCTAATTAAATTATAATTAGTGTATGCTTGTTCTCTTATAATTTTATATTAATTGTTACATTTATTAGAATAATTTCTTTTATAAGAATTGGTAAATTATTTTATTTGAGGAGCGGTTTGCATGCCGCAACAAAAATGAAAGTGAATATATTTGAGGAGCGGGCTGCACGCCGCAACAAAATTGATTGAACTGAATTTATTGGAGGAGCGGGTTGCACGCCGCAATAGAATTGATTGAAAGGATATATTGAGGATCGGGTTGCATGCCGCAATGGAAATAAATAAAAATGAATATATTGTGGAGGAACGTTGCACGCCACAATGGAATTGAATATGAATATATTATGGGATAGGGTTGCACGCTGCAACAGAAATTGATTGAAATAATAATTGGTTGTGACTTTGGCTTCGACTGCTGAAATGATTTAACCGTTAATTATTATTATTATTATTATTATTATTATTATTATTATTATTATTATTATTATTATTATTATTATTATTATTATTATTATTATTATTATTATTATTATTATTATTATTATTATTATTATTATTATTATTATTATTATTATTATTATTATTATTATTATTATTATTATATATATATTATTATTATTATTATTATTATTATTATTATTATTATTATTATTATTATTATTATTATTATTATTATTATTATTATTATTATTATTATTATTATTATTATTATTATTATTATTATTATTATTATTATTATTATTATTATTATTATTATTATTATTATTATTATTATTATTATTATTATTATTATTATTATTATTATTATTATTATTATTATTATTGTTGTTGTTGTTGCTGTTGTTGTTGTTGCTGCTGTTGTTGTTGCTGTTGTTGTTGCTGTTGCATACAGATTAATGTAAGTGACCTGCCTTAGCCTCGTCAATACTTCGTCAAGGCTAGGTTCGACACTTACTGGGTACATGGGGTCAGATGTACTCATACTACACTCTGCACTTCTTGTGTAGATACCAGAGTTGATCCTAGCGACGCACAATAGACTTGCTCGGATTCAACTATTCGCAGGAGATTTGAGGTATAGTTGCATGAAATTCGCAGTTCTGAAGTCCCCTTCCACTTTATCATAGTTGTGTATTTCTTTTAGACAATTTTATTTTCATTCAGACCTTTATTTGTATTATTCTAGTAGCCAGTGCATTTGTGACACCAGTTTTGGGATGGTTTTTAGACATCGCTATTATTATGAATTAATCATTTTATTTCAAAATTTATTTTCGCATTTATTTCTTTGTTATTAACTAAATTAACATTATTTAAAATGGCTAATATTATATTAATATTAGCTTGCCTACCAAGTGAAATGCTAGGCGTCATCACGGCCCCGAAGGTGGGAATTTTGGGTCGTGACAAGTTGGAATCAGAGCACTAGGTTACATAGGTCTCACGAGTCACGAGCAAGCTTAGTAGAATCTGAAGGATCTGTACGGAGACGTCTGTACTTATCTTCCAGAGGCTATGGAGTTGGGAACAATTTCACTTCTATTCTGCTCTATCATGCGATTTTATTCTATCATTGATGATTGAACTCTTCTATTCTTGTCCTATCGTAGATGGCGAGAACACACATTGCATCTACAGTCGGACATGAGCCAGAGCCCCTAGTGACAGCTATGACTAGGAGCAGAGGCCGAGGTCACGCTAGAGGCTGAGGTAGAGGCAGAGGAAGGGCTCAATCTAGAGCTCGAGCAACAACACCTGTTGTAGAACCTTAGGTGGATTTAGAAGCGGAGGTTCCGGCGTAGACGGTACCTGTTGGACCAGTTCAGGTTCCGGAAGGATTCATATCTACTCTAGTGCTGCAGGACGCACTAGTTCGTTTGGTGTGTCTTATGGAGGGTGTGACCCAGAATGATACATTTCCAGTGGCACCAACCGTCTCACTGGCTAGGGGAGCACCAACTCCCACTACTCCCGCTCCGAAACAAATAGCTCCCCTGAATTAGGCTCCGGTAGCCCATCCAGTTGGGGTAGTTCAACCAGTTGTTGCGGCACAGGCCGGTGATAGGTCTGCTTTGTCATCTGAGGCATTGCTAAGATTGGACAAGTTTACCAAGTTATTTTCAATCCATTTCAGTGGTACACCTTCTGAGGACCCACAAGATTTTCTGGATCGCTGCTATGAAGTATTGTAAAACATGGGAATAGTTGAAAGCAATGGGGTTGATTTTGCTATATTTCAGATGACTGGTTCCGCCAAGAAGTGGTGGAAAGATTATGTATTTACTAGACCAGTTGGTTCGCCTGCACTTACCTGGGAGCAGTTCTCGTAGCTATTTCTGGAGAAGTTCCTTTCTATCATATTGAGGGAGAATTACCGCAAACAGTTTGAGCGTCTCCAGCAGGGCAGTATGTCGGTCACTCAGTATGAGACCCACTTTATAGATCTAGCCCGTCATGCTCTTCTTCTGCTTCCTACCGAGAAAGAGAGGGTGAAGAGGTTCATTGATGGACTCGTCCAGCCTATCAAGCTACAGATAGCCAAGGAGACTGGGAGTGAGATTGTTTTCCAGACGACTGCTAATGTTGCCAGGCGGATTGAGATGGTTCTTTCTCAGGAGAGAGGTCCAGTGTCAGATAAGAGGCCTCGTCATTCCGGTAACTTCAGAGGTGCCTCATCTGGTGGCAGGGGTACTTTTGGTAGGGGACATCCTCCCAGTCCATTTTATTCAGCACTTCATACTTCTCACGGTGCTTCAGGGAGTCATGGTCCTTATGTTCCTTACCCTAGACATCCAACATTCAGTGCACATTTAGCTCCTATTAGTGCACTACCACTTCAGAGTCACTACAGTGGTTATCCGACCCGTCCGGGGTCATCTTCAACTTCAGTAGCCACGATAGTAAGAGGTGTGTTATGAGTGTGGGAACATTGGTCATATCAGGAGGCATCGCCCTAGGTTGTTGAACAGTAGATCTCAGTAGAATTCTCGTGCCATCACACCGGCACCGGTTTCTCTACCGCCCGCCCGCCCGCCCGACCAGCTAGGGAAGGGGTCAGACTGCTAGAGGTGGAGGCCGGCCAGCTATGGCCTGTCCCAGATATGTAGTTCAAACTGGTGGGGGCCAGCCCCGATTATATGCTTTCCCTTCTAGGCCTGAGGCCAAGTCATCCAACGCCGTGATCACTGGTATTGTTCTAGTTTGCCATAGAGATGCCTCAGTTCTATTCGATCTAGGGGTATACTTATTCTTATGCGTCCTCCTACTTTGCTTCATTTTTGGTTGTGCCTTGTGATTCTCTAAGTGTGCATGTATATATGTCCACGCCGATGGGAGATTCTGTTGTGGTGGATCATGTCTATCATTTGTACGTGGTTACTATTGGGAGTCTTGAGACTAGTGTGGATCTTCTACTTCTCGACATAGTAGATTTTGACGTCATACTGGGTATGGATTGGTTGTCACCTTATCATGCTATATTGAATTTTCATGCCAAGATGTCGACCTTAGCCATGCCAGTGTTACCTCGATTAGAGTGGAAAGGAACTCCTAGCCATTCTACCAGTAGGGTTATTTCCTAAATGAAGGCTCGTCGTATGGACGAGAAGGGGTGTCTAGCCTATTTGGCTTATATTCACGATCCCATTGCGGATGTTCCTTATGTGGATTCAGTCCAGTTGATCGTGAATTTCCAGAAGTATTTCCTGCAGATTTGCTGGGGATGCCATCCGACAAAGATATTGACTTCTGTATCAATTTGGCTCCGGGTACTCAGCCCATTTCTATTCCACCATACCGTATGCCCCCTCCCCCCCAGAGTTGAAAGAATTGAAAAAGTAGTTATAGGACTTGCTTGATTAGGGATTCATTAGACCTAGTGTTTCACCCTAGGGTGCACCAGTGTTATTTGTAAAGAAGAAAGATGGCTTTATGCAGATGTGTATAGATAATCGGCAGTTGAACAAGGTCACTATCAAGAACAAATATACGTTGCCAAGAATTGATGATCTATTTGATCAACTTCCGGGTGCCAAGGTGTTTTCGAAGATTGACTTGAGGTCTGACTATCATCAGTTAAATGTTAGGGAATTCGATGTCCCTAAGATAACCTTTCGGACTCGATATGGGCATTATGAATTTTTAGTGATGTCTTCGGGATTACCAATGCCCCAACAACATTTATGGATTTGATGAATTGGGTGTACAAGCCCTATCTGGATTCATTTCTGGGTGTATTCATTGGTGACATCTTGATTTACTCCAGCAATCGATATGAGCATGAGCAACATCTCCGGATTGTGCTTTAGACTTTGAAGCATAATCAATTATATGCCAATTTTTCAAAATGCGAGTTTTGGTTAAACTCAATTGCTTTTTTGGGGCATGTTGTATCGGCAGAAGGCATAAAGGTGAATCTTAAGAAGATTGAGGTAGTTCAGAACTAGCCTAGGCCTACTTCAGTTGCAGAGATACAGAGTTTTCTGGGTTTGGCGGGTTATTATCGCCGGTTCGAGGAAGAGTTTTCATCTATATCAAGCCCATTAACCAGAAGGGAAGCACGTTTCTATATATATCTGATGATGGAGGAGGCAAGCTCACTTGTCCATGCTGTTTTTCGCCTCTTTTTGCTTGATCAGAACAATGACAATTACTTGGTCCTCCAAGGTCACTTCTCTTACATCTCCTTAGTTTCTTTCTTTTTAAGTCCCTAACAAAGGAGAAAGAATCAAGTCTGTTGTACATTTCTGTTTAATTACAACAACAGATACGACAGTTGAAAAAGGAAGAAGATTCCATGCAATGAAGGTGGAATGGGGATTTGATCGATTCATAAGTCAAGAAGATTTCAACAATCAAGCAAATGGATATGTTGTGGATGACATATGTGTCTTAGGAGCAGAGGTTTATGTATGTCAAGAAAAGTTCAAAGGTAGAGGCGATTGTCTGTCCATGGTTAAAGATCCCATTAGCTATAAGCACGTCTGGAAGATCGACAACTTCTCTTCTATATTAAATTCCTTAAGACTGTTATTCCCGTCAATATTCCTGTATTTGTAAATATTAATTCTGCAAAATATAAGTTAACGTAATGAAACAATAATAATAAATTCGAGCCCACTGAATTCACAGTGTTTCCTTAAGGAATTTAATCCCCTCCTAGTACCCAAGGTAATGGATTATTTCCTCCCAGGATAGAACGAATAACACACTGGTGTAGCGGTACTTCAAACCCCAGTGTTTCGGCGAACACAAAGTTCGGTAGCAAATCACACTTACAGTTGCTTTGTTTGAAGTTAAAAAAATAATGCAGAACAAAGGGGTATATACTCAGAAAAATATATGGAAGTTCTGAGAGGAAGGAATGCAATGTATAGCCAATTTGTTGAGCGAATTGTATGTTGAGTTGAGTATTTCTTCAACATTTGCTGCTCATATATATAGCAGCCAAGAAGGAGTGCAAGACCAAACGTCCACCCTTCATGGTGGAGCAAGCATTACATGTTTGTGGAGCAAGCACTTCATGTTTGTGGAGCAAGCACTTCATGGTGGGAAGACCATTATCCGGCTGCCAAATTATCAATACACGGATTGGAAAATATCCGTTTACAAATACGGATAATCTTACGTTAATATTTACTATTAACAAATAAATTTGGTCCAAAAAATTAATCAATCAATCGATCATTTGACCAAATCCGAATCCGAAGCCGAAGCCGAAGCCGAAGCCGAAGCCGAAGCCGTAGCCGAAGCCGAGCCGAGCGAGCGACGACGACGACGGCGCGAGGCTTGCTTTCTTCTTAACTCTTTAAGAGCTACAAGAAGAGCAATTATATATATACCTACCAAAAATGTCTTCCACTTCCAATATGGGACAATGTCTCATTGTTACGAGGGGAAAACTTAAAATTTTACTCAAAATTTCATTTTCCCTCCATTTCCCATTCACCCTCATTTTAAGAATATTACATCTTAAAAAATAAAACCTCAACAAAGACTCCAAGACCTTCATGCAAGGAAAAAAATCCGAATCCGAATCCGAATCCGAATCCGAATCCGAATCCGAAGCCGAAGCCGAAGCCGAAGCCGAAGCCGAAGCCGTAGACCTTCATGCAAGGAAAAAAATCCGAATCCGAATCCGAAGCCGAAGCCGAAGCCGAAGCCGAAGCCGAAGCCGAAGCCGAAGCCGAAGCCGAAGCCGTAGCCGTAGCCGAAGCCGAGCCGAGCGAGCGACGACGACGACGGCGCGAGGCTTGCTTTCTTCTTAACTCTTTAAGAGCTACAAGAAGAGCAATTATATATATACCCACCAAAAATGTCTTCCACTTCCAATATGGGACAATGTCTCATTGTTAAGAGGGGGAAACTTAAAATTTTACTCAAAATTTCATTTTCCCTCCATTTCCCATTCACCCTCATTTTAAGAATATTACATCTTAAAAAATAAAACCTCAACAATCCCCCACATGAATGGGGAATGGCTATATCACGGAAGTATGCATGAAAAAACTGTGTGATTTACAAGCAAGGATTAATTGCATCTGGATAAGTAGGTTTCCCTTTGAACTTTCCGTAGTAAACTTATGTCGGATATACTCGGTCAATCGGTAGATTTGATATCTTTGAACCGTCGATCTTTGGTGTATACCTAGACAACCATAAGTCACACAATCAACCCTTAACCGTCTTTGGTTCTCATTGTTGTGTTCGTTTCAGCCATGAACACCGCCTGGTTTCATAAGTGCGTAGAAAACTGGCCTTACAAAGTTCTCCTTGAAGCGGCTCACACTTCACACTTAAATAGGTGATTCCTAAACGTGTCATCCTGTAGATACACTATTTGATATACCCCGTATCAAATTTAGAAATCATTAAAAAGCCTTAATGCTTTATCCTTGGTACTGAACATTGTAGATTAAGGTAGTATTTTTTTAAATTTCCATTATTTAGTGATCTCAGTTTTTTTTACGCTAAATAGAAAACAAAAAATATTTTCATATGCTTCGAAATGTTCAAATCTATTTTGAAGTGAAAAAATAGTTTGTCTACTATGTATAAATACTAATTAACTCTGAAGGATTCTTCAAGACATTTCAATATCAATATTCATGTCAAATTAGTTTTTTCTATATATCACACGTTACTTGCAAAATTCAGGTTTGATTTTCATTTCAGATGCAATTTTCTTGGCAGAAATCATACCAATTGTAAATCTTTTTACCCCTTAAGCTTTTAAGACGTAAGTTTTAATTTTTTTTTTAAAAAATTTCGTGACGAGTCAAACAATCTCATCTAAATTGAAACATATAGAGTATATAATATAATAGATGTAATAAAAAATGAACCCCACAAATATAAGACCTAAAGCATTTGTTTTACCTGATTTAGGGTAGGGCCACCCTAGTTAGTCCTAGTAACCCGAAATCTAAGGAATTAAAAAACAAATGCAAGAATGACATACTTGTGACATACTTATACATGCACAAAAGGAGGTCATTGTATTATATAGTTTTTGACAAACGAGATTCAATTACGTATAGCTTAGCTATTGACAATGGCTGTTAGTATAGAAACCCATCTATCACTATACTTGGCATTGGCAGAACCAAGTAGCTTATCTCAGGGTAAAAATATATGCAGAATTTACATTGCGTATCCTTGATCAAATCGACGCAATACATTACGTCAGCAAAGGTAACAGTACTACGGTATTATATATAAACAAAATGATGTCAAATGTTGAAAAGATGGTAGCATTCATATATATCATCATTTTCATGTGTACTACTTTTGGTTGCAGCCAATTATTGGTTCAGTGAATCACATACGTTCTGTGGATGGCAAAGATTTATATCGATTTGGTACTTCAGTTTGCCTGGGCTGGTTATCTGGTCAAAGACACCTTTGTTAAAGAAGCTGAAGTCACTGTGCATGGGGCTACTACTAATAATATAATGCTCTATTTAGTAGAGTCTGATAATCACACCAATTTAATGGACTGCTACTGTTTAGTATTTGAACCATTTCCGTGTTCTTATTGTATCTATTACTATTGGTTTAAAGAGAGGAAAATGATGCATTAATTCCGTCTTCTTTGTCTTAACTTAAGCTAGTGCATTTCTTAGTGATCAACGAAGACCCTCACATAGAAATTGTGATGACCCAAAAAGGTCATCTTATGTTTTAGAACTCGATTCTGTGTTATTAAGTATTAAAAATCTCATTTTTATCCTCCTCAATTTGCCCGAAAGGCTTATATGTTAAAAACTGATAAAAATAAGAATTTTTGCCTAAAAACTTCAGTTGAATTGACTTCGGTTAACATTTTTGGTAAACAGGTCCGTATCCGTATTTTGACAGTCCTGGTGGGTCCGTATCGAAATATGAGACGTGGACGTATGCCCGGAATCAAATTCGGAGGTCACTAGCTCGAGTTAAGATTTTTTGATGAAAATTAAAAGTCTGAAAATCTAATGTCTTTAAGAATTGATTGATGTTTGGCATTGTTAGTACCAGATCCGTATTTTGGTTTCGGAGCCCGGAACAGGTTCGTTATAATATTTAAGACTTTTCTGTGAAATTTGGTGAGAAACGGAGTTGGTTTGACGTGATTCGGACGTCGCGTGGAGAAAATAAAAATTTTAAAGTGTTCTTGAAAATTTTATTGGATTTGGTACTAAATTCGTAGTTCTAGGTGTTATGTTGGCAATTTGATCTCGCGAGCAAGTTTGTATGGTATTTTTAGACTTGTGTGCATGTTAGGTTTGGAGCCCCGAGGGCTCGGGTGAATTTCGGATAGGTACAGTTTGGTCAGTTTAGTCGATTTTTAAATATCCATTGACAACCCTAAATAATACTAGTAGTTTTCGTATACATGGGAAGATGTTTAAAGAAATACTGAATCTAACAATTATTATAGGACATTACTGTCACGACCCAATTTTCCATTTGTTTGGGTATCGTGATGACACCTATTCTTAGGGACTAGGTAAGCTTAACAATAATTGAAACAACAACATTATTTAAATAAAATCTCTTACAATTCCCAAAAACTGGCAGTACAAGTCATAAGATCTACAAAGTGTTTGCTAAAAAACTTCTAAACACAACTATTCCGGAAATAAGAATAAACAGTGCAAAACGAAAACTTGAAGGTGACTCCGAAGCCTGCGAACCCAGCAACAGGTTTACCTTGAGTCTCCGCAGCAACAGTCCACACAGCTAGCTAACGAACAAATACCTAGATCTGCACAAAAAAAATATGCAGAAGAGTAGCATGAGCACACCACAGCGGTGCCCAGTAAGTATCAAGACTAACCTCGGTGGAGTAGTGACGAGGAACAGTCAAGACACCCACTGGTCTAATAAACTAAACATATACAAGTATATGAACAACACGAGTATGATGTCTACATAAGGACTATGCAATATGACTCACAATACACTAATGACATTAAATAAAGAAACAACAAGTATCTGCAGAATATCATAAAAATGACACAGACAAAGTGAATGGAACACAACCTAAATTAGGAATCACAAATACAGCAAGGACAAGTAATAACTCACTAACTACAACCGCTTTTATATCAGGTTTTAGCCAACAACTCCATGAGGTACCGAACCTCGGACAAATCACAGCTCACGGGTCTCAATACCTAAACCCTAACACTTGGCATCCTGTGCCCTCATAACACCTCATAACCGCATTGATGACTCACGTGCCAATAGAGCCATTCTCACATAGAAGGCAAGTAAACTAGGGTGTATCTATGCTCAACAATATCAAGAACACCTCTTATCCGATAATAGTGCTTAACTACGTGTATGCTTGTTCAAGTGTCCTACCATAGTCCATATCAGCAAATAAACATAAGGAAAAAGAACGGACAACACGTAGAATATTGTCTCACAGCTTTCACAAGATAAAGCTCACACAGGTACGTATACCACTACACAAATATCAACAACAAGAATGCTCCTAGGCCACAAATCATCACAAATCAATCCCTCATACAGCCCACCTTGTCTTGCCACATGTGCAATAGTAACATAAATGCCCGCCTTGTCTCGCCACATGTGCATAATAATATTTCTACCTTGTCTCACCACATGCGCACCACACACACACATACACACACACACACACACACACACACACACACACACATATATATATATATATATATATATATATATATATATATCCCGCCTTGTCATACCGCATGTGCAAATATCAATGGTAACAATAGCACGACAGAAACCTCGTGCAACCCCATAATAACCACCGCACGGCAAAAACCTCGTGCATCACAATAATAACAACCACACGACAGAAATCTCGTGCATCACCACAACAAGTACCACAATAACAATGACAATAATACAAAGTACGACAAGTAAATCAACTCAAGAACTTTAATTCACAAAGAAACGGTAGAACCAATTCTCAAGGAATAACCACAGTAAAGAATGCTAGGCGTAAAGAGAACAACTTAACAAAAGGAAAGCTAATGTGTAGCAACGATCCTACAATATACACTTCAACAACAGGGAAGCTAACACGAATCAAATAATTCCAAATAAAATAAGTCGACTAAGATATAGGATATCTAAATTTCTTTTAAGGTTAAGAAAATTACGAAGGATATTCAATAATTCAATTAAGGATAAGCAGCAGAAAAATAATCATAACCTCAATTAAGACTGAATAATTATGGGATAAAATAATATTAATTCCAAATAAAGATAAGCAATTATTAAAAGATAACCTGGCTATAAAAGAGATAACAGTTTCAATTAAGGCACAAATGAATCAAGTAACAATAATAGTGGATCATGAAGAAATTAATTCTAATTAAGCAGGTAGATGTGAATCTAGCAAATTGCATATCATGAATACAACCATAATAGACTTATCTAATTAGTGAAATCAATATTTTAACAAAAATTCCGAAATCCGCCCTAAAAAGTCGACCCGGGCCCATGTCTCGAAATCGGGTAAAAGTCACAAAATACGAACACCCATTCACTCACGAGTCTAACCATACTAAAATCATCAAATTCCGATACCATTTCGTCCCTCAAATCGTGATTTTTTATTTTGAAAAGTTTCTTAAAAAACCACTCTTTTCCTCAACTCAAACAGAAATTAAATGATAAAAATAAAGATGTAATCATGGAAATAAATAAATTCTAGTTGAAGAATACTTACCCAATCGATTTGATTGAAAAACCCATAACGAAGCTCCCAAAACCGAAGTCTAAAACTCAAAATATGAAGAAAATGGCCAAACCCTCGACTTAAATGATTCTGCCAGGATTTCCGCATCTGCGGACTAGGTGGAACACCTGCGCACTCGCATTTGCGAGAAAGAGTCTGCATCTGCGAACTCAGTTGGCCAGGCCTGGAACCGCATCTGTGGATTTTCAGCGGCACCAGTGGCACCGCAGAAGCGAAGGGGGGGAGGGGGATGCAGAAGCGATCGAGGAACAGCTGAAGCGAGCAAGCTCCCAAGCCTCAAGGATCGCAGAAGCGGCCAGGTTCACGTAGAAGCGGAGCTGCACCTACTCTCCAAGCATCGCATGTGCGAAAACACCAGAACCTGACCTGTTCAAAACCATGAAAAATATCTGAAACTCGTCCGAAATACACCCGAGGCCCCCAGGATCTTGTCCAAGCATACTAACAAGTTCCATACCCTAATACAGACTTGTTTGAGGTCTCAAATCACATCAAACAATGTCAATACTACGAATCGCACCATGAATCGAACTTATAAATTTTCAAATCTTCCAACTTCTGAAACCCGTGCCGAAATATATCAAATCAACCCAGAATGACGTCAAATTTTGCAGGCAAGTCCCAAATAACATAACAGAGCTATTCCAACTCTCAGAATCGCATTCCGACCCCGATATCAAAAAGTCCACTTCCTGTCCAAATCACCAAGAATTCGACTTTCTCCATTTCAAGCCTAAATCAGCTAAACCTCAGATTCACAGTCCGGACACGCTTCTAAGTCCAAAATCACCCAACGGAGCAAACGGAACTGACAGAACTTCATTCCGGAGTCGTCTTCACATAGTTCCGACTACGGTCAAAATCCTATGACTTAAGCTTGTGTTTTAGGGACTAAGTGTCCCAAATCACTCCGAATCATCCGGTAACTGAATTCAACCATGCACGCAAGTCAACACACATAATATGAAGTTGCTTAGGGTCTTATGCCATCGGATGGGACTTAAATTTTCAAAATGACCAGCCGGGTCTTTACAATTACCAACAACATAGTAACCACAAGCAATTTTTAATTTCAAATATTGATGTATGTCATTTCAAAGGGACGATCTACCTCTCTAACAAATGTTTTACCTGAAAATAGATGTAGTTGAATTTATACGTAGTTCTAAGGATACGTAATATAACTTGGTACAAATTGGAAAAATAAGTAGAGATTTATCGAATATTGACTATAAAAAGGAATGAATACAAACTCAAATTGCGTAGAGAATGATTGATAAATGAACAAGATGAATCAATATCAAAATCCCAAAAAATAATAATATTTGCTAGATATTATGTAAATCTCAATAATCTCTGAATGTGAGAGTGTATGAATATATATCAATCTGTCTTTTAAAAATGTTAGCCACTCCTAATATAGTGGAGAAATCCTACTTTGGATGTAATTAAAAATACATAGTGGGGATCCCATAATAGATTAATTAATTAGCTTTTCCTTGATTTCCGCCGAGATTCTCTCCCCAAATGCGGCTACAACGGCTCTTTTGTCCCTTGGCTCGAGCTCTATATTGACTCGATCTCAGTATTGATCGGTCTCTGGATCTCGAGCTCGATATTGATTCGAGCTTGATCGGTCTCTGGCTCTCGAGTTCGATATTGACTCGAACTCGGTATTGATCGGTCTATGGATATTGAGCTCGATAACCCAACTTCACATCATAGCTCGATATTATAATGACGACCTTCGATTCATTATGCTCCAATCTTGATTAATCACACGAAGGGCAAACTCGGTTTTGACCATATACAAATAGTCCCCTCATTTCTCGGTAAGAAGGTGGTGAGAAACGATATGATATTTCAACCTCTGACTAGACGAATATTGACGTCTGAGATAAGTCCGACTGTGATACATGTGACAAACATCCCGTCGGTCCAGTTACCAAGGCATTAAATGCGTGTCAGTTGATGGTCGACCACTGCCAATTTTGTACTGTTGCTGTGAAATCTATAAATAGCCCCTTTCTTTATTATTTCAAATTTTTACCTTTAAACCTTTTTCATTCCAATATTCACAGTCCTTCGCCTTCTCCAAAGCTTCCTATTTCCAAGTTTTGGAATTTCTTTGCTTGTTCTTCTAAAAACACCAAATACTTCAATATCCCTTCTTCTTTGTTCCTAGAAAGTTAGATGGCCAAAACGTCTAAAACCGTTCCGCAAAAAGAGGTCGCTTCTTCATCATAACCCGCCGACGGTAAGGATTTGGCGGAGCCTCGCCCTGAGGAATTCGTTCCGATAGGGTATTCAACTGTTAGTGATTTTAAAGTTGAAAAACCCTAATCGGTATCGGGTTGATATGAGTCGATGTCGAGGTACCAGTGTACAATCACCGAGCAAATTCTAGAGAAAGTCAAACAAGAATGCAACTAGGATGATAACCACGTGGTAGTCCCATCGCCTGATAAATCAATTACTACCCATGTGGAAGGGTTCCTAAGTATTTATGCTTATCCTTTCACGTTGGCTCCTTTAGACCCTGCTATCATCGCCTTTTGCAAGAGATACGACGTGACCCCTATCCAGATCCATCCTTCTTTTTGGAGAATAGTGATTCTTCTCCGATTTTTCTCGAGCAAAATCGAGGGGTGTCTTTTCACCCTCGATCACCTTATGCGCCTTTATAGTCCCCGACTTTATCGAGGAGGGTTAATCAAGCTTGCTCGTCGAGCCACCAAAGCGCCGTTCTCGAGTATAGATGAGACTCGTGATCGAGGTTGGATGGGTCATTTTGTTCGAGTCAAAATCTTGACCTGATCCCTGCCGATGACATGCCGTTTCCTGAGAAATAAAATGTGAACCTTGAGCGCTTATTTCCTTTCATTCGTTTTAATTTTGTGACTGCCTTTCATTTTCTTGATCCATTTTTCTTTTCTTGTCATAACCCTGGCTTGGATGCCGGAACCGATATCGGATCTTAAACAATGGTTTGAAGGTCTGGTGCTACAGAGACCATACTCCGAGCGTGCTTGGGTGGAATTATCAAAGGGTCGATGGAAGTCCCGTAGTCATGGTAAGTCTCTTTCTTAATTTGTTTGTCATTTGTTCTTCTATACTTGCTTATCCCCTTTTTCCCTTTGTAGGACTAGGGAAGGATGTTGCCATGAGGCCCCCATTTGGTGATGAAGAGGTTCCTGCCCAGAAGCAGGTTAAAGAAAAGAAGAGAAAAGACGTACCGAGTTCCCTGGTCTTGGAAAATAAAAAACCGGCTAAGAAATCTTGCAAGCCAAAGTGGGGCTCCAGTGTCATGCCTTTGGAATCGATCTGCCGATTAATGGATGAGCCCGAAGAAGGAGAAGAGGATTTAGACTGTGTACGGGCTAATGTATTGATACAACAATCTTCCGAATCGGCGGAAGTAAATAAGGGAACCCTGGCCATAATCCCAGAAAGAGAAAAAGACGAGACAATTCCGTCTCGAGCTGATATGGTTGAAGGGGAGACCGAGGGTAGGACTTCTCGGGAAGTAGAAGATATATCAAAGGATGAACTCGGTATAGTTGATATTAGCGGATCCCCTCAGATTTCGGATGCTATGATTGGTGAGGCCAGTATGTTGGAAGGTCGATACTTCGAGGGCATTCAATAGTCGACCGATATCCACGATTTTCTTGATAGGCTCGAGTGAACTACCTCGGAGGAGGTTATCGGGTTCGGTGGATTAACAATACCAAAGAAAGTATCATGGTCGGGCTCTGCCAAGTGTTGATCCCGATCGTAGGCGGAAGGTAGTGCTCTCCGTCCCGGAGGATAACCAAACTTTCTCTCCCCCCGTGGGGATTTCCAGTTACCTTCGGTCCTTGGTGACCAAAGAGGATCAATTGGTGATGAATGCGGTAGGACCCGTCTGCCTTTTCAACGAGGCCCAGCATGCTCTGAATCTCTGCTGTTTCTTTTATAGTTAGAGTTATAGACAATTCTAACATTTTCCCTCATGTTTGTAGTCTTCAGTGTTGCGTCATGAGGCTTTCCTCCGAATCCGAGAGGAGCATCAAGACGAGGTTCAAAACCTCATTGATAAGAGTGACTCTTATAAATTTCTTAGCGAGAAACTTCGAGAAGATTTGTTAACGACTCGGGATGAGCACGAAGAGATGGCCGAGTAGGTATTTCGAATTCTTCACGATAGTGAAGATGAATGGGAGATAACCACTAACAATCCGATTCTGCTGGTTCGGCAGAGGTTTGAACATATCAAACGGCTCAATTTTCAAGTGGATGAGCTAATAGCCGAGGGGGAAATATTCAAAGAAAATATGGATACCCTCGCCTCCAAAAAGCAGATCGTTCAAGCGCAATTGGAGTCAGTTGAGGCCCAGCTTTGGGCTGCAAAGGAAAACGCCTTGGTGTAGATCTAGAGGGTTAAATAGCTTCAGAGTCGATTAGATTTTGCCACTTCCGATAAGGCAAGCTTGGCTAATGAACTCGAAGTGGCCATATCCGAGGTTACCAAGGCTAATAAAAGGGTTGATGCTAAAGTGGCCTAGTTCAGGATCGATGTTGAGGTCAACCAAGCCAAGGCCAAGAGCATGGTCAAACATGCTAAATGGAAGGCTCGGAGGGAAGATCTTGAGGAGGTCAGTGCTCAGGGCTTCGATGTTCAGGCCGAGATTGAAAACTCCAAGGCGGAGGAAAACAGGGCTCGAAGGCTGGCCTTCCCTGAGGAAGACTCTGATAGCTCAAGCGAATATGAAGGTCGGGAAGATCCAGAGGATGCGTCCTCCGATGAAGACCAAGCTATTTAGGACCTTAAGTAGTTTTTGTTATTTCTATCAAGGTTGCTTCGTCCTTTGTAAAGAACTTCCTTCGGGTCTAGTTGCCTTTGTAATTTATTTTTATGTATATATAAAACTTTCCCTTCTATGGATTCTGAATCTTTTGCCTTTTTGTTAACGTATACAAAGGTCAAAAGTGCCTTAGCATTGAATAATTATTCGAAGGTCCAAGATTGAGATAGTAAGGACCGATAACAAGTACTGCAATCGGTCGTTTCTTATATGTAGTCCCTAAGTGAATGTTCGAACTCAAATTGAGGTGACTCTTAGGCTTGATAAATAGATGTCAAGTGAAATGATTCACTCGAACTCGAAGCAAAGTAACCCTTAGGCTTTGTAGTCAAGTGAGGATGATTTCTCGAACTCGAATTAAGGTAGCCCTTAGGCTTTACAGTCAAGTGAGAATGATTTCTCGAACTCGTAGCAAAGTAGCCCTTAGGCTTTGTAGTCGAGTAAGGATGATTTCTCAAACTCTAATTAAGGTAGCCCTTAGGCTTTACAGTCGAATGAGAATGATTTTTCGAACTCGAATTAAGGTAGCCCTTAGGTTTTACAGTCGAGTGAGAATGATTTCTCGAACTCGAAGCAAAGTAGTCCTTAGGCTTTGTAGTCGAGTGAGGATGATTTCTCGAACTCGAATTAAGGTAGCCCTTAGTCTTTGTAGTCGAACGAGAATGATTTCTCGAACTCGAATTAAGGTAGCCTTTAGGCTTTATAGTCGAGTGAGAATGATTCTTTGAACTCTAATTGAGGTAGCCCTTAGGCTTTACAGTCGAGTGAGAATGATTTCTCAAACTCGAAGCAATGTAGCCCTTAGGCTTTATAGTCGAGTGAGGATAATTTCTCGAACCCGAATTAAGGTAGCCCTTAGGCTTTGTAGTCGAGTGAGGGTTTGCTCGAACTCGAAGCAACGTAGCCCTTAGGCTTTATATAATTCGATCTCGTTGATTTTTCGGATGGCAGTCCCCGATTTATAGGGTAATCATTCAAACTCCGGTCATGGCCGACCCTTAAGTATGTTTACATAATAAATCGAGAATATGAAGTAGAAGAACCTTTCTGAGGTATGAGATATCGGTAAAGAAGAAATTTCTCTTTATAGGTCGTCACACATGTGTACATGTTTTGTGCCAATGCTCAAGCAAACTATGTGGGCATGGTTCGTTTGACCATTTGGCCCTTACAAAATATTCCTATAGATACCCTATTGCCATGAAGTAATTTCCTTTAATCGAACTTAATATATTCTAGGGCAATGCCCCTAGTATTCGAGGTTGATTGTAAAGAGGCCTTGGATACTGTTGAATTGTTCTAAGTTAGCACGATCAATGGTTGCCTCATTAAAAACCTCGCCGGAAAACCCATTTGGGCCAAAACCGGTCTAAGGGAAAAAGAGTGCAACGCGTGCTTTCAGATCTAAAGGCTTCGTGTTGAAGAATCCATCCCTTTTTCTGATCGAACACCTGCAAGGGTTAGTTTCAAAATACAAATGAACACGGGAGGGTCGTACCTTAGAAGTAGTATAGTTTTAGGTGCGATACATTCCAATTTCTCAGTAGTCGTTTGTCGTTTACCATACCAAGCTTGTAGGATCCTTTTCCAACGATTCCGAGAATCTGATACGGTCCTTCCTAGTTCGGCCCCAGTTTCCCTTCATTCGGATTTTGGGTGTTGAGGGTGACTTTTCTTAGCACCAAGTCCCCGATTTTAAAATGTTGAAGATTGGTTCTTCGATTATAGTACCTCTTGATTCGCTATTTTGGTCGGCCAATCAGACGAGAGCAACTTCTCGTCTTTCATCCAACAATTCTAGGCTCGTATTCATGGTTTCATTATTCGACTTCTCTATTGCATATCGAAACCTGATGCTAGGTTCTCCGACCTCGGCCGAGATTGGGGCTTCGGCGCCATAAACCAACTAGAATGGTGTTGCTCTAGTACTAGATTTTGATGTTGTGCGGTATGCCCATAGGACCTCGGGTAGTATTTTTCTCCATTTTCCTTTGGCGTCGGTCAATCTCTTCTTAAGATTTTGGATTATGGTTTTGTTGGTCGATTCGGCTTGTCTGTTCCCGCTGGGATGATATGATGTTAATAGGATCCGTTTGATCTTATGATCCTCGAGAAATTTAGTTACTTTTCTACCGATGAATTGTTTTTCATTATCACATACAATCTCTGATGGCATCCCAAATCGACATATGGTGTGGTCCCAAATGAATTCTATCACTTCTTTTTCTCTGATTTTCTCGAAAGCATGTGCTTAAACTCATTTAGAGAAATAATCAGCCATAAACAAAATAAACTGAGCCTTACCTGGGGCCGATGGGAGGGGGCCAACGATGTCCATTCCCCATTTTATGAAAGGCCATGGAGATAGGACCGAGTGGAGTATCTCCCCGGGTTGATGAATCATGGGTGCATGTCTTTGGAATTTGTCACATTTTTGAACAAACTCCCTTGCATTCTTGCCTATATAGGTCCAATAATACCCTGCTCTGATTACTTTTTGGACCAGCGAATCGGCACCGGAATTGTTTCCACAAGTGCCCTCGTGAATTTCCCGAAGGATGTAATCAGTATCTCCTGGTCCCAAACATATTGTCAATGGTCCATCGAACGTCCTTCTAAACAACGTTCCGTCTTCAGACAAGGTGAACTGTGCTGCCTTTATACGCAGAGCTCTTGATTCCTTTGGATCTAATGGAAGCTTCCCGTTCTTGAAGTACTATATATATTTGTTTATCCAATCCTAGGTTAAACTTATGGAGTTTATCTCGGCGTGACCTTCTTCGATTACTGATCTCATGAGTTGTATGATAGTCCCCGAGTTGAGTTTGTCATCTTCGACCGATGAACCTAAGTTTGCAAGAGAGTCGGCCTCACTGTTCTATTATCGGGGTACATGTTGCAAAGTCCATTCCTTAAATCGATGTAGAGTCACCTGTAGTTTATCCAAGTACCTTTGCATTTGATCTTCTAGGAGTTCGAAAGTCCCGTCAACTTGGTTTACCACGAGGAAGAAATCACACTTAGCCTCTACGACTTCCGCCCCTAAGCTCCTAGCTAGTAAGAGACCTGCAATCATGGCCTCATACTCGGTCTCATTGTTAGTCATTTTTGTAGTTCTGATAGACTATCTAACTACATTACCTGTGAGTGGTTTTAGTACGATGCCTAGTCTAGACCCCTTTGCATTCGAGGCACCATCCGTAAAGAGGGTCTAGACTCCCAAAGAGGTACCCGATTTTATCAGTAGTTCGTTTTCAATCTCGGGTACGAAGGCCGGCGTAAAGTCAACCACGAAATCCGCCAAGATTTGGGATTTGATAGCAGTTAGGGGTCGATACTCAATATCGTACCCGCTGATTTCTATGGCCCATTTGGCCAATCGACCCGAAATCTCGGGTTTGTGCAAAATATTTTGAAGAGGATAAGTTGTTACAACATGTATCGGATGACACTGAAAATATGGTTTTAGTTTCCTATAGGGGCTTATTAAAGCAAGTGCTAATTTTTCTAAGTGTGGATATCTAGTTTCGGACTCGCCTAAGGTCTGACTGACATAATAAATAGGAAATTGCGTACCTCGTTCTTATAGAACCAGAACTCTACTTACCACTATCTCCAAGACAGCTAAGTACAGGTATAGTTGTTCATTTACTTTCGGGGTATGAAGCAGCAACGAACTCGATAAATACTGCTTTAGTTCTTACAAAGCCTGCTGGTATTCTAGAGTCCATGCAAAGTTGCTTTTCTTCTTAAGTAGTGAGAAACATCGGTGGCTCCTATCTGAAGATCTCGAAATGAATCGTCCTAGGGCGGCTATCCGTCCTGTTAACCAATGCACGCCCTTTACATTATCTAATATTGTGATGTCCTCGATAGCTTTAATTTTATCGGAGTTGATCTCGATTCCTCGGTTGGACACCATGAAACTAAGAAACTTGCCCGAGCCAACCCCGAATGCACATTGTTCGGGGTTGAGCTTCATATTGTATTCCCTCAGTATGTCGAAAGTTTCCTGCAAATGCTTTTAATGGTCCTATGCTCACAGGGACATAACTAGTATGTCATCAATATAAACTTCCATTGATTTTCCTATTTGTTTTTCGAACATTCGATTTACTAGGTGTTGATAGGTTGCACCAGCAGTTTTTAGACCGAATGGCATTACGTTATAACAGTAGGTACCGTACTTAGTGATAAACAAGGTCTTTTCCTGATCCTCTGGGTTCATCTGTATCTGGTTGTACCCGGAGTAGGCATCGAGAAAACTGAGAGTCTCGTGGCCGGTCGTTGCATCGATTATACGATCGATATTAGGCTAAGGAAAAGAATCCTTAGGGAATGCGTTGTTCAAGTCTTTATAATCTATTCACATTCTAAGTTTGTTTCCCTTCTTAGGGACTATCACCACATTTGCTAGCCATTAGGGGTATTTTACTTCTCGAATGGATCCTATTTTAAGAAGTTTGGTTACCTCGTCCTTGATGAAAGCATGTTTGACCTCGAACTGGAGCTTTTTTTTTTTTGCTTTATCGGATGGAATTTCGGATCCAAGCTTAGTCTATGAGTGGTTATTTCTGGTGGGATCCCTTTCGCTAGGGCAGATGTTCGATTAGCGTGATTTACTCCAGTTCTTCGACCGTTAATTTGGTAGCGTCGGAATCATCGGGGACCACAAAGGATCGAGAGATCCCATAGTCATCATCTTCGTCAGTCTTCTGATTCTCTAGTTGGGTTGAGGCTGGCATTTGTGATTGCTATTTGGTATCCCGTTCCTCCTTCGAATCTGATACCTTTGTCGATGATAGTGAAGATAGCGGAATCACTCCATAGACGAAAAACATTTCCTTTGCGGTCGATTGCTCCCCGTAGACCGTTTTGATTCCCTCTGATGTTGGGAATTTCATAACCTGGTAAAGGGTCGAGGGCACTGCCCTCATGTTGTGGATCCATGGCCTCCCAAACAGGGCGTTATATATCATATCGCCCTCGATCATGTGGAACTTCATTTCTTGGATGCTCCCAGCCATATTTACTGGTAAAGGTATCTCACCCTTAGTAGTTTCACACACCATATTGAATCCGTTTAGTACCAGGGTTGCGGGCACGACCTGGTCCTGTAGACCGAGTTTCTCTACCCCTTGATCAAATAATGTTGGCCGAACTACCCGGATCAATTAACATATGCTTTACTTGAGTTTTATTCATAAGTACAGATATTACCAGTACATCGTTATGGGGTTGCATGATTCATTCTGTGTCTTCGTCACTAAAGGACAAGGTTCCTTTAGGTGTGTAATCCCGAGTCCGAGATGACTTCTATCTTACAATCGACATCTTAGTGCATTTAAGCACCAACCCCCAAGGGACATCGATCCCTTCGATGATCATGTGGATAATGTGTTGTGGATCTTTTAGTTCATTTTGTCTATTGAAATCTCTATTTTTGAAATGGTTTTTGGTCCGGGCACTTAAACATTCTTGAAGGTGCCCTTCATTGAATAATTAGGCTACCTGCTATCTCAACTGCCTACAGTCTTCAGTTCTATGGCCTTGGCTGCCATAATACTTGCACAATTGGTTAGGATTTCTCTGGGCTGGATCGGACTGCAGAGGTGGAGGCCCTTTAGTATCTTTGATGTGTCTGATAGCTGACACGATGGCGGATGCATCGATGTTGAAGTTATATTCTGATAACTGTGGTGCTTCCTTAGGTCTGGTATGCCTGTCGAACCCATTCTTGCTCATCAGCCCCTAAGACCGTTGGCCTCAATCACTTCTCCTTTCGCTTCGTACGGAGTTACGTGCAGGTTCGCTAACCCTATAATCTCCGTTATACGGCTGATATCGGTCCTTGTTCAACCTTGGTTCTCGGTCGATGTACCTTTTAATAATGTACCCAGAACCAAACTGGTCGTCTTCAACTCTAATATTTGATTGATATTGATTGTGTACATCAGCCTAGGTAACAATCATGTACTCAATCAAGTTCTGCCTCAATTGTCATAAGGACATCGAGCTTCGTTCGTTCAGCCCTTGATTGAAAGCTTGAACATCCCAATCGTTCATGACCGTTGGTGGATCCATTCGTTCCATTTGGAAACGAGATACGAACTCTGTTAGAATCTAGTTATTTTTTTGCCTTACCTTGAAAATGTCTGACTTCCTGGTCTCGACTTTTATGGCTCCGGCATGTGCTTTTATAAAAGAATCTGCAAGCATAGCAAAAGAGTCGATAGATTTAGGCGGTAAATTATGATACCATATCATTTTCCTCTTTGATAGGATTTCCCCGAACTTCTTCAATAATACGGATTCGATCTCATCGTCTTCTAGATCGTTCCCTTTAATGGCACATGTGTAAGAGGTGACATATTTGTTAGGGTCGGTCATCCCATTATATTTAGAAATTTCAAGCATGCGGAACTTCTTGGGGATCGGTTTGGAAGCCGCGCTCGGGGGGAAAGGAATTTGTACGAATTTTTTGGAATCCAAGCCCTTCAATACAGGTGGTGCCCGCCGGATATGATCAACCCTGGAGTTATAAGTTTCTACTTTTTTGTTGTTTACTTCAATCGTCCTTTCTCCTGATTCAATTCATTTTGTTAGTTCCTCGAGCATCCTAATAATTTCTGGATTAGTTCCCGATTCTTGTTCATTTGATCTTACTACAGTTGGCCCCATTTTGTAGGTGACTTCTCGGGGTGGACCGGGCTCGGCCCTGCTCGGTGCCTAGGTTTGGCTCTGCAACTGAGCTATTGCTACCTGTTGTGCTTGCAACATTTTGAAAATCATATGCAGGATGATCCCGTCTTCTCCAACATTTTGGGTATTTCGAACTGCATATCGAGTTTCACCATGAATGTTGTTTTCGAGGTCGGAACGTTGGTTCGCCTCAATAGACACAAGTGAATTAACGTCAATTGAATCTACGGTCCGAGCTCCAACGGGATTGAGAAATTGCCTTTCATCTTGAAGGCCAACTTTCATCTTGTTGTTCTCATCTTGAAGGCCAACTTCGTTATCGATAGGTAGGGCCATTAATTGAGAGTTCGTTGTTTTTAACCTGAAATCAAAGACACTTCCAAGAGCAAGTGTAAAATGGTGTGTTTTTCATAAATTCATACCAAATAACCACTGTTATCCTTAGCCCCATGGTGGGTGCCAAACTGTTTACCCGAAAACGGATGGAGTTGAATTTATACGTAGTTCTAAGGATACGTGGTATAACTTGGTACAAATTGGAAAAAATAATTAGAGATATATCGAATATTGACTGTAAAAAGTAATGAATACAAACCCAAATTGAGTAGATAATGATTGATAAATGAACAAGATGAATCAATATCAAAAGCCCAAAAATGATAATATTTGCTAGATGTTATGTAAATCTCAATAATCTCTGAATGTGAGAGTGTATGAATGTATATCAATCTATCTATTACAAATGTTAGTCACTCCTAATATAGTGGAAGAATCCTACTTTGGATGTAATTAAAAATACATAGTGAGGATCCCACGATAGATTAATTAATTAGCTTTTTCTTGATTTCTGCCGAGATTCTCTCCCCATATACGGCTATAATGACTCTTTTGTCCCTTGGCTCGAGCTCGATATTGACTCGAGATCGGTATTGATCAGTCTCTGCATCTCGAGCTCGATTGACTCGAGATCAATCGGTATCTGGGTCTCAACCTCAATATTAACTCGAGCTCGATATTGATCGGTCTCTGGATCTCGAGCTCGATCGGTCTCTGGGTCTCGATCTCGATATTGACTCGAGCTCGGTATTGAACGGTCTCTGGATTTTGAGCTCTATAACCCAAATTCACATCATAGCTCGATATTATAATGACGACCCTCAGCCATTTTTATGCCCCAACCTCGGGGAGCGTGACTGGCGATCAACCGAGTGAACCTAGTCGAGCAAGCCTAGTAAACCTTTCCTACCCGACTCATTCATGATCCAAAAAGGGAACGCATCACCATTTGTAAAATAGGGGAGAGATCAGTTATATAAATATATAAACATTGCTAGTTCCTTTTTCCTTATATAGATATGTTATGCCATAATTAAGTTTTCAAAATACAACCCGATCCAACGACACCCCAACATACATACATGACCCACATAAACGTCTACGGAGCCTCTAAGGGTATAAAAGAGCAACATGACAATGCCGGCAACAAGGCCCCGGCTATACCTCAAAATATGAAAGCTTATACAAAGAAGGACTACATGACCCTAGGAAGAAATGGGGCTCACCAAGGCTGCTGTGATGAGTGGGAGGGAGAGCACCACTATCTGCGATCAGCGCTATCTGCGATGGAACCACCTACATCCATTCAAAGATGTAGCGCCCCCGGCAAAAGGGACGTTAGTACTGTTGAATAGTACTAGTATGTAAGGAAAACACTAATCTTAGTAGAATGAACAGTGAAACAAAGAGAAGGCAGTCATAATAATCAATAAGTACTTCATAGAAATACAAAGAAACACCAAGTAAGGATCACATAGTTTCCAGTTCAATTCTTCCATTTTTTTGGGTTAATAATCTTTAGTGCCAAAGCCACAACTCATAATGCCACCGTGTTTTTGCATGGAGTCCGGTCTCGGCCCAACCGGCTAAGCCATCCCAACTGAGACATATCCATATCCACAATGTAAATCAATAGTTCCAACACAAATACTACCATGTGTACTGCATGGCGTCCGATCTCGGCCCGATCGACTAAGCCATCTCACTTGAGACATAACCTCTTTCAATTGTTCCCTCAATTCACATTTCTTTCCCATCTTTCATTACATGGCACAAACAGCCTCATTTATTAAATATTTCTTGGCACTTGGGCACATTTTACAATTCAAGTCTTTCCCTTTTTATTCGTTCAAATAACGTCATCATTCATGTCGATAAGTACCATCATATAAGGTATTGCACATATAAGGGAAGGAGCTTCGAAAATCATAGTCACATTCTCAAATAACATGATGACATGGTAAATATTTAAAACAATTAGGGAACATGAATCTTTCAACCCAACACACTAAGGCAAACAATTCTAGTAAGATCAAGTTGGAACTAACACCAATTATTCGGACACCAGAAATTCGATTCTTGAAAGAAAAGAGTTAGCCATACATACCTCAATTACATTTCTTTAGACTCTACAATTATTCGGAACCCTTAACAACCTCATTGAACCCAAAATTAGGAAAATGTTCATTGTTCTAGTTCACTTTTTATTTTTCCCAAACTCTTTATCACATGCATGCAAGGTGAATCACTCTCATACCCATGAAGCATTACCCTAGTACCCCATTATAGCTATGCTTGAAATTAAGAGTTGTGGTGATGAAATCTTACCCTTTTGGATGAAGAATTTGGTACTCTACTTGAATGTTTCCAAGCTTTGAGTGATGGTTGAAGATTAATTGTGTGATGACCTAAAATATCATCTTTAAATTTAATAATTAATTCTGTATTCTAAGACCTCGAAAAGCACCATTTATTATTCTTCGACTTGCGTGCATAGTCCGTAAAATTTTCCGGAAAGTTTTCATGTGCAAAATGAATTAAAATGTGAAATAGAGCTTTAAAATTCAAGTGAGTTGACTTTGGTCAACCTTTTTAGCAAATGGACCCGGATCAGTGTTTTGACAGTTTTGGGAGCTCCGTATCGTGATTTGAGACTTGGACGTATGCCTGGAATTTAATTTGGTGGTCCCTAGCTCAAGTTATGACCATTTAATGGAACTAGAAATTTAAAAGCTAAATATTCCAAGTTTGACCACGGGGTTGACTTTTTGATATAGGAGCCGGAATCTGATTCTCGAAAATTTGAACATCTCCATTATGTCATTTATGACTTGTGTGACAAATTTGAAGTCATTCTGGATTCACTTAATTTGTTTTGGCAGGAGATTTGCAAATTGAAAGTTTAAAACTCAAAGTTCGAATAGAGGTGTAAATTGTAAATTCAGTGTAGTTTGACGTGATTTTAGACCCCGAGTCAGTCCGTATTATGTTATAGGACTTGTTGGTATATTCGGATTGGATTCCAAGTAACCCGAGTGTGATTCGAATCGAAATCGGAACAAGAATTGGACTTAAGCAAAATCTGAAATTTTGGGTTCTAGCGTAATCGCACCTGCGGAATTTTGACCGCAGGTGCGAGCTCGCAGAAGCGAGACTTCCATTGCAGATGCAGTCTTCGCAGTTGCAGCCTCCTTGCGCAGATGCAGATGCGCAGGTGCGCATTTTTCTTCCGCAGGTGCGAGGCCTCTCTTGGCAGCCCCCTTTCGCAGATGCGAGGCTTCTCTTGGCAGCCCCCTTTCGCATATGCGAGCCCAGGCACCGCAGGTGCGGAAATGCCTGGCCAGTGTATATATCGAAGAGTCCGACATTTTTACTCATTTTTGGTCATTGTGAGCTCGGTTAAGGTGAACGTTTGGGCGATTTTCCCGGGAAACATTGGGGTAAGTGTTCCTTATCCTATATTGATTATATTTCATGATTCCACACTCATTTATATCATGAATTCGTGAATTTATGGAAGAAAAATAAGATTTTTCTAAAATCTTACAAAAACGAGAATTTTAGATTTCAAGGTCCATTTGATATCGGAATTGGACAATTTTTGTATGGTTGAACTCGTATTGGAACGGGTGTTCGAATTTCGTTAGTTTTTCTGGGAATTGAGACGCGGGTCTTGATGCTGAATATTTTAATAAATTTCAGATTTTATCTGGAAAATTTGTAAATTCATATGGAATTAATTTCTTTGATTCGTATTGAATATATCGAATTGTTTGTGAATAGATTTGAAGCTTTCAGAGGCAAAATTTAAAAGGAAAAGCTGTGGTTGAGTAATTGATTGAAATTTGTAGAGCGAGATAAGTGTCGTGGTTAACCTTGACTTGAGGGAATAGAACCCTTAAATTATTGTTATGTGAATTGCATGTGAATGACGTATAGGCGGGGTGACGAGTGTCTATACATCGTCAAATTAATTGTTTGCCTGTTTACTTGAAAAATCATAAATTATTTTTAATCATAAATTAATTATTATAATAATTGTTTCTCTCTTATTCTTTGTCAAAATATTAATTCTTGAATTCCTGCATTAATTGTTACATGCTATTTGAATTATGTGTTTTAATTGTTATTTGACATTTAACATATTAAATATTAAACTGCCTATTTTCTCCCTAATTTGTATAATAAATTGCTAATTGTCATTGTTTGTTTCATAATTAAATTATAATTGTTGTATTTTTGTTGTCTTATGATTTTATGTCAATTGTTGCATTTATTGGGGAATTACTTCTATAAGAATTGATTGGAATGAAAATATTTTGAGAGCGGGTTGCACGTTGCAACAGAACTGAATGTGAATATATTGTGAGAGCGGGTTACACGCTTCTAACAGAATTGATGGAAATGATAATTGATTATGACTGCTGCATTGGTTTCAACTATAATAAATGAGCTACTTGATTTATTTCTATTATTTGTGGTTGTTATTAATACTGCGTACATTTTAATATAAGTGAACCGCCTTAGCCTCGTCACTACTTAGGCTCAGCACTTACCAGTACATGGGGTCGGTTGTACTGATACTTCACTCTGTACTTCTTGTGCAGATTTTGGAGTTGGTCCCAGTGGCGTACCGTAGACTTGCTCGGATTTCAGCTATTCAGAGGAGACTTGAGGTATAACTGCACGGCGTTCATAGTTCTGAAGTCCCCGTCTACTTTACTTTAGTTGTATGTTTATTTCCAGACAACTTTATTTTATTCATACCTTTATTTATATTTATTCTAGAAGCTCGTGCACTTGTGACACCAATTCTGGGATAGTATTTAGACACCGTTGTTTTGATGGATTATTTCACTATATTTCAAACTTTTCTTCCGCATTTGTTTCCTTGTTAGTAATAAATTTAAAATTGTTTTTAAAAATGGTTAATATTATTCTAACGTTGGCTCGCCTAGCAGGTGAAATGTTAGGCGCCATCACGGTCCGAAGGTGAGAATTTCGGGTCGTGACAGTTGGTATTAGAGCACTAGGTTACATAGGTATCACGAGTCGCGAGCAAGCTTAGTAGAGTCTGAAGGATCGGTACGGAGACTTCTGTACTTATCTCACGGAGGCTATGAAGTTTAGGAACAATATCACTTCTTTCTTATTCTGTCGTGCGATTCTATTCTATCATCAATGATTGAACCATTCTATTCTTATTCTCCCACAGATGGTGAGAACACGTAATACCTCTACGGATGGACAGGGACCAGAACCCCCAGCGAAAACTATGGCTAGGGGTAGAGGTCGAGGCCGAGGTCGTGCTAGAGGCTGAGGCAGAGGCTGAGGCCGAGGTAGAGCTCAGTTCAGAGCTCGAGCAGCTGCACCTGCTGTAGAACCTCAGGTAGACCTTCAGGAGGAGGTCCCTGTTCAGAATGTACCAGTTGGACCAGTTCAGGTCCCAGAAGGATTCATAGCCACTCCAGTGCTTCAGGACGCTCTAGTCCGATTAGTGAGTCTTATGGAGGGTGTGGCCCAGAATGGTTCATTTCCAATGGCACCAACCATTTCACAGGATGGGGGAGGAGCACAAACTCCCACTACTCCCGCTCCAGAGCAGATGGCTCCCCAGGATAAGGCTCCAGCAGCCCTACCAGTTGGGGTAGTTCAGCCAGTTGTTGCGGCACAGACCGGTGATAGGCCCGCCATGTATTTTGAGGCCTTATTGAGACTGGATAAGTTTACTAAGCTCTTTCTAGTTCACTTCAGTGGTACACCTTCTGAGGACACACAGGATTATCTTGAATGTTGTCACGAGGTGCTACGGAACATGGGTATAGTTAAGACCAATGTAGTTGATTTTGCGGTATTCCATATTACGGGTTCCGCCAAGAGGTGGTGGAGAGATTATACATTGACTCGACCAGTCGGATCACCTGCACATACCTGGGAGTAGTTCTCTCAGCTATTTCTGGAGAAGTTCCTCCCTATCACACTGAGAGATGAATTCCGCAAATAATTTGAGCGTCTACAGCAGGGAAGTATGACTATTACTCAGTATGAGTCCCGTTTTGTGGATTTGGCCCGTCATCCTCTCCTTTTACTACCTACGGAGGGAGGGAGAGTGAGGAGCTTTATTGAGGGACTCACTTACCCTATCAGACTTCAGATGGCCAAGGAAACCGGAAGTGAGATTTCTTTTTTCAGGCGGTTGCTAATGTCGCCAGGAGGATTGAGATGGTTCTTGCACAGGAGAGAGGGCAGAGGTCTGATAAGAGGCCTCCTCAGTTCAGTGGTTTCAGTGGTGCCTCATCTGGAGGCAGGGGTAATTTTGGTAGGAGTTATCCTCCTAGACCATTTCATTAAGCACTTCATGCATCTCCCGGTGCTTTAGGGAGTCACGGTCCTATTATGCCTTACTCTGGGCAGCCAGTATTCAGTGCACATTCAGCTCCTATCAGTACACCACTACTCCAGAGTTACTACAGTGGTTATCCGGCCCATTTGGGTCAGCTTCAGCTTCAGTAGCCACGACATCAGGATGGGTGTTATGAGTGTGGGAACATTGGTCACATCAGGAGGTATTGCCCTAGATTGGCTAGTAACAGATCTCGGCAGGATTCTCGTGCCATTATACCGGTACCAGTTGCTTCACCTCCTGCTCAGCCGGCTAGAGGCAGGGGTCAGGCAGCTAGAGATGGAGGTCAGGCCATTAGAGGTGGAGGTCAGACCGTTAGAGGTAGAGGCCAGCCAGTTAGAGGCCGTCCCAGAGATGCAGTTCATAGTGGTGGGGCCCAGCCCCGATTTTATACTTTTCCAGCTAGGCCTGAGGCTGAGTCATCTGATGCTGTGATTATAGGTATTATTCCAGTTTGCCATAGAGGTGCTTCAATTCTATTTGATCCAGGATCTACTTATTCCTATGTGTCCTCCTATTTTGCTTCATATTTGGTTGTGCCTTATGATTCTCTGAGTGCTTCTGTGTGTGTATCTACACCGGTGGGAGACTCTGTTGTAGTAGATCATGTCTATCGTGTCATGTGTGGTTACTATTGGTAATTTTGAGACTAGTGTGGATCTTCTACTTCTTGATATGGTAGATTTTGATGTCATCTTGGGTATGGATTGACTGTCTCCTTATCATGTTATATTGGACTATCATGCCAAGACAGTGACCCTAGCTATGTTGGGGTAACCTCGGTTAGTATGGAAAGGAACTCCTGTCCATTGTGCCAGCATCGTTATTTTTATATGAAAGCTCGGTGTATGGTAGAGAAAGGGTGTCTAGCCTATCTGGCTTATGTTTGCGATCCCAGTGCGGATGTACCTTTTATGGACTCAGTACCAATTGTTCGTGAATTTTCAGAAGTGTTTCCTGTAGATCTTCCGGGGATTCCACCTGACAGAGATATTGACTTCTGTATTGATTTGGTTCCGGGCACTCAGCCCATATATATTCCACCATACCACATGGCCCCGCCATAGTTGAAAGAATTGAAAGAGCAGTTACAAGACTTGCTTGATCAGGGATTCAATAGACCCAGTGTCTCGCTCTGGGGTGCACCGGTATTATTTGTAAAGAAGAAAGATGGCTCGATGCGGATGTGTATAGACTCTCGGCAGTTGAACAAGGCCACTATCAAAAACAAATATTCGCTGCCAAGAATTGATGACTTATTTGATCAGCTTCAGGGTGCCAAGGTATTTTCGAAGATTGATTTGAGATCTGGTTAGCATCAGCTGAAGATTAGGGCATCTTATGTCCCTAAGACAGCTTTTCGGACTCGGTATGGGCATTATGAGTTCCTAGTGATGTCATTTGGGTTGACAAATGCTCCAGCAACATTTATAGATTTGATGAATTGGGTGTTCAAGCCTTATTTGGATTCTTTTGTGGTTGTATTTGTTGATGATATCTTGATTTACTCCAGCAGTCGAGAGGAGCATGAGCAACATCTTCGAAGTGTGCTCCACACCTTGAAGAATAAACAGTTATATGCCAAATTTTCAAAATGCGAGTTTTGGTTAGAGTCAGTTGCCTTTTTGGGTCATGTTGTATCGGCAGAAGGCCTAAAGGTGGATCCTAAGAAGATTGAGGCTGTTCAGAATTGGCCTAGACCTACTTCAGTTACTGAGATTCAGAGTTTCCTGGGTTTAGCAGGTTATTATTGTCGGTTCGTGGAAGGGTTCTCATCTATAGCAATCCCATTGACCAGACTAACCCAGAAGGGTGTCCCATTCAGATGGTCAGACGAGTATGAGATGAGCTTTCAGAAGCTCGAGACCTCTTTGACTACGACGCCAGTGTTGGTATTACCCACAGGTTCAGGATCGTATACGGTATATTGTGACGCATCTCACATTGAGCTTGGTGCAGTATTAATGCAAGATGGCAAGGTAATTACATATGCGTCACGGCAGTTGAAAGTTCACGAGAAGAATTATCATGTTCACAACTTAGAATTGGCAGCCATTGTTCATGCGCTGAAGATTTGGAGGCATTACCTTTACGGTGTCTCGTGTGAGGTATTTACTGATCATCGTAGCCTCTAGTATCTGTTCAAACAAAAAGATCTTAATTTGAGGCAGAGAAGATGGATGGAGTTGTTGAAAGACTAAGATATCACCATTTTGTATCACCCCGGAAAGGCCAATGTGGTGGCCGATGCCTTGAGTAGAAAGGCTGTGAGTATGGGAAGTCTTGCGTATATTCCGGTTGGTGAGAGGCCATTAGCTGCAGATGTTCAAACTTTGGCTAATCAATTCATGAGGTTAGATGTTTCAGAACCCAGTCGGATTCTAACTTGCACAGTCGCTCGGTCTTCTTTATATGAGCGCATCAGAGAGAGGCAGTATGATGATCTTCACTTACTTTTCCTTAAGGACACGGTATGGCACGGTGATGCCAAATAGGTTGCTGTGGGGGAAGATGGGGTTCTGCGAATGCAGGGTCGTATTTGTATGCCTAATGTGGATAGACTTCATGAATTAATTCTTGAAGAAGCACACAGTTCTATTCATCCAGGTACCACCAAAATGTATCAAGATTTGTGGCAACATTATTAGTGGAGGAGAATGAAAAAGGATATAGTTGCATATGTAGCTCGGTGTCTAAATTGTCAGCAAGTTAAGTACGAGCATCAAAGACCTGGTGGTTTGCTTCAGAAGTTAGAAATTCCTTAGTGGAAGTGGGAGCGTATCACTATGGATTTTGTTGTTGGGCTCCCATGGACTCAGAGAAAATTTGACGTAGTTTGGGTCATTGTGGACAGGTTGACCAAGTCAGCACATTTCATTCCAGTGGCAGTTACCTATTCTTCAGAGAGGTTAGCTGAAATTTACATTCGTGAGATTGTCCGCCTTCATGGTGTTCCAGTGTCTATTATTTCAGATCGAGGTACACAATTTACCTCACATTTCTGGAGGGCTATACAGCGTGATTTAGGCACACGAGTGGAGTTGCATACAATATTTCATCCACAGACAGACGGACAGTCAGATCGCACTATTCAGATATTGGAAGATATGCTCCACGCTTGTGTTATAGACTTTGGAGGTTCTTGGGATCATTTCTTGCCACTTGCGGAGTTTGGTTATAATAATAGCTACCAATCGAGCATTCAGATAGCTCCATATGAGGCATTATACGGAAGGCGATACCGATCGCCAGTTGGTTGGTTTGAATCTGGAGAGGCTCGGTTGTTGGGTACCGATTTGGTACAGGATGCCTTGGATAAGGTCAAGATTATTCAGGATCAACTTCGCACAGCTCAGTCTAAGCAAAAGAGTTATGCCGACCGTAAAGTTCGTGATATTGCATTCATGGTTAGAGAAAGAATATTGCTCCGGGTTTCACCTATGAAAGGTGTAATGAGGTTCGGAAAGAAGGGAAAGTTGAGCCATAGGTATATCAGACCCTTTGAAATTCTTAAAAGGGTGGGTGAAGTAGCCTACAAGTTTGCATTACCACCTAGTTTATCAACGGTTCATCCGGTGTTCCATGTATCTATGCTCCGAAAATATCATGGTGATCCGTCCCATGTGTTAGATTTCAGTTCAGTCCAATTGGACAAATATTTGACTTACGAGGAGGAGTCAGTGGCTATTCTAGCCCGGCAGGTCTGACAGTTGAGGTCAAATAGTTATCCTTCAGTTCGGGTGCAATGGAGAGGTCAACCGGTAGAGGCATCTACCTGGGAGTCCGAGTCGGACATGCGGAGGACGAACGGTTCAGTTATTTCTTTCTAACTCCGTTCATGGACGAATGATTATTTTAAAGGTGGAGAATGTGATAACCCAAAATGTCATCTTTAAATTTAATAAGTAATTCTGTGTTCTAAGACCTCGAAAAGCACCATTTATCATTCATCGACTTGCGTGCGCAGTCCGTAAAATTTTCCGGAAAGTTTTAATGTGAAAACTGAATTAAAATGTGAAATAGAGCTTTAAAATTCAAGTGAGTTGACTTTGTTCAATATTTTTAGCAAACATACAGTGTTTTAACAGTTCCGGTAGCTCCGTATCGTGATTTGGGACTTGGGCGTATGCCCGGAATTTAATTTGGAGGTCCTTAGCTCAAGTTATGACCATTTAACAGAACTAGCAATTTAAAAGCTAAATATTCCAAGTTTCACCACGGGGTTGACTTTTTGATATCAGAGTCGAAATCCGATTCTGGAAATTTGAACAGCTCCGTTATGTCATTTATGACTTGTGTGGCAAATTTGAAGTCATTCCGGATTCACTTAATATGTTTTGGCATGAGATTTGCAAATTAAAAGTTTAAAACTCAAAGTTCGAATCGGGATGTGAATTATAAATTAAGTGTAGTTTGACGTGATTTTAGACCCTGAGTCAGTCCGTATTATGTTACAGGACTTGTTGGTATATTCGGACTGGATTTCGAGTACTCCAAGTGTGATTCGAATCGAAATCGAACAAGAATTGGACTTAAGCAAAATCTGAAATTTTGGGTTCTGGTGTAATCGCACCTGCGTAATTTTGACCGTAGGTGCGATCTCACAGAAGCGAGACTTCCATCGCAGATTTCGGTCTTCGCAGGTGCGGCCTCCTTGCGCAGATGCGGATGCGCAAGTGCGCATTTTTCCTCCGCAGGTGCGAGGCCTCGCCTGGCAGCCCCTTTTTGCAGATGCGAGATTTGTCTCGTAGATGCGAGCTCGCATGTGCGAGCCCAGGCACCGTAGGTGCGAAAATGCCTGGGCAGTGTATATATCGAAGAGTCCGACATTTTTACTCATTTTTGGACATTTTGAGCTCGGTTAAGGCGAACCTTTGGGCGATTTTCACGGAAAATATTGGGGTAAGTGTTCCTTATCCTATATTGTTTATATTTCATGATTCCATACTCGTTTATATCATGAATCCGTGAATTTACAGAAGAAAAGTTAGATTTTTCTAAAATCTTCCAAAACCGAGAAATTTAGATCTGAAGGTCCATTTGATATCAGAATTGGACAATTTTTATATGGTTGAACTCGTATCGGAACGGGTGTTCGGATTTCGCGAGTTTTTCCGGGATTTGAGATGTGGGTCCCACTACCGAATATTTTAATGAATTTCGGATTTTATCCGGAAAATTTATAAATTCATATGGAATTAATTCCTATGATTCGTATTGAATATATCGAATTATTTGTGAATAGATTTGAAGCTTTTAGAGGCAAAATTTAAAAGAAAAAATTGTGGTTGAGTAATTGATTGAAATTTACAAAGCGAGGTAAGTGTCGTGGTTAACCTTGACTTGAGGGAATAGAACCCTTAAATTATTTATTATGTGAATTGCATGTGAATGACGTATAGGCGGGGTGACGAGTGTCTATACGTCATCAAATTAATTGTTTGCCTGTTTACTTGAAAAATCATAAATTGTTTATAATCATAAATTTATTATTATAATAATTGTTTCTCTCTTATTCTTTGTCAAAATATTAATTCTTGAATTCCTGCATTAATTTTTACATGCTATTTGAATTATGTGTTTTAATTGTTATTTGACATTTAGCATATTAAATATTAAACTGCCTATTTTCTCCCTACTTTCTATAATAAATTGCTAATTGTCATTGTTTGTTTCATAATTAAATTATAATTGTTGTACGCTTGTTGTCTTATGATTTTATATCAATTGTTGCGTTTATTGGGGAATTTCTTCTATAAGAATTGATTGAAATGGAAATATTGGAGGATCGGGTTGCTCGCCGCAACAGACTTATTAAAAGTTAATATTGGAGGATCGGGTTGCACGCCGCAACAGACTTGTTAAAAAGTTAATATTGGAGGATCGGGTTACACGCCGCAACAGACTTATTAAAAGTCAATATTGGGGTATCAAATTGCACGCCGCAATAGACTTAATGAAAAGTCAATATTGGGGGATCGGATTGTACGCCGCAATAGACTTATTAAAAGTCCATATTGGAGGATCGGGTTGCACGCCGCAACAGACTTATTAAAAGTTAATATTGGAGGATCGGGTTCCACGCAGCAACAGACTTATTAAAAGTTAATATTGGAGGATCGGGTTGCATGCCGCAACAGACTTGTTAAAAAGTTAATATTGGAGGATCGGGTTGCACGCCGCAACAGACATAATAAAAAGTCAATATTGGGGGATCGGATTGCACGCCGCAACAGACTTATTTAAAAGTCTATATATATACTTGATTGAAATAAATATATGACAGACTTGATTAAAAGGAAAATATTTTGAGAGCGGGTTGCACGCTGCAACAGAACTGAATGTGAATATATTGTAAGAGCGGGTTGCACACTTCTAACAGAATTGATGGAAATGATAATTGATTATGACTGTTGCGTTGGCTTCAATTATAATAAATGAGTTACCTGATTTATTTTTATTATTTGTGGTTGTTATTAATACTGCGTACAAGAATTATTTGTGGAATTAATTCCTATGATTCGTATTGAATATATCGAATTATTTGTGAATAGATTTGAAACTTTCAGAGGCAAAATTTAAAAGAAAAAATTGTGGTTGAGTAATTGATTGAAATTTGCAAAGCGAGGTAAGTGTCGTGGTTAACTTTGACTTGAGGGAATAGAACCCTTAAATTATTTGTTATGTGAATTGCATGTGAATGACGTATAGGCGGGGTGACGAGTGTCTATACGTCGTCAAATTAATTGTTTGCCTGTTTACTTGAAAAATCATAAATTGTTTATAATCATAAATTTATTATTATAATAATTGTTTCTCTCTTATTCTTTGTCAAAATATTAATTCTTGAATTCCTGCATTAATTTTTACATGCTATTTGAATTATGTGTTTTAATTGTTATTTGACATTTAGCATATTAAATATTAAACTGCCTATTTTCTCCCTGCTTTCTATAATAAATTGCTAATTGTCATTGTTTGTTTCATAATTAAATTATAATTGTTGTACGCTTGTTGTCTTATGATTTTATATCAATTGTTGCGTTTATTGGGAAATTTCTTCTATAAGAATTGATTGGAATGGAAATATTGGAGGATCGGGTTGCTCGCAGCAACAGACTTATTAAAAATTAATATTGGAGGATCGGGTTGCACGCCGCAACAGACTTGTTAAAAAGTTAATATTGGAGGATCAGGTTACACGCCGCAACAGACTTATTAAAAGTCAATATTGGGGTATCGAATTACACGCCGCAATAGACTTAATGAAAAGTCAATTTTGGGGGATCGGATTGCACGCCGCAACAGACTTATTAAATGTCCATATTGGAGGATCGGGTTGCACGCCGCAACAGACTTATTAAAAGTTAATATTGGAGGATCGGGTTCCATGCAGCAACAGACTTATTAAAAGTTAATATTGGAGGATCGGGTTGCACGCCGCAACAGACTTGTTAAAAAGTTAATATTGGAGGATCAGGTTGCACGCCGCAACAGACATAATGAAAAGTCAATATTGGGGGATCGGATTACACGCCGCAACAGACTTATTTAAAAGTCTATATATATACTTGATTGAAATAAATATATGACAGACTTGATTAAAAGGAAAATATTTTGAGAGCGGGTTGCATGCTGCAACAGAACTGAATGTGAATATATTGTGAGAGCGGGTTACACACTTCTAACAGAATTGATGGAAATGATAATTGATTATGACTGTTGCGTTGGCTTCAATTATAATAAATGAGTTACCTGATTTATTTCTATTATTTGTGGTTGTTATTAATACTGCATACAGGTTAATGTAAGTGAACCGCCTTAGCCTCGTCACTACTTCGACGAGGTTAGGCTCAACACTTACCAGTACATGGGGTCGATTGTACTGATACTACACTCTGCACTTCTTGTGCAGATTTTGGAGTTGGTCCCAGCGGCGTACCGTAGATTTGCTAGGATTTCAGCTATTCAGAGGAGACTTGAGGTATAACTGCACTGCATTCGCAGTTCTGAAGTCCCCGTCTACTTTACTTTAGCTGTGTGTTTATTTTGAGACAGATTTATTTTATTCAGACCTTTATTTGTATTTATTCTAGAAGCTCGTGCACTTGTGACACCAATTCTGGGATGGTATTTAGACACCATTGTTTTGATGGATTATTTCACTATATTTCAAACTTTGCTTCCGCATTTGTTTCTTTGTTAGTTATAAATTTAAAATTGTTTTAAAAATGGTTAATATTATTCTAACGTTGGCTTGCCTAGCAAGTTAAATGTTAGGCGCCATCACAGTCTGAAGGTAGAAATTTCGGGTCATGTCAAATTGATAGGAATTAAGTTCTCCCTCTAGAACCCTCTCTCTCTCACACTAGAAATATCAGAAATGAGCTTCAAAATAGACTAAATGGGTATTTTAACGGAATGGGGGTCGGGTTTTAAATTAAGAAAAATAGTGCCCTGACATAAGTCTGCGGTCGCATATGCGACCGCATAATGGTTATACGGTCCGCAAAGTGACCGCAGAAATGGCCCTCAGGGGCCTATACTTTCGGCTCAGGTATGCGACCAGTATGCAGTCCGCATACTTATTTTGAGGTCGCTTAATGCACCGCAAACCTCCCTCCGCAGAAACTCAAGAGGAATTATGCGATCGATATGCGGTCCGCATATCTGCATATCGATTATGCGGTCGCATAATCGACTGCAAAACTGACCTCAAGTTATCCAAACTTACTGCTTCACTCTGCGGCCATTATGCGGTCTGCAGAAATGCGTTCTTCTGCGAAACATTTTCTCTCAGTCCGTGGTAATCTAACTTGGCACCACAAAACCCCTTTGGTTAAAAGTTTTACGGGTCCTTACATCCTCCCTCACTTAAGATCATTCATCCTCGAATGAGGATCAAGGTTCACTTAACACAGTTTTAGTCATGCCACATACCATCAACCCCAAATTTGCCTAACTTCCTAATTTTATGAAAATTTTGCCAGAGTTTTCTTTGTATTTAGGCCTATCCACCTATCAGAGAGCCACTGAAACACACCATATATAGAATTAAATGACACAACATAATGCAAAATAACACCAACGGAAGTCTCATAGGGGACATATAACTAGAAAGGAGTGTCTTTATATTAGCCGAACAAGAGATACAAAATTTAGGGGGAACAACTTCATAGAACTATTACATGGCTATTCAAACAAATGAGGGTACTTTTCTTTCATTTCATTCTCGGCTTCCCAAGTAGCTTCTTCGACTTGCTTGTTTCGCTATAATACCTTTACGGATGCAATTTCCTTGTTCCTCAATTTTCGAACCTGTCTATCAAGGATAGCAACCGGAATCTCTTCATATGACAGTTCTTCACTAACCTCGATGGTCTCAACCGGCGCAATAGCGGACGGATCTCCAACTACCTTTATCAACATGGACACATGGAATACCGGGTGCACTAATAACATCTCAGGTGGTAGCTCAAGTTTGTATGCCACATGACCTATCCTTTGAATGATTCTATTCGGCCCGACATACCTCGAACATAATTTCTCTTTCTTTCCAAACTGCATGATCCCCTTCATGGGAGGTACCTTCAAGAACACCCAATCACCCAATCTACTATAGTAATGCAGGAATCTAACTTGGCACCACGAAACCCCGAGTTTTTAGTTAAAATTTTTACGGGTCCTTACATCCATCATGCTCCAATTTTAACTAATCACACGAAGGGCAAACTCGATTTTGACCGTATACACAAATATTAGTTAAAGTAGACATCTAAAGCTAAATAGACACCAATATTCTAGGATCGACAAAAGCAAAAAGAAGCTCCAGTATTAGGAAGGCCATAAAGTATATAGTGAGAGTGGCAAATTACTTCGAGAAGCTAACTAATACACAAGGAACAATTGAACAGAAAATACATGGAAGATTCAATGAGCCAATATCAGACTGGACAGATTATTGCTGCATTTTTCACAAGTTAGGGAATCCTAAAGAAGATTATGACTCTCTCGGATCAATTACTCTCTATTTTCTAACAAATAGAGGAATTCAATGACATTGCTCCAACTGTCCAATTTTGACTGTTAATTTCTAGCCACCATGAATATTTAATCAAAGATATTTATGTAAGTCAGTCAAGTGAGACATACATCTGTTATCAAAATCAATTGGTGACCATTTGACTCAACACGACTGCCCGATGTCACTGTTTCTTTCACTATTAAATCAGCTACTTTACACAACCTTCAACTTCATAATTTTGCAATCCATATAGGACCAATATTTTTTCAACATATAATAAGAAAGTGCAAAGAAAGACATTTATGTGAACTTTGAAAACAAGAATACGCTTATTTAGTAATCAATTATCAGTAACCCAATTACATAAGATATGTCAAATATTTATAATTTTCATTCTGATAATTTTAGAGTTCATTAACATTGAGTTACGAAGCATTTCTAGATGTCCCATTGTCTAATTACAGTATCAATACCATGAGTCCCATGCAAATTAAGCAGCAGTCTCTCATCATCACTGATGCATGGAGGAAAGAAAAATCAACTTTCTTTGATAGTACTACCGCGGAGGTAATACTTTGTAATGAAGTGAAATTGAAAAAGAAATTCAATGAACCAAACTTCAAGTTTAAATGTATCAATAGACATGAAAATTGTAAGTGCGCAGGAATGACTATGTACATAACGTATATGTAAGCTAATAATGAGATAATACCAACGTAAGGTTATACATACATTTAATGTACGGTGACCATTTGATCCAACTTGAATATCAAAGAACTCTAACATAAAGATTACTGTAAAAGATAAGTGTAACGACCTGACTTGTCGTTTTGAGCATTTACGCCCCTTTCAACTATTTGAAGTCTTGAATAGTTTCATATGATATATTATGACGTGCATGAATCGTCGAATTTATTTTCAGGTGTTTCAGAATCTGTTTGGAAGAATGAATTCCATGTTGGATGCCTTAAGTTGAAAGAGTTGATAAAATTTAACTTTTTAGTATTCGACAATGGATCGGAGTTTTGATGATTCCATTAGGTTTGAATGGTGATTTTAGACTTGGGCGTATACCCGAAATTTAATTTGGATAGTTCTAGAATGTTTCAACGTTGTTTCTTCAAACATAAATGGTACCACATTAAGCAAATTAGCTTCAAATTCAGTTTTGATTAAAGCATTAGATCCGTATTGAAATTACGGAGCTATAGCAAAAATAATCGTCGAATTCAGACATCGTATGAGAGAGTTATTCCCATTTTCGTGCTGGGAAAGATTGTTGTTTTTCTGGGGCAGAGGCAAGTCGCAAATGTCAAATACGACTTGCCTGGATAGATTCTAAAACGGGGGTTTCGGCCATTTTTAACACATTTGGAGCTATAGATCTCGAATTGAGGCGATGTTTTGGCGATTTTTACCATATGAATTGGGGGTAAGTGATTCTAACTCGATTTTGGTTAAATTATATGAATCTATTATTGTTTCTATCAATAAATTAGTGTTTTGGTTTGAAAATGGTAGAAAATTTTATAGACTTTAATTGGGAATTTTAAGGTCGGGTTATGGTCGAATTTGAGTAATTTTTGTATGGTTAGACTCGTGGTTGGATGTGGGTTTATATTTTATAATTTTTGTCGGATTCCGAGATATGGGGGCCACTATTGACTTTTGATTGACTTTTCGAGTGAAGTTGAAATTTTTTATAAATTATTAAATTATAAGTATTGGAGTATATTTTGATTAATTTATACGTTGTTTGACTAGTTTCGAATAGTTTGTCTTGGAATTGAGGAGATAGGAAGGCGTTCGAAGGTTGATACGCGCAGAATGGAATTTCCGGAGTATTGTTTAGCTTGCTCGGCATCAAATTTAGCTTGTTCGAAGTAAGTAACATTTCTAAACTTGGAGCTGAAGGTATGAATCATGAATATTCGTGTTATGTGATTTATTTGGAGGTGACGCACATGCTAGGTGACGGGCGTGTGGGTATGCACTGTAGAAATTATGACGTAATTGACTCCGTGGAATTTTGTAGTCAAATAATCTTGGCATTATCCATGTACTTTCATGTCTTAAAGAAATTGAACTGACAATCATGTTAAACATCATGCTGAGGCTATATGCCGGTATTATTGAGACCCATAAAGGTCATATTGTTGTTGAAATATTTGTTTCAATTGCAATTTCATACTCATTAATGTTCATTCAGTTCATACCATATCCCACCCTCTATTTCTATTTATTGATACATCATATCATCATTTTTAGCTGATTTCATGACATTGTGAGCCGAGAGACTGGAGAGATTGACGATTGACGATTGACTTGGGGCCTGATGGCCAGATTGTGAGTGATATTGAAGAGATCGGGATGCTCTCCGCAACATGCCATATTGTCTTTAGATATGTTATTATTATATGGATTGGGATACACGTTGTAGCAGGTCATATAAGATTTATTGTTATGGGATCGGGCTGTACATCGTAGCATGCAAGATTGGCTTATATTAGCGCTTCAACAAGATCTGCCCTCTGGGGTCTGACATACCAGCAGTGAGCACATGCACGATGATTGATATATATATATATATATATATATATATATATATATATATATATATATATATATATGTGTGTGTGTGTGTGTGTGTGTGTGTGTGTGTGTGTGCGCGCGCGCGCTTTGGTGAGGGGCTTATGAGCCAGGCACCCTTACAGTGCTGAGTGATTTTGTGTGTGTGTGTGTGTGTGTGTGTGTGTGAGAGAGAGAGAGAGAGAGAGAGAGAGAGATGAAGTGGGCACTTGAGGCAGACTATTTTAGTGTGTCGAGGGTGAGAGTGTCTGCGAATATCATTGTGAAATTATTTATTTGACATGCATACTTGGCATGTAGGCATAGAGAAGTATTTTTCCTCTTGCCATCTGATAATGAAATTTCTCATGTCTTTAATATTTTTGAGAAAAATCACAAATTTCAGACTTTCTTATATTTTCGGTGATTTTCGGCAAAAGATTTGCGTTTTACTATTATACTTGAAAAAGAATGTTTATTTTTCGGAATTGTATACGAACTAAGCATTTTATTATAGAGTTATTACTTGTGCTACTTTAAATTTTATTGTTATGAGATATTATTGGTTATTAGTGTGGACTCTGACCTTGGTACAAGTTCGTCACTACTTTCAACCTAAGGTTAGGTTTGTTACTTATTGAGTACATTTAGTCGGTGGTACTCATACTACACTTCTGCACCTTGCATGCAGATTTTGGATGTTGATGTTGTTGTACATTGCGAGATCTAGCATTAAAGATGTCCTTTGGTGAGGGGCCTATGAGCCAGGCACTCGTACAATGCTGAGTGATTGCGTGTGCATGTGTGATGAAGTGGGCACTTGAGGCAGACAACTTGAGTGTGTCGAGGGCGAGACTTCCTAGGAATATCATTGTGAAATTATTTATTTGACATGCATACTTGGCATGTAGGCATAGTATAATGACCCGATCGGTCGTTTTAAGCATTTACGCTCCTTTCAACTATTTGAAGTGTTGAATAACTTCCTACGAAGTATTATGACTCGTGTAAATTATCAGTTTTGGTTTTAGGGTACTTCGGAGTTAGCTTGGAAGAATGAATTTCATGTAGGAAGCTTCAGTTGAAATAGTTGACCGGATATCGACTTATATGTAAACGATCTCGGAATAGAGTTTTAATAATTCCAATAGTTCCGTATGATGATTTTGGACTTAGGAGCGTGCCTGAAAAATTATTTGGAGGTGCGTAGTGGAATTTGGCTTGAAATGCCGAAAGTCAAATTTTTGAAAAGTTTGATGGGGGGTTGACTTTTTGATATCGAGATCGAAATCCGATTATGAAAATTGGAATAGCTTCATTATGTCATTTATGACTTGTGTGCACAATTTGAGGTCAATCGGACTTGATTCAGTAGGTTTCAACATCGAATGTAGAAGTTGGAAATTTCATAAGACTAAAGTTTCAAGTGAGTTCGCACAAGACTTAACTTCAAATGAGTATAACTATCATGATACGAAGTGTTATATAGTGTATTACCTATCAAATGAAATATCTTTGAGTCTAGTTTCTAACACTTCAAACCATTCGTTATTTGGACATTCCTACAAAACGTTATGACCAAATTACCAAAGGCTGGAAACATGTAATTCTGCGACCAATTATGCGATCGCAAAACTGCTTCTTTGACCGCAAAACAGATCGCAGAATGGACCGGAAGAGCCCAGTTTTGGGCGCCGATTTTGCGATCAGTTTTGCGGCCCGCATACCCATTATGCGGTCCATTATGCGACCGCAGACCTGCTTTCGGAGGGTTACTTTTTCTATTTTCATAACCCGACCCCATTTTGATAAATAGGCTTTGGGACTCATTTTGGAGCAAAAATATGATATTTTTAGAGAGAAGGGAGAGTGTTCTAGAGAGAGGAAGAAGCTCAAGTGCTTTATTCATCAAGATCTTATTCAAGCTTTGAAATCCAACAATGAAATATCACAAGATATTCACCCAAAAGCTAAGGTTCTAACCCCTAGTCTTCAATTTCGAGTTTGGGTAAAGATGGGTGATTAAGAGTATGATTCTTGGGTGTAATAGTATCATTTATACATATCAATAAGTTTTATTAAAAGATTGTTGAGTTCAAATGGGTATAGATTGGGTTGAAAATGGTAGAAATCTTCAAAGACTTTAATTGAAGATTTGAGGGTCGAGTTGATGTCGGATTTTGATGAAATTTGTATGATTGGACTCGTGGTTGAATGGACGTTCATATTTTGTAACTTTTGTCGGGTTCCGAAATGTGGGACCCACGGGCGATTTTTGAGTTAATTTTGGGTTTTATTGGAAAAATTAGTATTTCCTTATGGAATTAATTACAATAATTGGTATTGATTGAATCGAATTAATTATGGCTAGATACGAGACTTTTGGAGACCAATTCTCATGGCAAGGGCATATTGGAATAAAGAATTACATAGTTTGAGGTAAGTGATAGTTTTAAATCTGGTCCTGAGGGTATTAAACCCCGAATTTTGGTATCATGTGATTATTTTGGAGGTGACGCACATGCTAGGTGACGAGCGCGTGGGCATGCACCGAGGGGGATTGTGACTTGGTCAGTCCCGGGAAACTGTAAAGTTGAAAAATTTGTTGTTAGCTGTATGCCCTCTATGTGTTGATAAAATTTGACTGTAAATCATGTTAGAAATCATGCTTAGGATATGTGATAGTACTGTTGGGACCCACGGAGGTCGTGTACATATTGAATTGCCTGCTAAATGCTATATTTACTCAGTCTCAGTTTTTACTTGCATATTTTATCTCAGTCTCTGTTATTATTATTGATACATCATATCATTATTGTTTGGGCTGATTTTGTGATTATTGAGAGCCCGAGAGACTGGAGAGATTCATGACTGAGGGAGGTCGAGGGCCTGATTGTGAGGATATTTTATGGATCAGGGTAACCCGCTTGCAGCAGGCCTTATTGGCTTATTATTGCATGTGAGTTGGCCGTGCGGATCCTTATATTATTATTGCACGTGAGTTGGCCGTGCAATACGTGAGTTGGCCGTGCGGATCCAGACATTTATATTATGGCACGTGAGTTGTCCGTGCTTATAGCGCTTGGGCTGTAGGTGCCCCTCATGAGCCTGTACACCCCCAGTGAACGCGGGTACCCATTGAGAGTGAGTGATGAGGGCTGGGAGCCCAGGGAGTGATGAGAGATGGGAGCCCAGTGAGTGATTGTTGTCCTAAGAGGTTGTACTTGAATTCTATTTGTTGTTGCACTTAGTTGCTATCTGTCATTGTTTTGAAACCTCTGAAAGATTGTTGATATATGGATTACGTGAACATGAACTGTATAAAAATTGATTTGACATTAAACTGCCAGATTTGATAGCATGTCTATTCTTTGCTGGAATTACTGAAAATGAACCATAACTGTGTAGCTCGTTACTATCTTCAGTTACTTATTTATTATTGTTACTTGCTGAGTTGGTTGTACTCATACTACACCCTGCACTTCGTGTGCAGATCCAGGTGTTCCCGGACATAGCGGGTATTGATTCTTCCGTACGGCTGATTTTCAGGAGATTCAGAGGTAGCTGTCGTGTTTCGCAGACCTTGTCTCTCCTTCCCTATCTCTGTATTACTATATTTTGGTCTTAGACTATTATAGACCGTATTTTCCAGACTTGTACTCATATTAGATGTTCATGTACTCGGTGACACCAGGTTTTGGGGAGTGTTCATGTCAGTATTTGTGAGATTTTGTATTGTGTTGAATTATTGTATTTTCAAACATAAGAGAAATTGTGGTTTATCGAGATTATCGGCTTGCCTAGTATCGAGATAGGCGCCATCACGACAAGTTGGGATTTTGGGTCGTGACACATAGAGAAGTATATTTCCTCTTGCCATCTGATAATGAAATTTCTTATATGTCTTTAAGGTTTTTGAGAAAAATCACAGATTTCAGACTTACTTATATTTTCAGTGATTTTCGGTAAAAGATTTGAGTTTTACTATTATACTTGAAAAGAAAATATTTATTTTTTGGAATTGTATACGAACTGAGCATTTTATTATAGAGTTATTACTTGTTCTCCTTTAAATTTTATTGTTATGATATGTTATTGATTATTAGTGTGGACTCTGACCTTGGTACAAGCTCGTCACTACTTTGAACCTAAGGTTAGGTTTGTTACTTATTGAGTACATGTGGTCGGTTGTACTCATACTACACTTCTGCACCTTGCATGCAAATTTTGGATGTTGATGTTGTTGTACATGGCGAGATCTAACATTAAAGATGTACCTGCGATCCAGTCACAACTCCCTCTTGTTCTAGGTAGCTTTAGAATTTTTTTAATCTGTTCATGTAAATTTTAAACAGATGACATATTTTTATTTCACACCAACTTTGTAAATTCTAATTTTAGAAGCTCATGATTCGTACTACCAGTCCTTGGGAGTGTATTAGAGTCAGTTAAATATTACTTGAATCAGATTGTTATCATTTGGCTTACCTAGCGAGTGAGTTTAGGTGCCATCACGGCTAGTTGGATTTTGGATCGTGACAAGCTAGTATTAGAGTTCTAGGTTCATAGGTTCTATAAGTTATGAACAAATGTCTAGTAGAGTCTTGTGGATCTGTATGATGACGTCCATACTTATCTTCGAGAGGCTACATGGCATTTAGGATAAACTTCCCATCTTTATTTTTTGTCACGACCCGAAATTCCAACCTTCGGGACCGTGATAGTGCCTAACATCTCACTTGCTAGGCAAGCCAACGTTAGAATAATTTAAACCATTTTTAACAATCCTTTTTAATTAATAGTAAAGAAACCAACAACTGGAATAATATCTGAATTTTAAATGAACAAACCAAATTAATAACGATGTCTAAATACCATTTCAGAACTGGAGTCGCAAGTGCACGAGCTTCTGGAATAATACAAACAAGGGTCTGAATAAAAGTAAAGCTATCCGAAAGAAAGCACACAGCTAAAATAAAGTAGAAGAGGACTTCAGAGCTGCGAACGCCGTGCAATTATACCTGAAGTCTCCACTGATGGCTGAATCTGAGAAAAATCTACAGTACGCCGCTGGCACCAACTCCAGAATCTACACAAGAAGTGTAGAGTGTAGTATGAGTACAGGCGACCCCATGTGACGATGTAGTGACGAGGCTAAGGCAGCTTACATTAACTTGTACGCAATAATAATAATAATAATAATAATAATAATAATAACAGGAATAGAAGTAAGACAGGTAAATCATACAAATAATTGAAATTATATCAGCAGTCACAACCAATTATTTCTTTTCTCATTCTGTTGCGGCGTGCAACCCGTTCCCCCAATATAATCCTTCAATTAAATGTCGTTGCGGCGTGCAACCCGCTCCATCAATATAAACTTAAAATATAATCCGTTGCGGCGTGCAACCCGATACCCCAATATATTCATTTTCATCTATGTTGCGGCGTGCAACCCGCTCCAACAATATAATTTAACAACTCTTAAATGTAATAACAATACTCCAATAAATACCACATTCGATAAGAAATTATTAGGTAACAAAGCATACAATATTTATAAATTATTTAGGAAACAAGTAATCACAAGTAGCAATTAATTGTGAAAATCAGGGAGAAAATAGGCAATTTAATATCTAATATACTAAATGTCAAATAGCAATTAAGTCACATAAGTCAAATAAGCATGCAACAATTATAGCATGAATTCAAGACTTAATATTTGGCGAAGAATACGTGAAAAATAATTAATATAATAATTAACTCATGATAAAGAAAATAATTTATGATTTCCAGATAAATATGCAAACAATCAATTTGACGACGTATAGGCACACGTCACCTTGCCTATACATCGTTACACATGAAATTCACGTAATAAATAATTCAAGAATTTTATTCCCTCAAGTCAAAGTTAACCACGACACTTACCTTGTTCCGCAATTTCAAATGATCACTCTACCACAACCTTTCCTTCCGAATTATTCTCCAAACCAATCAAACCTAGCAAATTATTTACCAACAATTCATTTTGAGCTTTAGAAATTATTCACAATTCGAAAGAGACTTAATTTAAGTCATTTTCGGAAATATCAACCAAAAATCAATGTGGGGCCCACTTTTCGGAACCCGACAAAAAATCACGTAATCTGAACACCGTTCCGATACGAGTTCAACCATACAAAAATTATCACATTTCGACATCGGATTGCCCTTCGAATCCTAAAATTATAGTTTATGAAGTTTTTATAATTTTCCCAAATTTCCATATCAAAATGCTAATTGAATGATGAAAGCAATGATATATACATGTATATTAACCAAATCTGAGTTAGAATCACTTACCCCAATGAATTTCTTGGAATACCCCCGAAAAATCGCCACAACCGAGCTCTCTAGGTCCAAAAATGAAAAATGAGATGAAACACTCGTTTATATGGTACCACATCTGATCTCCCAATGTGCTGACCACACATCCCACGTCTGCAGCCGCAATCCAAATTGTGCAGTTGCACTTCCGCAGCTCCCCACTACCAGGTTTTAGTAAATTGACTATACCTATCTCTACTAATGACAAAATGATTAATGGTTACCTTTCTGGAAACTAGACTCAAAGGGGTACAACCTTCATTTTTGAATCATCTCCTCATTCCTTGTAAATTCAAAGATATAAGCTTCCAAAGTCGGACCATCGAACAAGTTTGTCACGCCCCAAACTCAGGGAGCGCGACCGGCGCTTAACCGAGAGAACCCGGCCGAGCAAGCCTATTAGACTCCCTTCTACCCAAAATCATCCATGAATAAAGAGGAGATGTACTCCATTAATCAATCATAACCCACAACCTGTCTTTCATAATTTCTATTTTCATTCCCATTAGCAGCTTCATTCATAATTTCCAAAACATTACGAATTTATAGAATTAATGAAAATCATAATTTTCAAGTACCAATATTTCTAGTTCAATTCCCAACATCAACCATAACCCACAACCTGTCTACGGAGCCTCTAAGTACAATAGAAGAGTAATATGAAAATGCCGGCAACAAGGGCCTGGCTATACCTAAAACACAGTACATGAGAAACAAAAGATACATGACCCCGAAATGAAGTGGGGCTCACCAAATCAGCTGAAAAGAGTGTACTGCTACCACTGATCAATGCCGCCTGCTGAAGAACTAGCTGCATCCATTAAAGATGCAGCGCCCCCGGCAAAAGGGACGTTAGTACTGTCGAATAGCACTAGTATGTATAGCTAAAAATCCTCTTTCAAAATAGAATGCCCATATAAGAAAAGGCAACACATAGATACATCAAGTCACAATCAACAATATCCAAACGTCCAGTTAAAACATAATAATTTTCAAAATACGAACTTCATATATAATTTTGGTTGGGAGATCATTAGCACCGATCTACCACCGTATTTGTTAGCACGGAGTCCGATCACGCCCGATCGGCTAGGCCATATCCCCACGAACAATGTGATTTGACATGTGATACGAAAAAAAGTTATTACCAAGAGTAGTACCACCATATGCGCAATATGGCGTCTGATCTCCACCCGATCAACTAGGCCGTCTTCCCACATATGCCGTGTGGGTTGACCTTTCCAATCCACAAAGGTTCTAGTTTCATCCCAATTAAGGGGAATAATGTCACAATTTCCAAAGGTTCCAATTTCATCCCAAATAAGGGGAATAATCCCAATCCAGCCCTACACCGGCACGTGTAATTTTAGGTGTGGGACTTATGACCCACTCTTCCTCGATATTGTTAATGATACTCCCAAAAATAGTTTTGATTTGATTTGCAAACAAAAATATCATAAATACAATTGTACTCACCCCAACATCTTTCACATTGTATGAATTCTCATTAGTGTTTCCAGTCATTCAAAACGACAATATTTCCTTGGCTCATTAGGCCATTCACAAGATTCTTTATTCCTGGCACGATGGCCGTATTTCATATTCCACACTTTCACCTCTTTCAATTTCAAAGATCACCATCAAGTATCAACATATAGGATAATTCAGAAATCATATATTTCAAATCCATTTGAAATGGAAACTTCAAACACAAATGGTTTCTTCCCAAAGAATGAGGCATACCAACCAATAGTAGAAACACACATGAAAAATCATAAGCATTCAATACACCATTTACTCTTGCAATACTCTTCCCCAGAAATGACAATGTACAATTTTAACACATGAGTATATAGAACTTGAATCACACTGGATATATTTATAAATCAAAGCATTAGTTAAATGCAGCCACTAATGGGCATGAATTTAGTACAAAAGCTTTTAGACAATTCTATCTTCGAAGTCATTTTTAAACAATTGAGTCGAGGCTCATTTCACATTCTTTTTCGCATCTTCTCAAATCATTTGCACTACTAGACATAATCATAACTTAAATTCTTGGCACGTTGGCCACACTCTATATCCCTAGTTAACTTATTTCACTTCCAACCATCTTTATAGATTATCAACGATAAGATATTTCCAAATCAAGACATTAGGTACATATATGAGCAATTAAGAGTCTTAAGAATATTGAGATTTTCTCACACAATTTGGCATACTATCTTTCATTGAAACACGACTCAAAGCCATAACCTTTAAATACGTAACCCATACTTTGAAACTTACGGAAACATTATGGAATTCAATTCCAAGAGAGAAAGTTTACCCAACATACCTCAATAGAGCTTCCTTAACTCTAGAATGATCTGGAATTCTTAGCAATCCCAATCTATTTTGAGACATAACAAAATTTAACCATAATTAGGAAGTTATTCATGGTCTCAGCTCATTTGAGCATTTTATCAGACACTAGGTGTGCAAATTTAACCACAAGGTTCTTCTACAAGATTTCCTTCACTCCATAATCCAATCCTTACTTATTTCAGCTCAACAATCTTCCCATAATTCTTATTGGTACATGAATGTATAAATAATAATCTCATACCCATGAATCATACTCCTAATCAACCATCTTCTACCCAAATTCAAAATTGAAAATTAGGGTATGGAACCTTACCTCATAGATGAAGAACTTGTGGGTTTTCCTTGTTAATCTTCGAAGATTTGAGCAAGACTTGATGAATAATTAGCCTAGGGTTTTCTTCTTTCTCTAAAACACTCTCCTTTCTCTATAAAACATCAGATTTTTGCTAAAAAATGACCCAAAGCGTGTATTTAACGAGGTAGGGTAGGGTTTTAAAAAACCCAAAAATGGAACTCCGGAACAGGTTCTGTGGTCGCATATGCGACCGCATAATGGATATGCGGATCGCATAATTAAAGACCAAAACGATCAAAAAGCTGTCAGTGTATGCGGTCACTATGCGGTCCGCATAACTGTTATGCTATCGTATAATGCACCGCATAACAGTTATGCGGTCACATTGCCGACCGCATAATTGCCCCAGACTGGCCCTTCTCCTGCTCACTTCTGCGGCCATTATGCCGCCCGCAAAGTGATTATGCGGTCGCATAATGGAGCGTATAAACGCGCTTTTCCGCCAAAAAGGTTTTCTTTACTTTCCGGTGCATTGTTCAACCCAGAAGAATTTTTTACCATCCTCAAACACGTAAGCCTACTCCGGCACCACGAAACCTTGAATTCACTTGCGAAATTTATGGGGCTTTACACTGAAATACTTTAAAATTTTTCGGGGTGTTACACCTGCAAAATCTCCTTTCTGTGGCTGCGAGAGAAATTTTGTGGATCGCACAATTTTAACTGCAGTCCGTACAAATACCACTGCCTCCACACTTGAGGAGTTTGCGACCGCACATCCGCACTCCAAAATGTGCGCTTCGCACTTCAACTGTTCCAGAACATCACCAGTCCCGTAACATAACGCAGACCTACTCGAGGTCTCAAATCACATCAAACAACATCGAAACTACAATTCGCACCTCGATTCTTATTTGTGAGTTTATGAAATTTTCAATTCTATAACTCATGCCGAAACATGACAATTCTATCTAGAATAATCTCAAATTTTGTAGGTAAGTCCCAAATGAGATAACAGAGCTTTTCCAACTCTCAAAATCTCAATTCGAGTGCGATATAGATAAAGTCAAATTCACGGTCAAACTTTGGAAATCTTTAGCCTTTAGATTTCTAGTTTCCGTTAAATGGCGATAATTTGGGCAGGGACCTCCGGATTCGATTCCGGACATACGCCCAAGTCCCAAATCACGATACGGACCTGCCAGAACTGTCAAAATACTAACCCAGGTCGGTTTACTCAAAATGTTGACCGATATCAACCCAGTTGAGTTTTAAAGCTCTATTTCACACTTTAATCAATTATTCATATAAAAACTTTTTAGAATATTTATGGGCTGCACACGTAAGTCGAGGATTACTGAAAGGTGCTATTTGAGGTTTTTGAATACAGAAATAATTATTAAATTTAAAGATGACCTATCGGGTCATCACAATTTATTTACCATGCGGCATTAATTCAGCTTGAAACGTACCTCTTTGAATTTGTTCCACTCACTCGTATGAGTATGTGAATGCTTGGTATCAGTTGTGCATCGAGAACTTATGATTCTGTAAATGAGGTACGAGATGTGTTTTCTGTGTTTTGGTGATGGGTATGTCTAGAGGACTTGAGGCCAGGGTTAAACCGCAACTTAAGCTCGGTAGTTTTGATTGTGAGAACTTGTGCATTTAGACTTATATGTCCGGTAGTGTCCTTATGAGTGGAATTTGTGGCTCGATGAACAGTTCAATGACTATGTGATGATTTTGATGTGACTGTGGGATGTGCTTAGATGGCTTGAATGTAATGAAAAATGGGTTATTGGGTGTTTGGTGTCTGTCTTGATTTGACGTATAGTCTCAAGCATGAATATGTTTAAGGATATTTCATGTTGTTTAATTGTGATTACGGAAGGGTGTAGAGAGATGCTAGTTTAAGGCTAAGCAGGTGGGTTATCACCTACGAGGTAATTTACGGATGTGTGATACTTACAATGTTGTGTGGAGAATTTCTTTTATACCAGCAGGTTCTATGTGTTGAGTTTTGAATTTGAAATGATCAAGGAAGTCGACCTGACCGTCACGAGAATGAAGGTGAGCTTAGCAGATGAATTGAGATACTATACGGGTTGCATTGCATGAGCTTGTGAAGAATTTAGTTGAATCTCACTGCAGTATCATGACAGTAATACGATATGGGTATTGTGAGTTATTGGATGTCATGATCTATGGGTTTGAGCCAAATGGGGGAGCCTACTATTGACGGTTTGATTTCATGGTTTTATTTTAAATTTTAATTTTGGTCTGAGACATACTTGTGGATCAGTTATGATTACAAAGTTGAGATCGAGGATGACTCGAGCAAGGCAATTCCTGAATACGGGTTACATTGCACTTTATGAAAATATGAAAATCATGGAATGCTTAAGTTGTTATTTGAAGGATGTAGTGCGCACGAAGTATTAATTTGATTGGTGGTGTTAAGCCAGGTTACTTCTTTGGGTGTTATTGTGCTAATGAGGCATGTGCCTTTCGTCCCGTTTGGGTGGTGCAATTTAGATTTGAGCAAAGTGGGTGACTCTCGAGAAGGTTCTAATGGGTTTGAGATTTATATATAGCAATTGAGAAGTTTTCCGGACTTGTGTATGGATAAAATATAAGATTTGTATTTGATAGTGCCTGGACTTGTGGTAATTCTGTATGACTATGGATTCTACATTTTGAGCATAAGAAAGGTAAAAATCAAAATTTTAAATTCACATAAGGCCTTTTCAGAGTTCTTGTCTCGGTTGTGGTACTTTTATGCTGCTTACGAAGGAATACATTAGCTTATTGGCCTTAGGGCAGTGTGGTTTATGCTAGGATCTCTGGTGGTGAGCTCTGGGTAAGGATCGTAGTGTTTTAACAAGGAGAAGTATCAACCTGAGTGTAATTCAGAAGAAACTCAGAGAAAATAGGACAAATGGGTAACAAGCTAGATCCGCATGGTAATGGTATGCTCAGTTCTTTTTGTTCTAATGATGAGGTGAGGCTTTACGAGTGTTTTGTGGAAATACTCTCCGATTTGGCAACCTGTGTGGCTTGGTCGAGTTAGAGGAATTAAATTCTGATAGCTTGGTTATGTGCAAATGGGTTTCAAAGAGTTTTCAATATTTTCTATCACTGTCAACCGGAATGAGGAATATGTTGTGTATTGTGATTTTCTCCTGTATGGGAGAAAATGGAAGGTTCCTAACTAACCGGGTATGTATTTCGTTTATGACTCAGAGTGTCAATGAGGTTCTTGTGTTTTCATAGGATGGCCTAATAGGGCGGTGCGTGGAGTGAGATTGGGATTTGCATGTGCAAGTATACGATTCAGTTTCAAAAGGAAGGTCATGAGTTTATGGAGCATAGACGATTTCAGATGTTGGAACTAGTGATATTACTTGAGAAGAGTGTGCATTCAAAAGGGCAAACATGTTTTGACTTTCAGATGTTTCGTTGGTGTTGTAGTATTCACATGGTTGATCGACTATTGATATTCAAATTATTGCTATGTGGCATGGGAGAATTATAGAAGTATTCCTCGTAGGATGATCGTTCATGAAAGATGTGTAGTTATTCTAGTGCTGGAGTTTGGATCAGTTACAGTGATTCGTGTGTTCGATGAATTTGGAGACTAGAGGTCTCAAAAGCATATTGTTTTGGGTTGCGGCCTGCTTGAGGTGAGTATCTTGTTTAAGCTTAATTGAGGCACTAGTAGCGTGGATTATTTGTGGTAGCTACGCACTATGAATTTGCATAGGTGTGGGGTTTGAGCCCATGTGTGAGCACCAGGGCAATTATTCATGTTCGGGAAAATGCTTAGTCTATGATATGCATAGAGTTGACGGTTAAGCGTAAAGTTATAACGTTCTCGTATTCGTACCTTTGTTGAGAACTATCTGGGCAATACTTGAGGTTACAAAGAGGCTAATTCCCTAAATAAACTTGGTAGTTACTATTTCTGTATTAACTTGCCGTTTTGAGTTGTGATAGCACACTTTGCACATGTCTATTCTATGGCATATTATTTATACTAGTCTAGGAGAATACGAGTCTTATTTAAATTATCATATACATGTGTACTTATTTGATTGCTCCTGTATGATATGCTTGGACCGGAGGCATGTGACCATGCCAGGAAATTTACATTACTAGCACGTGAGCTAACCGTGCGGATCCAAACATTTATGTTATTGGCACGTGAGTTGTCCGTGCGGGTCCAGATATTGATACTATAACACGTGAGTTATCCGTGCGGTTGATGTTAATTTGAGCTCTAGGAGAGCTAGTTACCGTTATTAGATTCGTGTGTCTTGGTTCTACTATGTATGATGAGATCATAGCATTGCGGTTGTAGTGGTGCTTGTTGAACTTGCAAAACAGTTCTCTTCTTTGAGACATTTCCTATTTTTGGGTGCACGGGTTGTGCAGTTTGTGGCTTGAGTTATATTGGTGTGGCATGTCTGTGGAATAGTTGTGTTTGATAATATAAGGTCATTGGACCTAGAAAGGGTACTATCGGGTTTTATTACGATGTGTTTGGATGAATAATTTAGAATCTGGCTTAAATAATTGTCTATGGTACTTGTTGAACGAATTAAGCTCCATGACCTGTTGATCTGGTGAGTGGTTGTGAGTTCTTGTATGTTTCTTTCATTATCGGTAGTGTACAAAGGATTTGGAACTGGGTTCTGTTGAATGTGGGATCTTATGCTAGTACTTGGTTGGTTTTGAGTAGTTACTGTGATCGGGAATGGTGCTGCGAGTATGCAAGTTGTGTGGTATGTTATGCGATTACGTCTTGGGTTACGAATATGGATTGATACAGCTTGTTCAGACTTATACAGTGTGTAGATATGAGATTCGGGTCTTGTAAGAAATTCAGGATGTTGGAAATTGGGTTCTAAGTTTTATGGAGTACGGTTAAAGTAATAATCTTCAACTATGTTATGTTTTCAGGCCTATATGGAATAGGGTGCCATGGAATCACCCCCGAGTATGTGCATGGTAAGGTGGAATAGTGATTTGAAGGTTTAGGAACAACTCTTGTCCCGTTCGAGGACGAACATATGTTTAAGTGGGGGAGAATGTAACGACCTGACTTGTCGTTTTGAGCATTTACGCCCGTTTCAAGTATTTGAAGTCTTGAAAAGTTTCATATGATGTATTATGACGTGTATGAATCGTCGGCTTTATTTTCAGGTGTTTCGGAATATGTTCAGAAGAATGAATTCCATGTTGGATGCCTTAAGTTGAAAGAGTTTATCAAATTTGACATTTTAGTATTCGACCTCGGATCGGAGTTTTTATGATTCAGTTAGGCTTGAATGGTGATTTTGGACTTGGACGTATGCTCGGAATTTAATTTGGATATTTCTAGAATGTTTCGACGTCGTTATTTCAAGCATAAATGGTACCACATTAAGCAAATGAGATCCAAATTCAGTTTTAATTAAAGCATTAGATCCGTATTGAAATTACGGAGCCATAGCAAAAACAAATCGACAAATTCAGTCATCGTATGAGAGAGTTATTCTGATTTCCATGCCGGGAAAGATTGTTGTTTTTCTGGGGCAGCGGCAAGTCGCAGGTGTCAAATGCGACTTGCCTGGACAGATTCTATGAATCTATTGTTGTTTCTATCAACAAATTAGTGTTTTGGGTTGAAAATGGTAGAGAATTTCATAGATTTTAATTGAGCATTTGAAGGCGGGGTTTTGATCGAATTTGAGTAAATTTTTGTATCGTTAGACTTGTGGTTGAATGGGGGTTCAGATTTTGTATTTTGTCAAATTCCGAGACGTGGGCCCCACTGTTGACTTTTCGAGTGGAGTTGAAATTTTTTATAAATTGTTAAATTGTAAGTATTGGAGTATATTTTAATTAATTTGCACATTGTTTGACTAGTTTTGAATAGTTTATCTTGGAATTGAGGAGATAGGAAGGCGTTCAGAGGTTGATACGCGCGGAATGGAATTTCCGGAGTATTGTTTAGCTTGCTCGGCATCAGATTTGGCTTGTTCGAGGTAAGCAACATTTCTAAACTTGGAGATGAGGGTATGAACCTCGAATATACGTGTTATGTGATTTTTTTGGAGGTGACGCATATTCTAGGTGACAGGCGTGTGGGAATGCACCGTAGTAATTCTGACGTAATTGATTTCGTGGAATTTTGTAGTCAAATAATCTTGGCATTATCCATGTACTTTCATGTGTTAAAGAATTAGACCTGAAAATCATGTTAAAATTCATGCTGAGGCTATATGCTGGTATTATTGAGGCCCATAGAGGTCGTATTGCTGTTGAATTATTTGTTTAAATTGTAATTTCATACTCAGTCATGTTCATTCATTTCATATCATGTCTCAGTCTTTGATGCTATTTATTGATATATCATATCATTATTTTTGGGCTGATTTCATGACATTGTGAGCCGAGAGACTGGAAAAATTGACGGTTGAGTTGGGGCCTAAGGGCCAGATTGTGAGTGATATTGAGGGGATCGTTACCCACAATCTTAGGAACTCAAGTATACAATTTGCATCCCATTCCATAACTATTTTCGTGGTTAAAATCTCATTTTTATCAAAACCTATGCTTTTCATCTAAACCCACAATTTCCACTAATTTACATGTTAAAACCTACCCAAAATCTATGTTTAACTCACAATAGGTAGAATTAACTTACCTTCAAGTTGCTATGTGAATACCCCTCTCAAGTAGCTCCAAACATCGCCCAAGAATGAAGAAAATGGGCTACAAAATGGCTGAATCCCGTTCTTTTAGAACATTCTGCCCCAACAGGGTTTTCGCACCTGCGAAGGAAGAGCCGCACCTGCGGTTCCGCTTCTGCGAACAAATCCACGCAGGTGCGGACCAAGACCAGGCTGACATTTTCGCACCTCCGCCAAGTTGGTCGCGCCTTCAAGCCGGCTCCTACGACAGTAAACTCGCACTTGCGCCATCACAGGTGCGGTCCCTGGCTCGCTCCTGCGATCATTGGACTGCCCTTTGGATGGCCGCTTCTGCGGCTTGTGGCTCGCACCTGCGGCTGGCCAAGCGCTGGTGTGATTGCACTAGCAGCTGGAAGCTTCAGCTACTGCTCCTAAGTCAAAACTTTATCCGAGCCTCGTCCGATTAACACCCGAGGCCTCACCCGAACTTATGAACAAGTTTGAAATCATAAAACAGACACACTCGAACCCTCGGAACGCATAAAACAACATCAAAACTAAGAATCATACCCCAAACCAAATTTATTCAACTTAGAAACATCAAGTTCTTAAAACTTACTCCGAAAGTGCCGAAACATACTTAAACTACTCGTAATGTCACTAAATTTTGCCTGCAAGTATTAAATCACCATATGGGACTATTCTTATGCTCAAAATTCCAAACAGACCTCGATAACACCAAGACCTACTCCAAACCAAATTTAAAGAACTTTAAAACCTTCAAATAGTCAACTTTCACCGTTAAGTGCCAAAACACTCCCGAGTCATCCAAAACCCGATTTGAACATATGCCCAAGTCCAAATTCATCATAAGAACCTATTTGAACCTTCAAATCTCAAACTTGGTAAACTTGTTGATAATGACCTAAACTACATCGAACTTCCGTAAGGTCTGCGACAACCCAACTACGAAGTCTATAGTAATGCTCTCCTATTTCCACTCCGGTATAGTCATTTGCTGAAGTAGGCCACCTGGCCTCTGGTGCTCATACTTAAGGTGATGGGAATTTAGGCACCTATCAACATACTCAACTATATCCTTTATCTGCTGCCACCAATAATGTTGCCTCGGGTCGCGATACATCTTCGTAGCACCTGGATGAATAGAATATCGAGAACTGTGCGCTTCCTCTAGGATCTTTTACCTCAACCCATCCACATTAGGAACTCATATATGACCCTGGAGTTGCAGAACACCATCTTCGCCGGTAGTAACCTCCTTGGCACAACCCCGCAGTACGGTATCTCGGAGAACCAAGAAGTGTAGATCATCAAACTGGCAAGCCTTGATCTGCTCAAATAGTGGTTAAAATCTCATTTTTATCAAAACCTATGTCTTTCATCTAAACCCACAATATTCAGTAATTTACATGTTAAAATTTACCCAAAATCTTTTTGTTTAAAATTTATATGCGAAGGAAGAGCCGCATCTGTGGACAAATCCACGCAGGTGCAGACCAAGGCTAGGCTGACATTTTCGAACATCCGCCTAGTTGGTCGCGCGTGCGAGCCCACTCCTGCGGCAGTAAAATCGCACCTGCGCCATCGCATGTGCGGTCCCTGGCTCGCTCCTGCGGTCATTGGACTACCCTTTGCTTGGCCGCTTTTGCAGCTTGTGGCTCGCACATGCAACTGGACAAGCGCAGGTGCGATTGCACCAGAACCTAGAAGCTTCAACTGTTGCTCCTCAGTCCAAAATTTGTCCGAGCCTCGTCCGATTAACACCCGAGGCCCCCGGGGCCCCTCCCGAACATACCAACAAGTATGAAATCATAAAACAGACTCGCTCGAACCCTCAGAATGCACATAAAAACTAAGAATCACACCCCAAACCAAATTGATTCAACTTAGAAACTTCAAGTTCTTCAAACTTACTCTGAACGCACTGAAACATACCTAAACTACTTGTAATGACACCAAATTTTGCGTGCAAGTATTAAATCACCATACGAGACTATTCTTAGGCTCGAAATTTCAAACATACCTCAATAACACCAAGACCTACTCCATACCAAATTTAAAGAACTTTAAAACATTCAAATACTCAACTTTCACTTTTAAGTGCGAAAATGCTCCCTGGTCATCCAAACCCCGATTGTGAGGATATTTATGAGATCGGGTTGCACGTCGCAACATGTTTCAATGATTTATGCCATGATTGCCTTGTTGTAGTGCTTGGGATGAAGGAGCCCCTTCGGAGTCTGTAAACACCCCTAATAAGCACAAGTACCTACTGAGTGCGATTGCCGATTGTCGATTGCTGAGTGATTGAGAGGAATGAGTGAACGTGAGGAAAGAGTGATTGTGAGGTTGGAGTGAATGGGAGGATTTAATGACTGTTGCTCTGAGAGGATGCATTGATTTCATTATTGCTGCACTTCAACTGTCATATATCACTATTTTGGAAATTTATGAAAGACATTGTCTTTTGTTTCAGTCGAATTTAATATGAAAGTACTGTTTGAGTATTAAATGTTGAACTTGAAAGCATGACTGCCTTCTTATGTTGGAAATTTCTATAATTGGACTTAGCTGTGAAGCTTGTCACTATCTTCAGCTCTTTATTTAGTATTGTTACTTACTGAGTTGGTTGTACTCACACCACACCATGCACCTCGTGCACAAATCTAGGTACTTCTGGACACGGCGGTTGATAGATTATCGAAGCTTTGTCTGTTGGAGATTATCAAGGTAGCTGCTTGACGTCCGCAGACCTTGACTCTCTTTCCTTTCAGTTGTTGTATTGTTCTATATTTTCAGATAGTGTTTTTATGAGTCAGACTTTGTTATCATTTAGATGCTCATGTACTCAGCGACTCCGAGTTTTGGAAGTGTTTTATGTCGGTATTAATGAGATTTTTGTATTAACTTTAAATATTATATTTTCAAACTTAAAAGAAATTATGATTTATTGAGGTTGTCGGCTTGCTTTGTATCGAGATAGGCGCCATCACGACATGAAGATTTTGGGTCGTGACATCATCAAATCTAATTGGAGTTACAAATAAGTACAAATATGGCATAAATAGGTAATGTTGATGAAATAATGAACTTTAAAAGGTCCAAATCCTAATATGGAAAAACTAATGAAAAATGTATTTTTAGCCGTTTCCAAAAATAATAGTCGATAAAATAACTTTTATATTTTCACGACTAAGTATACCTATTCAGACTCGCTTTTGTTCGATTATTAAAAAAAAGCACTTTTAAGAAGAATTATAGCATCATTCATAGGTATCTCTATAAAGCAAGGGGTAAAGCTTCTATGAAAGGTTCCCCTTCATAAAGTCATCGGCCTTCCCCAGGCTGGAGAGACTAGAGAGGTGGATGACTGAGTGAGGTCGAGGGCCTGATCGTGAGGATATTTATGGGATTGGGTTGCACGTCGCAACATGTTTCAATGATTTATGCCATGATTGGCTTGTTATAGTGCTTGGGCTGAAGGAGCCCCTCCGGAGTCTGTAAACACCCCTAATAAGCACAGGTACCTACTGAGTGCGATTGTCGATTGTCGATTGTTTATTGTCGATTGCTGAGTGATTGAGAGGAATGAGTGACCGTGAGGAAAGAGTGATTGTGAGGTTGGAGTGAATGTGAGAATTGAGTGACTGTTGCTCTGAGAAGATGCATTGATTTCATTATTGCTACACTCCGGCTGTCATATATCACTGTTTTGGAAATTTATGAAAGACATTGTCTTTTGTTTCAGTCAAATTTGATATCAAATTACAGTTTGAGTATTAAATGTTGAACTTGAAAGCATGTCTACCTTCTTATGTTGGAAATTTCTGTAATTGGACTTAGTCGTGAAGCGCGTCACTATCTTCAGCTCTTTATTTAGTATTGTTACTTGCTGAGTTGGTTGTACTCATACTACACCCTGCACCTCGTGTGCAGATCCACGTACTTCTGGACACGGCGGTTGCAAGATTTTCGGAGCTTTGTCTGTTGGAGAGTATTGAGGTAGCAGCTTGACGTCCGCAGACCTTGACTCTCTTTCCTTTCAGTTGATGTATTGTTCTATATTTCCAGATAGTGTTTTTATGAGTCAGACTTTGTTATCATTTAGATGCTCATGTACTCAGTGACATAGGATTTTGGGAGTGTTTAATGTCGGTATAAATGAGATTTTTGTATTAACTTTATATATTATATTTTCAAACTTAAAAGAAATTGTGATTTATTGAGGTACTCGGCTTGCCTGGAATTGAGATAGGCGCCATCACGACATGAATATTTTGGGTCTTGACATCATCAAATCTAATTGGAGATAAAAATAAGTAACAATATGGCATAAATAGGTAATGTAGATGAAATAATGAACTTTGAAAGGTCCAAATCCTAATATAGAAAAACTAATGAGAAATGTATTTTTAGCCGTTTTCAAAAATAATAGTCGATAAAATAAACTCCTATATTTTCACGACTAAGTATACCCATTCAGACTCGCTTTTGTTCAATTATAAAATAATAAGCACTTTTATGAAGAATTATAGCATCATTCATAACTATCTCTGTAAAGCAAGGGGTAAAGTTTCTACGAAAGCTTCCCCCTCATGTAGTCATGGGCCTTCCCCAGGCTCGAGAGACTAGAGAGGTTGATGACTGAGTGAGGTCGAGGGCCTGATTGTGAGGATATTTATGGGATCGGGTTGTACGTCGCAACATATTTCAATGATTTATGCCATGATTGGCTTGTTGTAGTGCTTGGGCTGAAGGAGCCCCTCCGGAGTCTGTACACACCCCTAGTGAGCGCAGATACCTACTGAGTGCGATTGCCGATTGCTGAGTGATTGAGAGGAATGGGTGGCTGTGAGGAAAGAGTGATTATGAGGTTGCAGTGAAACGGAGGATTGAGTGACTGTTGATCTAAGAGGATGCATTGATTTCATTATTGCTGCACTTCAGCTGTCATATATCACTGTTTTGGAAATTTATGAAAGACATTGTCTTTTGTTTCTGTCGAATTTGGTATGAAATTACTGTTTCAGTATTAAATGTTGAACTTGAAAGCATGTCTAACTTCTTATGTTGAAAATTTCTACAATTGGACTTAGTTGTGAATCTCGTCACTATCTTCAGCTCTTTATTTAGTATTGTTACTTGCTGAGATGGTTGTACTCATACTACACCCTGCACCTCGTGTGCAGATCCAGGTACTTCTGGACATGGCGGTTGCTAGATTTTCAGAGCTTTATCTGTTGGAGACTATCGAGGTAGTTGCTTGACATCCGTAGACCTTGACTCTCTCTCCTTTCAGGTTTTGTATTGTTTTATATTTTTAGACTGTGCTTTTAGCAGTCAGACTTTATTATCATTTAGATGCTCATGTACTCAGTGATACCGAGTTTTGGGAGTATTTTATCTCGGTATTAATGAGATTTTTGTATTCACTTTAATATTATATTTTCAAACATAAAACAAACTATGGTTTATTGGGGTTGTAGGCTTGCCTAGTATCGAGATAGGAACCATCACGACATGTAGATTTTGGGTTGTGACAAGTTGGTATCAGAGCCTATGTTACATAGGTCTCACGAGTCATGAGAAGGTTTAGTAGAGTCTTGCAGATCATTGCAGAGACGTCTGTACTTATCTTAGAGAGGTTGTCGAACCCTTAGGAAGACATTCACTTTCTTGTATTCTATCGTGCGAATTAGTTGATTCTGGGAACTAAATTTCTGTTATTCTATTCTCTCACAGATGATGAGCACACGTACTATCGGATAGGATGGTCAGCCAATAGTGCGACCCATTAGGACCATGAGAAGCTGGGGTCGTGGTAGAGATCGGGACCGAGGTAGAGGTCGAGGTGTAGCTCGTACAACAGTTGGAGCAGCACCTTTAGAACCACTAGTTGCTCCAGCTCAGGAGAAGATTCCAAATATAGTTGAGCTGGCGGGACCAGCCCAGGCACCAGCTGTTCCCATTGTGATTCCAGACCTTCAAGAGGCTTTGGCCCAGATATTGATAGTTTGCACTGGCCTTGCTCAGGTAGTTTTGGCTCAGGCCACACCTGCCACTTCTTAGGCCGGGGAAGGTACTCATACCCTTGTTGCTCGTACTCCACCGTATGTAGTGCTGGGACTTCAAATACCGGGGGCACTACTAGCCTAGTCAGCTGCATCTGCTCAGTCCCTGGTAGTCCCCGTTATGGAAGATGATGAGCAGAGGAGACTTGAGAGATTTGGGAGGCTTTGACCTCCATCATTTAGCGGTGTTGAGTCACAATATGCTATGGGTTTTCTGGATAAGTGCCAATGAATGTTTCGGACAATGGGTTTATTAGAGACCTGTGGGGTCTCATTCACTACTTTTCAGTTTTCTGGGGCTGCCTTCAGATGGTGGGAGTCTTATTAGAGGCGCATGTCGGTCGGTGCAGCAACACTTACATGGCAGGAGTTCTCTTTTCTATTTTTGGAGAAGTTCATGCCGTAGTCTAGTAGGGAGGATCTGCGCAGACAGTTTGAGTAACTACGGCAGGATGGCATGTCTGTGGCCTAGTACGAGATGAGGTTTTATGAGTTGGATCGTCACATAGTTTGTTTGATACCCACTGATAGGGAGAGGATTAGGAGGTTCATTGATGGCCTCACGTATCAGCTGTGGTTGCTTATGACTCGGGAGAGGGTATCTAGTGCTACTTTTGATGAGGTGGTTGACATTACTCGGCAGATAGAGATGGTTCGTAGACACGAGGGGTCAGGCCTAATTCTATGCTTTTCCTGCCAGGCCAGATGCTGTTGCTTCAGATGCAGTTATCACATGTATTGTCTCAGTGTGCCACAGGGAATCTTCTATATTATTTGACCTTGGTTCCATTTATTCGTATGTATCATCGTACGTTACTCATTATTTGGACATACCCTGTGAGTCATTAGTTTCACATGTTCGTGTATCTATACCGGTAGGCGATACTATTATTGTGGACCATGTGTATCGGTCATGTGTGATAACTATTGTGGGACTGGAGACTAGAGTTGCTCTCTTATTGCTCAATATGGTTGATTTTGATGTAATCCTGGGTATGGATTAGTTGTCTCCATGTCATGCTATTCTGGACTGTCACGCAAAAAACATGACATTGGCGATGCTGGGGTTGCCGAACGTAGTTGAACAAAGTTACAATCAAGAACAAGTATCATTTGCCGCGTATTGATGATTTATTTGACCAGCTTCAAGGAGCGAGGGTATTCTGCAAAATTGATTTGTGATCTGGTTATCACCAGTTTAAAATTCGGGATTCGAATATTCTAAAGACGGCATTCAGGACTCGTTATGGTCACTATGAATTTCTCATGATGTCTTTTGGGTTGACCAACGCCCCAGCAACATTGATGCACTTGATGAATAGCGTATTACAACCGTATCTTGATTCATTTGTCGTAGTATCCTGGTGTACTCACATATCCAGGAGGAGCATGCATAACATTTGAATATTGTATTACAGAGGCTGAGAGAGGAGAGACTTTATGCCAAATTCTCTAAGTGTGAGTTCTGGCTTAGTTCACTGGCATTCTTAGGACACATAGTGTCCAGTGAAGGAATTAATGTGGATCCAAATAAAATAGAGGTAGTTCAGAGTTGGCCCAGGCCATCTTCCGCTACTGAGATGCGGAGTTTTCTCGTCTTGGCCGGTTATTATCGTCGCTTTGTGGATGGCTTCTCGTCTATTGCATCGTCTTTGACTAAATTGACCTAGAAAGGTGCTTCATTCAGGTGGTCGGATGAGTGTGAAGAGAACTTCAAGAAGCTCAATACTACCTTGAGCACAACTCTAGTTCTAGTTTTGCCTTCAGCTTCATGCTCTTATACAATGTATTATGATACTTCTCGGATTGCTATTAGGTGTGTCTTAATGCATGAGGGTAGAGTGATTGCTTATGCTTCGCGTCAGTTGAAACCACATGAAAAGAACTATCATGTTCATGATTTGGAGTTGGCAGCTATTGTTCATGCATTGAAGATTTGGAGGAATTATCTCTACGGTGTGTCTTGTGAGGTGTTTACAGATCAACAGAGTCTCCAACACTTGTTCAAACAGAAAGATCTAAATTTTAGGCAACGGATATAGTTGGAGCTGTTAAGGACTATGATATCACTATTCTGTATCATCCTGGGAAGACCAATATAGTGGCTCCTGCCTTGAGTAGAAAGGCAATTAGTATGGGTAGCCTTGCATTCATTCTAGTTGGTAAAAGGCCTTTTGCAATCGATGTGGTTTCTCGGGCTTCCCTATTTGACCGCATTAGAGAGTTCTAGTATGATGATCCCCATTTTCTTGTGTTGAAGAACACAGTTCAGCATAGTGATTCCAGAGATGTCACTAGTGGGGACGATGGGGTATTGAGGATGCAGAGTTGGATTTGTGTGCCAAATGTAGAAGGGCTGCATGAATTAATTCTTAAGGAAGCCCATAGTACATAGTATTCCATTCATCCGGGTGCCGCTAAGACGTATGAGGACTTTAGGCAACACTATTAGTGGAGAAAAATGAAGAAAGATATAGTTGGGTTTGTAGCTCGGTGTTTAAATTGTCAACAGGTGAAGTACGAGCATCAGAGACCGCGCGGATTGCCTCAGAGACTTGAAATTCTGGAGTGGAAGTGGGAGCGTATTACCATGAACTTCATAGTGGACTGCCATATACTTTGAGAAAGTTTGATGTTGTTTGGGTGATTGTAGATCGTTTGACCAAGTCTGCACATTTTATTCCAGTTGGTATTACTTATTTTGTGGAGCGGTTGGCTGAGATTTATATCCGCTAGATTGTTCTCCTTCACGGTGTGCTAGTGTCCATCATTTCAGATCGGGGCACGCAGTTTACATCATAGTTTTAGAGAACAGTGCAATGAGAATTAGGTACACAAGTTCAGTTGAGTACAACATTTCACCCTCAGACGGAAGGATAGTCCGAGTGCACTATTCAGATATTGGAGGATATGATACGTGCTTATGTCATTGATTTTTGGGGTTCTTGGGATCCGTTTCTGCCACTCGTGGAGTTTTCTTACAATAACAGCTACCAATAGAGCATTCAGATGGCTCTGTATGAGGCTTTACATGGGAGGCGGTGTCAGTCTCCGGTGGGTTGGTTTGAGCTGGTGAGGCTAGGCTATTCGGTATTGATTTAGTACAAGATGCTTTGGAAAAGGTTAAATTGATTCAGGACCGACTTTGTACGGCGTTGTCTAGACATAAGAGTTATGCCGATTGGAAGGTCCATGATGTTGCTTATATGGTTGGGGAGAAGGTTCTGCTCAAGGTTTCACCCATGAAAGGTGTGTTGAGATTCGGGAAGAAGGGCAAGTTGAATCCTAGGTATATTGGGCCTTTTGAAATACTTAAGAAGATTGGAGAGGTGGCTTATGAACTTGCTTTGTTACCTAGTCTATAGGGTGTTCATCCAGTGTTTCATGTATCTATGCTCCAAAAGTGTATCGGAGATCTGTCTCATGTTTTGGATTTCAGCATAGTGCATGTCACGATCCGAAATTCCCACATTCGGGACGTGATGGCACCCAACATTTCACTTGCTAGGCAAGCCAACGTTAGAATAATTTAAATAATTTTTAACAATTCATTTTAATTAAGTAATAAAGAAACCAACAACCGGAATAATATCTGAATTTAAATGTGCAAACCAAAAATAATACGATGTCTAAATACCATCCCAGAACTGGAGTCACAAGTGCACGAGCTTCTAGAATAATACAAATAAGAGTCTGAATAACATAACGTTGTCTGAAAGAAAGCATACAACCAATATAAAGTAGAAGGGGACTTCAGAGCTGCGAACGTTGTACATCTATACCTCAAGTCTCCTCTGATAGCTGAATCCGGGCAAATCTACAGTACGCCGCTGGGACCAACTCTGGTATCTCCATAAGAAGTGCAGAGTGTAGTATGAGTACAACCGACCCTATGTACTCTGTAAGTGCAGAGCCTAACCTCGACGAAGTAGTGACGAGGCTAAGGCAGGTCGCATACATTAACATGCCACTGGGACCAACTCCAATATCTCCACTCGTCACCTCGCCAATAAATCTTTTCCTCGCGAATTGGTGTATGAAAGCTCCAAATCTAGTCACAAACAATCCAATATACTCAACACGAATCGTAGGAATTAATTCATATGCAATTACTAATTTTCCGAATTCAAATCTAGTCATAAACAATCCAATATACTCAAAGTTGCAGAAGCGACACTTCCTCCACAGAAACGATCATGCACTTGCAACCAAAATTGCGCAGGTGCGACACACCAGAACCAGACCTGCAAGTTTTTACCAAAATTGTCTGAAACACCCGAAACTCACCCGAGCCACTCGAGACCTCGTTCAAATATTCCAACAAGTCCCGTAACATAATACAGACTTACTCGGGATCTCAAATCACGTCAAATAACGTCGAAATTTCAATTCACACCTCGATTCGGACTTATGAGTTTTAAACTTTTCACTTTACAAAACTCGTGTCGAAACGTATTAAATGAATCTGGAGTGATTTCAAATCTGGCGCACAAGTCGTAAATGACATAACAAAGCAATTCCAACTCTCGGAATCTCATTCCAAGTCTGATATCGATAAAAGTCAATTTGTGGTCAAACGTTAAAATCTTTAAGCTTTCAAACTTCTAATTTTCCATAATTGGCTATAACTCGAGCTAGGGACCTCCAAATTAAATTCTGGGCATACGCCCAAGTCTCAAATATCGATACGGATCTACCAGAACTATAAAAATACTGATCCAGGTCTGTTTGCTCAAAATATTGACCGAAGTCAACTCAAATGAGTTTTGAAGATCTATTTCATATTTTTATCAATTTTTTACATAAGAACTTTCCAAAAAAATTTACGGACTGCTCACGCAAGTCGAGGAATGCTGGAAGGTGCTATTCAAGGTCTTATAACACATAAACGAACATTAAATTTAAAGATGACCTTTCAGGTCATCACATTTTCCACCTCTAAAACAAGCGTTCATCCTCGAACGGAATGTCCTCGAACGGAAATAGAAAATTACTTGAGCTGGTGAAAATATGGAGATATCTACTATGCATGTCCGAATCAGACTCCCAGGTAGCTGCCTTAATCGACTGACCTCTCCATTTCACCCGAACTGAAGGATAACTCTTATTCCTCAACCGTCGGACTTGTTGGGCTAGAATAACTACCGGCTCCTCTGCATAAGTAAAATATTTATCCAATTAGACTGAGTTGAAATCTAATACATGGGACAGATCACCATGGTATTTCTGGAGCATGGATTCATGGAACACCGGATGAACTGCTGATAAACTAGGTGGTAATGCAAGCCTGTAGGCTACTT